>NC_056739.1:952078797-952226735 GCF_019279795.1 Protopterus annectens | reverse complement strand
CCTGTCCCACTTCAGCTGACTATGGCACCGGGCACCAGCACATCTGGGGCCCAGCTTTGGTCCTCAACCTCTGTTGGCTCTGCACCACCTTCTGGTGGTACCACCACTGATGATGGGGCCTGTCTCCACTGGGAGCAGGGCCAGACAGGAGGATGTCTGCTGTCGTGAGGTCCTGGATGTGGTGCGTTGGCGGCTCAGTAAGGAGTTCTGAGGCCAAATACGCAAACTCAAGGGTGGAGTGTCACATTTACAGGGTGAGGTCACCCCTCCTGGACAGCCCCCAGCACTGCCTCCTTTGCAGCTGTTTTGGTGCAGTGGTGGCTGCCCATGGCTGGGGACCTCCGTCCCACTGTTCCCATGGCCTTGTGAATTCCGAACACCCCTCCCCATCTGAGGTGCATCCCCCCACATGTGTCATATACCAACCCTGTATGCTGTCTTGTGTGTGATCCTACCCTACCTATCCTCCATGGGCATACCTACTCTCCTTCCCCCACATCCCATTCTCACCCTACTGAAACATAAGGCCAATCGGTTCCCAGGACAACATTTGCCCCATACATAGCTGTCTGTTTCACACACGTACCCACTGGACACATGTAACCCTTGTAATATGCATCACAACATACTCATGTTATCCTCACCCCTGTCCCTCAGGCGCATGATCCTGGTATGCACATCACTCCTAAATGTTCCAGGTACAAGTGATGCAGATGACCCCATTGTACACACAACACTACCGGTTGCTCTCTGGTTACCCCATTTCCCTTTATCATGATGATGATGTTGCACACAGCACCTTGCAAGAGTACTGTTCTCACAGATTGGACAGGTACTGTTGTGTTAATGTACATTACATGCACAGAGTGATGTATACAGCCAATGTACAACTGTTTGCGTGTATGACTGATACACGTCTGTTTGAGGGAGTCTTGATATTACATAGGACAACACCAATACATAATACAGGCATCGCTGGTGTTTCCCTTCTCATTCGTCTGTAATGCTTTGTTGTCACATGGTATGTTCCTGATATATCTCTATATATGTATGTACTGATATGCTGGACATAAACACTCACACATACATCTACATGATGGAATACATTCCTATACTGTTGAATGACTGCGCTGTATGATATGTTTGTAGTAATGTCCAATGTCTGTATATATGCCATGGCGTATTGGTAAATCACATTAGCTGTGTCTGCAGAGTCCTGATTCTGAGCCTTGCAGAGGCCATTTATTTTGTTGCTGGGCAGAACAAGGCCATTGTATATGGAGGGATCAAGGCACATGAAAGCAGTTGAGAGTAGGTGTGCGTGGGTTTGCGTGGTGTTATGCAATGCTAACCTCTGGTTACAGCTTCTTACACTCAATTAGCCTCTACATTGCTTTACCAGTGTAATACTCGCATACTGGCGGCCAAACAGGCTTACACCCGCTTGCTCCTGCACTTGCAAATGCACTGACATTGGTGCTTGCATCTCGGAGTGAGGGCCACGATATTACCTTGTGATGCCTATTACATCAGAATACATGCCTACAGTGTTGGGAATGGCTGTCCATTAGGTGACGGCATACCGTTCGACTGTACGTAATCAGCAGCCTGTCCAGTGTTTTATTCATATTATTTGTGTGTTCCTCTTACAATCTGTACCCATCTGGCAGATACATGGGAACTGAGACTCTTCAATACAGACAAGTAATTGGGTTTTGGCACCCACATCTGTCAACCGAGTCATGCTACTGCATACCTATTATTCTATCATCTTTCTAAGATAGTTAGTGGAATATGTGCTTTCTGTCCCTATCAGACCTCTCATACGATAGGGAAAAATGAAGATTGAATCAGGGACATGGCATAACAACATCAGGGACACATTTAAATTATTGGTGCTATCAACCTGACACATTGACAGACTCAGAGCTTATGTATTCATACACACTGTCTGAGGTACATGCTGTTTATGACTCTTAATTGTTGTCATTATTCATTACGTGTAATCCACCACCTTTCCTCCTAATATCACTAGTTCTAGGAGGGTTTAGGTGGGACAGAGTTAGAAACTGAGTTGAAGTCAGGGATGTCCCTGGTAATCGGGGACAGTTCAATGGTATAGTCTCTATGTGTTCCCCCAATGGTTTACAGCCTATCCAATGGATGTGCTCTTAGGGGTTGGGAGGTATGGGCATCAGTTATGCCCATATCGGAATATTACTTACATCTCCGGGGCGGTCCTAATATGGCTCTGCCAGCCAACACCTGCACGCCTAGGCCCATAATCGTAGACCCATAGTTCCCCCAGCTGCCACTCCTCTACAGCAGTCATCCTTACTCTGGGTGCAGGTGGGGTATAAACACACCACTACACACTGCCCACACTCCCCGTCTCGGGACACATGTCATATGTTGTGTCAACCCATGAGTTATCAGGCTTGCACAACCTACTGGTCCATATACATCGACAGCCTGGTCTGCTAAATCATTACCGGGACTGGCTCCGATCATTAATTTTTGGTGTCTCACAGGGGACATCGATGTCTATGTTTCAAGATTAGACCTTGCAGGTCTCTCCCACTGGTAGTATCCTGCCGGTGGTCTGGGAAGCAGTGGTGTGTTTACCATTATTGTGTGTCTATATGTCTCACCGGCCTAGCTGTGGGGTGGAGGTTGATGCTATGTGTTACATGTTTGTTTATTGGACCTCCCACCACCATATGCACGGCCTGTGAACATATGTTGTATCATATCCTAGCTATCTACATGTGTATATTTACTGTTTTATATATATATATATATATATATATATATGTATATATTTACATTAATATATACAGATATATTTGTATATGTATGCATACATGTATATTTATAGCTTGCTGTATATATATATATATATATATATATATATATATATATATGGGTCTACTAATATAAGCGGCTTTACACCCGGAAGACCGAGATGGAATGACCGAACAGGTAGGTTATCGAAAACGCCGATATCCAGCTGAAAGACCGACAACGGCAGCGTGAGCGATCTGGTAAAGTGTGCTAAAGGAAAGATTTAGGATTGGGGAGCGGACAGGTAAGTGTATGATAGTGAGGGATTTTAGGTTAGGTGTGGGAAAGGTGAGTGTGGTAGTGTCGGACTTAGGGTTCCGTAAGGTAAGTGTGTGATAGTGACGTAGTGTAGTGTAGGGAAGGGTTATGTGTTAGGTTAGTATGCGGTGGAGTGAGTGTGCGAGTGTGACGGGCTTAATGTTTTAGGGTGGGTTAAGGAGTTAGGTTAGGGTGCAGGTAGGGTAAGTGTGCGACAGTGACGGTGTTGAGGTTTAGGGTGGGTTAAGTGAGTTAGGTTAGGTGCAGGTAGGGTAAGTGTGCGATAGTGATGGTGTTGAGGTTTAGGGGTGGGTTAAGTGAGTTAGGGTTAGGGTGCGGGTTGGGTAAGTGTGCGGTAGTGTCGGACGTTAGGGTTAGGGTTTAGGTTAAGGTTAGTGGATATGTTATTGTGTGCAATGTGTAGTTGACGATTTTTATGTCGGTGTAGTGGTGTTCGGTTTTTTGAGTTGTTGGTGTTTGTCGGTGTTGTGTGTTTTCGGTTGTTTGGGGTCGGTAACTTGTCTGTCGGTGATTCGGAAGTTCGGTGATAGAAAGTAGACCCATATATATATATATATATATATATATATATATATATATATATATATATATATATATATAAAATCTAACGACATATGGGTCTATGGCTGTCTGCATATGTATATGTTTATATGTGGGTATGTATCTGTATTCTTTCTCTGTATGTATACATTCGTACTACGGTGAGGGAGAGGCATATCTCTGTGTCACTATGGGTAGATATACCCACACATACCTCTACATATATACATCTATATCTGGTTATTCTGTTCCTTGCCATATAGATTACACTTTGCTTTAGTGGATCTCGCAGTGGTTGTGGCTGCTTGTTGGCTGACACCTCTGCCCAATGAACATTCACTAGCATCCCTAGGGCTGTCCATATAGGCCCACATCAGCTGACACCTGCACACATAGACCCATAAGTAGCTACCCATAGTTCCCCCACCCTTGCCTGCTCAACAGCACCCATTCTTACTCTGGGTACTGGTCTGTTCTGGACACACCACTACACGCTGCCCACTCTCCACTTCACAGGACCCATTTCATACAATTGTCTTGGCCCATGGGTCATCAGAGTTACCCACCCTTGTATTCCGAGTCTGTACACACCATGGACAATATGGCTGGTCTATCGCCTTTATTTGGTTTGTGCAAATTATGGGGTGTCCTGCAAGGGACGCTCCAGTCTGTGTTCCAAGATTATAATCCACAGGTGCACTGTGTACCCCCCGGTTGTATCCTGCCTGTGGTCTGGGGAGCAGTGGACTCTTTACATTGTTTGCATGTATGTATCCAGTGTCTGGCTGGGGGGAGTGGTAGAAGGGCATTCTACGTGTTTCATGTTTCATGCCTGGGCTCCTCACTTCCTTTGGCATAGCCTGTGAACATATGTCATTCCTGTGTGCTGTTTCCTATCATGGCTGTATATCTCTGTATATCTACGCACACACACACACACACACACACACATATAGGTTCATAGGTTCATAGGTTCATACTAGGCTATCTGCCCGAGGGCATTTACAAGCCTAGCCCATAGTTTTGTGGCTTACGCCACCCCTTTAGTATGGGGAACTATACCCATTATTTTGCTGTGCCTCTGTCTAGTAGTGACACTGAGGTAATCCCTGGGGTATATCTGCAATCTCCCATCCATTGGTCAAGATTTCTCTTGAACAAGGCCAGCGAGGTGCTCTGCCTCACATATACCGGGATTTTGTTCCACAGCATAGGGAGTCTTTGGGTGATGAATCTATCCCTCCAGCACGTCCTATTAATAGTCGTGTCGAGGTTTAAGTCTCCCGCCCTTGTGGCTCTGACAGATCTAGATTTTTGAGGTGAAGCATATTCATCAAATCTGGGTTTGACATGGCCTTGTATGTCAGGCAAAGGTCACCTCTGAGCAAGCGGTAAGCAACTGAATAGAGCTGGAGTTCTTTCAGTCGGGCAGCATAGGACAGATGTTTGAGACCCTTTATCCTTTTGGTGAGGAACTTTGTGGCCTCTCCAGCTGCTGCAAGTGTCGGATCAGATACATTCCGAATGGGGCATTGTACTCAATCATTGGTCTGATGAGTGATGAGTATAGGGAGACTATGACCTCCCTTGATCTAGATGAGAATCCCTTCATGATAAGGTGGGCAATGTAGAAGGTCTTCCTAACTACTTTAGCTACATGGGTGTCAAATGACAGACTACTATCAACCTGGGTCCCCAGGTCCCTGATAACTTCTTCTGTGCTCAGTGGATTGCCACCTATTTGCAGCTAGGGGTAACCTTGTTTTTCCCCGAAGGGTATGACTATGCATTTTTTGGCATTTAACTTTAGGCCATGGCTCTGGCACCAGTTATCCGTTTCTGTGAGACCCTTCTGAAGGATATCTGTGTCAGATGTGTTTTCTACTATGGTTTCAGTTTGCAGTCATCTGCAAACTTTGTCAGCCATAACCCTCCTGTGTTTGCTTGTACTTCGGAAAAGTAGATGCCAAACAAGAGTGGGCCCAGGACTGAGCCCTGTGGTACACCACTTGTGACAGGCTTTGAGTCTGACATGGCGCCAGCAACTCTGACCCTGTGGGTTCTGTCACTCAGCCAGTTTGCAACCCATCTTGTGATGTATGGGTTAACATTTAAGCTGATGAGTTTTTTAATGATACCCGAGTGGGGTATTGTATCAAGGCCTTTCGCCAGATCGAGGTAGGCTGTATGGACTGCCTTTCCTCATCAATGGCTTTGGTGACTGTTTCAAAAGTCAACCAAGTTTAGAAGGCATGATCTGCCTTTGACAAAGCCAAACTGGGATGGATCCAAAGTCTGCAAATTCCCTATGTCTTTATTTATGAGGTCCATTATGATCCTCTCCATGGCTTTGCAGATAAGGCTTGTCAAGCTAATGGGCCGGTAATTTCCAGGGTCGGTGGAGGCACCGCCTTTGTGAAGTGGGACCATGTTGCAGTGCCACTCCTGCACGTATTCAGAGGTAAGACTATGATTAAACAACTGTCCTAGCTGTGGGTTTAATTCGTTGAGTTCTGGCACACAGCCGGCGCCACCATCAGGTCCCATGGATGCTGTGTTTTTTGCTTTGGAGAGAGCAGTTCTCACCTGCGCATTGGTGGTGTTTGCCGGGCTGCAATCGCTGTATAGATATCTCTCCTTTGGGGAGGGGAGAAGTTTGCACTGAACCTGTCAGCCAGTATGTTGGCAATGTCTGTAGGATCAGTAATCTTCACATCATTTTGAACTAGTTCTGAGCATATCTGGGAGTTTCCTCCCAGATTTCTAACATAGCTAAAGAAGGCCTTATGATTGTCTTTTGAGTCTTTAGCTATTTTTCTCTCAAAATTTGCTTTGGATGATTTTATGAGAGCTCTTAGTTTTTTACTTATAGTGATCAAGGGTGTCTTACCTTAAGGATTTTGCTCTATCTTGTAGTAGCTTCCTCCTTTTGTTGTAGAGTTTGTTTATGGCTGGGGTCCACCAGAGTGGACGCTTTGCCTTTGGTACAAAGAGTCTTTGTTTTGCTTGGGATTGCCTTATCCATGCAGTCCTGCAGGTGCTGGTAGAAGGCATTTGTAAGTGATTCAGCTGCTTGAGTACTGTTTTCCTCACTGCCTGGGGCCTTAAAAGAGACCACACTAGTCTTTAGAAGTGTGAAGTCGGCTCGAGAAGTTCTTTACTGTGGTCTTTTATTTCAGGTGGGGTGGGATGAGGACCTCCAGCGAGATTAGTTTGTGATCTGATCTCACCAGTGAGGTATACTCCGTGTTGAACATTGTGCTCCCATGTTCGTGATGATGAGATCAAGTATGTTTTCTCCTCTTGTGGGGATGGTGACTAGTTGTTCCATGGCATTTGAGTTTATGAATTCCAGGAACTTTTGGGCTAGGGTGTTTGGGCTTGAGTAGTGTTCCCAGTCTATATTAGGGTAATTGAAGTCACCTAGTATGATGGTGTTTGGTGATACATTTATCGCCTCCAGTGTTTTCAGGAAGGCCATGTGAGGTTGCTGAGTTTGTGAGGGTGGCCTGTAACATGCTACAATTTGCAGAGCAGTCTTGCCTATGGTTAATTGCACCTGGATGGTCTCCGATGCATCGTGGCGCTGCCACCAGTCTTGAGGTGTGGGTGTCTTGATGAATATGGATACCCCCTCCTTTCTTGGTATTGTCTGGATTTTGGGGCCGAATGCATGATAAGAGGTAAAACCTGTTAGTGCTGGGGTGCTCTCAGGAGCCTTGAACCAGGTTTCTGTCACAGCACAGACATCGATGTTCTCCATACTGATATATATATATACATATTATACATACATATATATATATATATATATATATATATATATATATATATATATACATATATGTATATGTCTGCAACTATATATATATATATATATATATATATATATATATATATACGTATATGTATGTCTGCAACTATATATATATATATATATATATATATATATATATATATATATATATATATATATATATATATATATATATATATATATATATATATATATATATATATATATATATATATATATATATACATATATGTATATATATTTATATATATATATATATATATATATATATATATATGTATATGTATATATATATATATATATATATATATATATTTATATATCTATTTGTGTGTCTGTAAACCAATACATACCCCGCACAAACACACTTACACATGCGTAATGGTGTTTATATATGCTTCCTTCCATACTAGTGCCTTATACATTATGACACTGACACTTCACTCCAGTTATCTTCTAATTGATATTTAGCAGGTTATACAGTGGACAGATGTCGCAATATGTTCATGTACAGATTACCGATGGTAATTGAAATGTGATACAGTGGGATTGTTAGGGGGTTGCTGTAAGGAATGCACTATTGCTGTGCTGCTCCATATACATATATACCCATATACCCATGGCTCCTGGTTCCCCAAACACACACCCCAATGCCTCGCTAACACTGCTGTCATCCATTCTCCTGTCGGATTTGCGGTGTATCAACACCGCTATACACTGGCCACTCCCTACTCCTATAGAGCCATCCCATTGGTTTACAAATTCCACATATGCCCAGAACTTCCATACGTTTAGTCCACAAACATTGGTGACGTGAGCATCTGAAAGAATACTATTCGCAATTATTGGGTTGACCCACATGGAACACACATGTGTTTCTGGCAAGATTAGACTCTATACTTCATTACATCCTTACTCCCGTTAAAATGACACTACATTTAATTATTATGTATGACTATGTGGTAATGCACACGTTACATTTGGAAGCCTAATTATGTACGTGTTCAGTGTATTTCTTTTACAAATAGACCGGTTTAGCACTTGGCGTTGCCATAGCAGGCAGATCACAGGAATGAGTCCATGTGTGGGGAAGCACTCACATTTGATTATTGTCAGCACAGCACTGACTTTGGACACTGTACACACCTCTCCGTTCTAGATGTTTCGTCCCATCCCTCTTCTTCACAGCCTATTATTCCATCTACTGTCGATGTTTGTATGTGCACATTCCTGTTATCTATGTATACAAATGGAATGCATGTGTTACAGAGAATGTACTTCTATATATTAATGTCTGCTTGTGTACATGCATATATATCTATTGCAAACTCGTTGACCTCCACAGGGCGGTCCAATTAGAACTGGGCCATCCAACCCTGGCATGTCTGGATCCATAATTTCATACCCATAGTTTCTCCACCCTACCCATGTTCAACTTACATGCTGAACTTCCAATATCCACTTATTATCGCAGCCATGACACACTTCCAAACATTGCCCTCTCCAGAGCGTTAGGGGCCCTACACATATGTTGTCCTGCCTCGAGGATTCTCAGGCTCTTCCACCATTTAGTCTTTGAACATACCTGCCCTTGCTTGTGTAATGGATGACGGCCAAATGCACTTTAGAATTTTTGGTAGTGTAAAGTAGACTTAGCAATTCAACAATGTTGATCCCACTGGTAAAACCCTGCCTGTGGTGTGAGTAGCAGTGCTTTGACCATACTGTTGAATGACTGTGCTGTCTGCTATGTTTGTGATAACATCAGAGTTAGGTATAACTGTCGTGGCTTAGTGGTAAATCACATTGGTTATGGTGTGTGGGGTCCTGGCATCGAGCCTAGCTGAGGCGGTTTATTGTGTTGCTGGGCAGAACAAGGGCCATTGGTCAAATGGTGAGTAGAACACTTTTCACCAGCAGTTTTCTGGTTAGCCATGTTTAACTGCCATTTCTCATCACGCAAACACCTTCTGCATTCTTACTGTGATACATCACCCCAGTTCACATTTCAATGGTATTATATTGTTATACAGCATAAAATAGCAGGATATGCTCGTATACGGATTACACGCCGTAAATGGTGTGTGCTGCAGTCGAACCGGCAATGTCTGCTCGATAGGCAGATGCTCTAACCACTACAATATTGCTGTGCTGCTTCATTTGCATGTATACCCATGGTTCATAGTTACCAGAACAAACACAGCAAAACATCACTAACACAGCAGTCATCCATTCTCCGGTTGGAAATAAACCACACCACTACACATGTGCCACTCCCTACTGCTCTAGACACATCCCATATGTTGGCTAACTCCAAGCATATTCAGACATCCCAAGCTTATAGTCCTGGGACATACGTTCATATAATTGTCAGGGTAACCAAAATAATCCACAAGTATACAGGCTGTGAAACAATTCCAATAATAAAGATGAAGAAGCCAGCCAGAAGGCTAAAACACAGTTTTAATCTAAAAATCTTGAAAGTAACAAATCCACTTGGTTAAGTAACCAAGTGGATTCGTTACTTTCAAGATTTTTAGATTAAAACTGTGTTTTAGCCTTCTGGCTTTCTTTGTCATCTTTATAATTGTCAGGGTGTTCAATAAGTCTTCCGGTTTTTGGCTTGTCCGAATGGAGACTGTTTGAAAGTCAGACTTAACACGTGGATAAAGTTAGTTCCACTGTTAGCATCCTACCTGTGAGTGGGGATGCAGGAGGTGTGCTCACCGCTGGCCAGCTTGATAAAGTCAGACTTAGCATGTGGACAAAGTTAGTTCCACTGTCAGCATCCTACCTGTGGGTGGGGATGCAGGAGGTTTGCTCACCTCTGGCCAGCTTGATATGATAGCACTAAATAATACGGGGGGTTCTGCTGCTGTTTCCTTTCACATTCGTTATGACTGCTTTATTGTGACCATGTTCATTCTTCATGTATGTGTAAAGATATATATATATATATATATATATATATATATATATATATATCTGTATATACACATGCATATACACGTACATACTTATTTACATTTCCCATACTGTTGAATGACTGACACTTACCACCGCCCCTATATCCGATGGCCATTATTCTGGGCATCATATAAAATTAGCAGCCCTTGCATGGTTTGGACCCAGAAACGGAAACACCTTAGTCACCAGTTTGACCACTACACCATCCGTGGTACATTCTGCATGGATGGTAGTTAGGTTATATGACTTTACTACAGGCATTCCACACTACTGGCAACAAATGTGACAGTCGGTTGGTGTACATATGTATAGTACATGTTAATGTTCATATGTTTCTGAGAGACATATGTATACATATGCAAGTATACATATTTATAAATAGGACACATACTTGGCAACTACTTATATGCATGTATGTGTGATGTGTAGCTGTTGCTATGCATATATAAGTATGCACATTTATAGATGTATGACTACATATCTGGGGTTGTACATGGCCATGTATATGAACACCCACATCCGGGAGAGACGTGTACCGTTTGTATACAGGGGTTGTGTGCATCATTACAACATGGAACTTGGACAGAGTATACTATTTGTGGATGAGTACTATTTGGACGATGGCTATGGGGAAGCTACTAGGGAACATGTGAAAGGTATATATTCCCGATAATGCACATGGGGAGACTTGCATCACAATCAGGTGTTTAATCCTGGGTTGTAGGTTATGCAGGTCCGGCTGGAGGCTGAGCAGGGTTGTGGACAACTACTGCTAATGCAACTTGTGTCCGGATGTCTATGGGGCTGGACATCGTATTGTGCCACCAAGTCTAATCTTTAGTACAGACACTTATCCCATGAGGGATGTCCAAAAATTGTGGATGCCAATGACTCCCATTCTTTTGGCTTTATGAAAATGAGGGAGGGTTATACATGCATGGGATACCTAGTTTGCAAGCCTGAGACTGCCTAGGGTGAGACTGCCTACTAGATATGGGTAGGGGGCACTATGTGCAGATATGGCTGGCCCAAGCTAGCAGCCCAAGTATGGGTGATTTTGGTGGACATTCAGCAAGGGGGGGTGCTGTGGAGGGGATGATGGGTATTCAATTATGTATCCAGGTGTGTAGGGGTTGGATGGCCCAGTTCAGGCCAGACCATTATGTGGGTGTGAGCCGGTACCGTTTCTGTACATGTGTATCGCACATTTTAATGTTCATATGTTTGTGGGATTGTGTTCTGCAGTATGGCCTGTCAGGGTGTATTGGGGATGTGAATGTATGTTCTTTGGTTTCCTTTTTGATTCACCCACTGTTCCCTTATACACCTCCAGTTCACCTTTTGTACATCCGACCCAGTTTCCCCTTGGTGAATTATTACATTACCCGTCATCCCCCCCAAATTCCACAAACACACCATCCATCCCTTCTCTGGTTGCTGGCCCATGGCACAGACAGCAGTATACATTGCGTACTCTACATATCTCTGGTACCAATATGGTTGTGAGGACAACCCTAGCATATCTGGTCTTCCACATGCTGTACTTCAATCACATAGGTACACGCAAATACTTATCTTTCATGACATGGTAGGCTGACCCGGGTAATACCCATTCATCTTTGGGCCATCCAGACAAGGACGACTCGGACCGCAAATGGCCAGTTATTGAGCGAATGCTCTGACCACCATTGGGTTAGGCTTAGCAAAGGGCAGCGGCATGCAAACATGCTGCGTTTTGCTTCCACTTAGTATCAACACTACAATGAAATACGGACACGGGGTTTTAAATGTCATTGTTCAAGGGATGGGGGCTCAAAATTCAGCTACGTGCTTTTGTGTTTACTCCTGTGATTTAATTTTGGGGTTCGCAGAACTCTCTTGTATGCTTTGCATACAATTCAGTATCCACTGACACTGACAGGAGTGACTACTATTAGAGGCAGGCTGTACTAGTCAGCATTTTAGGTTGGGCGACTGTAGCCGACATGTTCACAACTCTGTGCAGCGCTTAAACACGCCCCCTGTACTTGCCCATGTTTCCTGTGCATGTGGACAGTGTGGCAGCATGCCTTCATTAATATGCATATGGTGCTGCTGCGCCATCTCTATGCTGCACAGTCGGCGCAAGGCTAACGCCGTCCTTGCGCCGAGCTTCATGAATCCCGGGGATTAGCTTTTGTGGCAGGTAGTACACTGTCAAAACAAGGACTAAAATACTGGAAAACAGGTCGGGATGTCTGCTGACATGGCCTAGCTGCAGTGATTGCATACTATTACAGTACTTCTAATTCATAAGCTCTAAGTCTGTCAAGGAGAGTCTCTGAACTATAAGCTTTCTAGGCTCATGGTGTTATCACTTTCAGCAAACTCCTGTTGAGACAATAAATGTTCTCCAACAGGCAGTATTGAAACAATATGACTTGCTACACATCATCTCCAATATATCTGTACTAACCTCAGCTCTTCATGGGCACCTCTTCCTTTCTGAACCTCCAGCATTTGAGCCTAATAACTGATGTTAGGGAAGCTAAGAAAGTCAAGGTATTATTTTAGATTCATAGAGTCATATATTGTTACTAGGCTAATGACCCAGTAGGAGGTGGTGGGTGGGCTTTCTAAGCCTAGCCAAGTTTTCCCAAAAGAATAATCATGTCCTATTTCCAAGCAGGACATTGAGAGACAGGCATTTATAAGCTACCACTGTCCATAATGGACATGGGCTCCAGGCCTGGTGTATATTTCCTATTCCCCATTCACTGATCTAACTTGTGCTTAAACTGGGTAATAGACAAACTTAGCTTCACATGGATTGGAAACCTCTTCCATAGGAGGGGCAGTCTCTGGGGCACATATCTGTCTCTCCATCATGTTCTGTTTAAGTCACAGACAAAATTCAGGTCTCTATACCTTGAATATCTGGTACTCTTTGACTTACAAATATGTAGGAGACTCATGAGTTTGGGGTTTATGGATGCCTTATAAGCCAGCCATAGATCAGCCCTTGGCAATCTATAGGATATTCAGTGGAGGGATAGGGCTTTATGGTTCTCTGTGTAAGGCAGACTTGTTACATCTTGTACTTTTTTTTGTAAGAAACCCCTGAGGTCACTGTAGTTTCTACATATTCCTGGTTAGATACATACCAAAGGGAGCATTGCACTCTATGATTGGTCTGATAAGCCAGAGTTAAGTAGGATAATGACCACTTTGGAACTAGATGCTGTAACATTATTCATAAGTTGTGCAACATAAAAAGATTTCCTCACCTCTGTGGCCATGTGGTGGTCACAGGCAAGACTACTGTCTACATGTGAACTCAGATCCCTGTCCACTGGGTCAGCTCTTAGAAGCATATTATCAACATGATAATTAGCCAGGATGGTTGACTTCTGAAAGGGTACAATTATGCATTTCTTAACATTGAGTTTGAGACCATGGCTTTGGAAACATTTGTTAGTCAGAGATCAGCCTTCTTGAAGAATGCTAGTGTTTGCAGGGGAGTCAGTGATAACTCCCAGTTTGCAATCATCTGCAAACTTAGTCAGCCATAAACCTTCAACATTTGCTTCCATTTCAGAGAAATAGATGCCAAAAAGGAGCAGGCACAGTACTGAGCCCTGGGAAACTCTGCTAGTGACTGGCTTTTTGGTGGAGGTGGCCTCACCTATTTTGACCTCCTGAGTCCTATCAGTGAACCAGTTGGCTATCTAGCTGAGGAGTTAAAAGCATTTATACCTACATTAGTTTGCTTGTTTATAATGCCTAAGTGAGGTATTTTACCAAAATCCTTGGCCAGGTCGAGGTAAGCTGTGTGCACAGTTTTACCTTCATACAGTGCTTGGGGAACCCTCTCAAAAAAGTCCACAGGATTTAATAGGCATAACCTTCCCTTAACAACACTGAACTGTGATGGTTCCAGCATTTGCAGGTTATCTATGTCCTCATTTATCATGCCCATGATGATTCTTTCCAAAGCCTTATGTATAAGGCTGGTAAGACCTATGGGCCTGTAGTTACCCGGATCAGTGGTTAGACCTGCTTTGTGCAGGGGAATGACTGTAGCCATTTTTGATTCCTTGGACACAAAACCTGACTGAAGGCTCCAGTTGAAAAGTGATTCAAGTGGGCCAGAGAGGCCATGTTTCATGCTATTTATTAAACATCCCAAGATGTTATCGGGGCCCATTGATGCAGTGTTTTTGCCTTAGAAAGTGCATTGATGACCTGTTCCCTAGTAATGTTTGGAGGGAATGTGGTTTGTGGTATTTCATTTGGACTGTTGGGGGGAGTGGGGGAGGGGGAAGTTTGAGCTGAACCTATCAGCCAAAAGGTTGGCAATGGCTACTGATTCAGTGTGAGTGATGCCATTTACAATAAGTTCTGCGCATTGTTGTGTATTTCCCCTGAGGTTTCGGACATAGCTGTAGAAAGCTTTGTGGCTGTCCTTTGCCTGAGAAGCTATTTTTTTTCTTCAAATTTAGCCTTTGAAGTATTAATTAACCCTGTTAGCTGCCTGTTTAGATTGGTCATGTGGCTTTTAGTATGCATGGATTTTTTTCATACTATGCTTGGCCAAGATTTTTTTTTCTTTTGTTGTATAACCGATTGATATTGTGATTCCACCAGGGTGGCTTGTCTTTTGAGTTTGTCTTAATCTTAATATGAGTGAGCACAGCTCACACTATACATGTATCAATATGGCTGTACAGAGATTTTGTACATATCTCAGCATATGCTATGATTTTTACTGGGTTTGGGGTGCTTCAAATGTAGCCAAGTTGTTGCTTAGCAGAGAAAGGTTAGCATTGCAATAGTTCCTAAAGATTTTTAGTTTCATTAAATCCCTGGATTTAATTTTTATTTCAAGTAATATTGCTTTATGGTCAGATCTGATGAGTGAAGACATTACATTCAGTAAGAACCATTGGATCCCCCATGTTTGTGAGTGCAGGGTCAATGATATTTGTACCCCTAGTAGGAGAATGGACTAACCATTCCAGGATGTTGGTATTAACAAAGTTTAGGAATTGTCGGACTTGTGCAGTAGAACTGGTGGAGGATTCTCAGTCTACAGAGGAGTAGTTGAGGTCCCTCATGAATATCATATTGGGTTGAATGCTGAGGGACTCTAGTACATTGAGCTAGGTAAAATGGGTTTCCTGGGACATGGGGAGGTGATGTATAGGTTGCAAGGATATGGCACAACACCCTGTTTATAGTGAGTTGCACATGTATCCGTTCCAGTGGGTCATACACTTTAACTAGTCTGGATGTGAGTTTTTTTTAATGTAGACTAAGACAACTCTACCCTTAGTTCCCACCTGTGCAGTAACTGGTCTAAAAGTGTAAAAGTCATTATAGTCTTGCATTGCTGGGGTACTTTAAACCATATCTCCATTACTACACAAATGTCTACACATTCCATGGAGAGGAAGGCTTGCAAGGAGTGTAGTTTCTTGTTAAGACTTCAAGTAACTAACTGGTGCATGATCATACATTAAATGTTTTTAATATGTTTTAAAGGATTTTAAGTTATTCTAAAACATTTAAAAGTTTTTTAAAAGTTTTAAAGTTTTAAATGATTTTAACGGTTAACATTTTTGTAGGGATATCTGTGTATTAAAGTGTGCATTCATTTTTTAATGATTTTAACATGACACCTTCCACTGTTTTTAACATTCATTATGTATTTTAATGTGACATTTTATTTAGGTTTTCATTGGTGGTTTTCTTGATTAATTAATTGTTCAAGATATATAAGGAAATGACTAGTTCAAATCTGCATCTGATAAAGTCTTATTTATCTCGACGAAAACACTGTGAGTGTAATTGCATTTATGAGCTTGTGCTGTTAAATAAACCAGCTTTTGGGTCTGGAATAGAGCAGTTTATTTTCCTTTGCCTGTGGTACGTTCTTTGTCTTGGTTTTTGAAATTGTTGGCTTTAGGGTACCAGTTCCAGTGTTGATTTTGGTTAAATAAATAAATAAATAAATAAATAAATAAATAAATAAATAACACAAGAAAAACAGCATTTGCTTTAAATCCCTTAAGTTGTACCTTTCAGCACCAGGTTGTATTTTTAGCAATTCAGAAATACCAACTGGGAGAATGTCCTTTGAATCTTATGCATTTCAACAAGGAAGGCCATACTTTTGCTAGTGTCCTGGCTGATTAACAAGTTCTCACAACTCTTTTGTAAATAGTGTGTGCCAATAAACAGCCATTTGAGATTCATATATTTCTGCCTGTAATGTCTGTCATCTGGTCTGGTAAGACAGTGAGATGGGGGACTTGGATTTAACTTAAAGTAGAGAGCTAGGCATAAACAGCTAGATCACATTATTAGCATTGTAGCAAACATTTCTTTTTTTCACTGCAAACTGACTTAGATGCCTTTATATAGTTAGCATATCCTTCTGACATCATAAGTAGCAGCTCTCAATGCCATTGCAATGCACTTAACTGGCTTGACAGCCTGGCTGTTTGTTTATTTATTTATTAATGTATTTATCTTTGAAAACAGCATGTTAGGCTTGCGCTAGTTTTTAGTAATCATTTCACATTCTGTCTGACAGCCTAAGTAATAAGGCAGTAAACTTCAAGGGATTTACTGTCGCTCAATAAGTGCCTGTAAGAGCTTAGCAACTATTAGCATCAGTCAAGTACACAGAAGCTTGATGCTAGGATAAATTACTGCTTTTCAGCTGCCAGTCTTATTATCACTTGATACACTAGAACCCCACTGTAATACCAATATCGCATGCGTCAACTGGGAAATTAGTGTTATTCATCTCAATACCCAATATACCCATTATGCTAATTGCCTTTTCATGCAAAACCTTGCTCACTCCAATAGTTAATGAGATTTCTATTAGCAATAACCTCTCTTTGATCATCATACATTTTAATAGCTTCTGGCAGTTTTTATCTTGTACCTGCGTATAAAAATGTTCACTGTAAAGCACACGTTTTGTAAGTATGATGCAAAATACAACATTTGAATCCAGCACTATGTTATGAAGGTTAAATCTTTGTACCAGAACACAGACTGTGATACACATCTGAAAATCATCTTCTGTCAGTATGACATTTACATTATAATGCTTATCTTTCTTACACCACCTTTTCTATTTTGAAATGCAAAGCAGAAAATAGTTCTGATAATGACAAGATCAATCACTTCTGACTGCTGTCATGTCAAGTCAGTTGGAGTCCCATGTGAATATTGGTGACATTATTTTGAATACGTGTAATGGATATTACCTAACTGTCTGGAAATACAATGACATTTATAGAAGCTAGTTTTAAGTTGCTTGATATCAGATTGTCATTTGACTAAAAATAAAAATGTCTATTTGATGGATACATAGTGTGATTATTTAATCCTTTTACACATCATATGTATGTCATTTCCTATGTTAAAAATAAAATTACCACAACATAAAAAGTCAGTTCATTGCAGCTGAAAGGGAATCTGATGTCACCTTTTTTAATAAGTTGTTCTTTTTTTGAGTTTCTTTTAAGGTTGTGTATTGCATTTACCTTTAAACTAATTTATTCTATATATGACTTTGGAGTTCTGCACAGTTTCAAAATGGTCATATACAGTTTGGACCAGCAGATCACCTACAGAATATTTAATGCACAGTAACTTATTGTAAAGCAGGAACTCTCACTTCTCATCTCCAGAGATGTGGAAGTTGATTAAGATTCTTGTTGTTTACTGATTAGCTTGTGTGTCCTTGGCACAAGTCACAAGAGAAAGTCAAACTCAGTAGTGTGAACTGGGGTAAGATATGCAGTTTGCTGTTAGGGCTGTTGTGAGTATTCTGATGGAGGTAGTCTCTCATAAAACTTATACAAGGGTGTACAAAACTCGTACATTTATTTCTTGACTTTTTGATGGCTCCACATAATGATTAGATTATTGATATGCATTTTTCTCACACGGTTTACAGGAAATTTTGTCTAGTGTAGTGTATTTCTTCAAGCTGTATTTCAGTAAACTGCCTTATAACTGTTTTTAACCTGCTTTGTAGTTATTATTTTTTTGACTAGTACATCAATAAAGTGGAGCCTGTCCATTAAGAATTATTATTTGTGGAGGGGGATTCTTTAAAGGCCTAGAAAGGAATGGCTAGCTTTACCAGAATACCAGCAGACTACCTACTTGAGCCAGCAGTTTAAAAAAAAAAAACAAGGCATGGTCAAAAAGCCAGAGCCACAACAGGAAGGAGGGAAAAGAAAGGTACAAAATTACCTGAAGGTTCTGCTGTGCAGCATAGACCTAAACTTTCAAAGACATAAGGTATCATGTTAACGTGGCATGGGACCTACCTGATTTGTTTGTAAACCACCAAAGTAATGCTATCCAAGACTGCTCTTTGTAAATATCAGTAATGTTTCATATTTAATAAAAAAATAAAAGCTAAAGCTTAAAATTCAGTCAGTCTGGCACTATCTACCAATCAATGTATAACAGCATTCATTTATTCTAAGTGTTGTGCATGGAGTCTTTCTTTTGAATGGAGAAAGAAGATCACAGCTTATCCTGAAGTAATTCTAGCACTGTAAAAAGTTTTATATATATATATATATATATATATATATATATATATATATATATATATATATATAATTCAATAGCTTTAATACCTGACAAAAAATTTAAAGAAAATGGAAAAAATGTTAACTTCATTGTTATGGTATCCTAAAAAAACAAGAATAACTAATAGAAATCATATAGGATTATGGGACTATGGTGGCATAGCTTCACAGAAGTAGAATCTTATTTAATTGCTCCAGATTTTAACTCTATTATACTCTGGATAGACTCAATTTACACTAGTCAGTAGAAAGCTATTCAGGAGCAGATTATACTAAATTCTTGTAAGTTTATAAAATATAATTAAAACCTGACAATTGTGTTTTGCATAGCTTTGCTTTGTTAAGTTAGTGCACTCTGAGGTCGATCAGTTGATTGCTTTTACTTCGTACCTGTTTTAACATTTTTTTTTTAGAACTAAAACCTGCCTAGTATTCTGCTTAGTTATACTTTAAGGTTAATGCGCTCCAATGTCGTTCAGTTGTTTGCATTTACAATTGTACTGCGTTTTTAATATTTTTGCTAGAATTATAACCTGAAAGATCTGGATGTGTGTATCACACAGCAGGGTATATCTTTACCGCATAACACATTGTAGACTGTTGTAGAGTGTGGTCTTTTGCTACCTACTACAGTGCTTTTGTTTTCCTTCAACCTTCAACATTCATTGTTCATCTCCTTTTTATCTGTTAGACTCCTTCATCTGTGTTTATCTGATCCTTCTTTCTGTTAATGTGTTCTAACACCTTCTGTTAATGTGTTCTAACACCTCATCCTTTGCTAGTTCTTGTTCTCAGACACTACCATACTGCTACTATCTACATGCTAGCTTAAAACCTGATCGCTCTCACATAGAGCTGATAATTATTGTAAGTTCACTATTCTAATGAATTCTTTTCCTTTCAGCTTGCCTACTGTAGGGTGTACTAGTCCTCTCCTGTTGAGGTTACCTGCCCAGTGGACTGCCCTCCATTGAACTGCCACCAGTAGAGCGGAATACCGGTTTCTCCACGGAACCCTGTACAGAATCTTGAATAAGATTTGTTACATGTATGTTCCTACTAGTGCTACTATCTAATCAGTATTTACTGTCTGTACCAATTCTGGTGACATTTAGTTGTGAGGATAGGGCTCTGCCTCGTGTCCGCCAGCAGCTTAACATAACCCTTACTTCCCTTTCATCTCTGCTACCTTGTTACCCTTGCCCGTTTTCATCAGCTTGATATCTTAGGTAGTCATTACATCCTAAGGCCACTAGATGGCAGCATAAGTCTGCTTTCCTTCCAATTTGGTATACCCACCCTTAAGAGAAGCAACCTCGGCGAAACTTACTATACAGTTTCTAGTACTTACCCCATGTAGTGCTACCTTGTCCCATCCTGAGGCTTTCTCCCTAGCTCTGTTTTTCCTCACCTAATAAAGCTAGACCTAGAAGGGAATATATACCTCCATCCAGGGGCGGCTCATGGCATCGGACTGCAGCCTCCTCCTCTAAAATATAAAAAAGAAAATCAAAAAAAAAAAAAAAAAATTTTTTTTTTTTTTTTTTTTAAAATAAATCCTTCGGATCGGTCGCGCATACACTAAGACTTTAACCGCCTACGGCTGGGGCGGTTTTAAACAGATTTTTTTTGTTTTGATTGCAGCCCGGTGGAGTCAATGAAGGCATCATTGTGATGCCCAGAAGTCTATCGGCGGTTCCAAACCGCGAATTGGAGGAAGGCTCGACTGCACGTCCGCAGGCATGCCATGATGTGCTTGCTGGGCTAAATGCTGCTGATTGGGGTCGCTTCTCTTCCGGGCTTTATGTGCTGGGAGCGTTGGGTAAATGTTGCTGATTTGTTGTCGCCTTTCCCTTCTTGTGCTGGAAAGAAGAATCAATCAGTCAGTTGTCGGCTTGACTTGTGGATTGTTTCGTGACCTTTTTTTAAACTTTTTATCTGATTTTACTTTTTTTTTTATTTGGGTGGATTTTGTCAGCTGTGCTGCAGCCTATGCTAGAAGGAAGAACAGAAGAACAAGAAGAAAGAAGAAGAAAGAAAAGAAGAACAGAGTGAAGGTGCAGAATTAAAGTAAGTATTGTAACTGACAGTATGAGAATAAACTATAGCACACCACAGTGAAACCAATAATCAACCAATTGTGCAGCAAAGCAGCAAAATAAGTATTTCTTGATCAAATGAACTGCAAAATGTTCATTTGTGTGGACTTCATTTAAATGAAAGCTGAAATATCGACATTTACAAAGTCGATAACAACACATAGACTTCACAAATGTTGACAAGCTACTACACATGCCGATCAACAAACTTGGCACATGCAAAACTTTAACTTAAAAAAATTATAATAAAACATTTTTTTACAAGACCTCCTCCCCCCGCACTCCAAGATTTCACAGTCTCTGGAAAAGTGTACCCCATGAATTTTGCAATCTCACACATCTGTTTAGTTGTTGAAATTTACCCTGCCAAACAGATATTGACCAACGATAGGCTCGATAAATTTCAGTACCCCATAAGTGAGTCTGTGCATCAGTATAAATATTTGTCTAAAAGTGTGTGTGTGTCCCCATTTATAGGTACTTGATGAACAATCGAACTACAATTACTTTAAAGTCTGTTTTCTCAAACAAAACTGTTCAAAAAATGGACTTTTTGAAAAATAAAAAAAACAAGAATGATTGCAAGTTGGGGACAAGTACCCTGTCACCCATTCACACTCCCTGGTACTTATATGTACCAACTCCTATATCACACAGTACAAGTTGGGGACAAGTACCCTGTCGCCCATTCACACTCCCTGGTACTTATATGTACCAACCCATATATCACACAGTACAGGACAATGAGGAAAACTCCCATTTCTGTGATCTCACAAAAATAACAGTCTCTCACTTATACAGCTGATGATGTATCCCACAATGACATTTGAACACAGTGTGTGTGTGTGTGTGTGTGTGTGTGTGTGTGTGTGTCAGGTTATTATTATAAAACTGATGTGGTTTCTAGCTTCCTTGCACCAGACTAACTCGTCACAAATGACCATACTAACTCCCTAACTTGTCAACCCCACTTTACTAAAATGTGAGACGCATTGTGTGATAAGTGGACAAAATATGTGACACAAGATAAAATGTGATACTGCAAGCAAGTGCAAAACACAGTAAAAGCAAATGGAGCAATGAGTTTTATTTTTTGCTTCATATAACCTGTGATGATACCCAACTGTGTTTTTCTCCCTTTTCCACAAGTTTGGGGCATTCAGCAGTTTGTGGATATGTAGGTGTTGCAGCTTGTCTGCATGAGTTTGCTCCAGCAGAAAAAGTGTATGTTTTATGACCATCAGAGTGCCCGTTTTGAATTGTGACCTCCAAAGGTTTCAGAAATTTTGGGTTGATTAATTGTGCATCCATTGCACGAGATCACAATTATAAATAGTAGATCCTATAAATTATATTGAATTTGTGCTTCTAAATTTCATTACAGCTATGGAAAATTGGCATCCAACAGGAGCACGGAGGAGTTTAAAGGACAATAAAATTACTGTCACACCTCATAATGTGGCACTTGAAAGCAGTATCCATAGTTTGTTTTACTTTTCTTCTTACTCTCAGTTGAACGATTCATACTTAGAAATGTTAGCGAGCTGGATAAAATGATCAATGATGAAAATGAGATTAAGTACGGCGGGTTAGTTCATTAACAGATTATCTGCTGTTTCTGTGATGAGGTAAAGGGCACAATATGAGAAAAGTTCACTAGGCATTACTCTGTGACTGGTGCAAAAACTGAAATAGAAAATGTCTGTGGGGATGTGTGTGATCTGCAGCCTGTACTCCAATTGCTATCCAAATCTGTTCTTACCAGTTTGAGTGGCGCTTCAATTTCCTCACAAGTTTTGCCAGAAAGCTACAAGAAATAGCTATTTACCTTATGCCTTAAATAAGATTCTTAAAATCTCAAGACATTTGCTATTTTTCATATGTTTTGCAGGATGCAAGCTCCCAAATAAGGTGCAAGGAAATATGAAGGAAAGCAAATGGGTGTGTGAGTGTAAAATGCCCCAGTTACTATATATACTGGTGGCTGGAGAACAAATGGTGTTGGGTAGAGATACTCAGGCTTGAATCCTGTACCTTGTATGCAGGTGTTCCCCACCACCATTTGTAAAAAAAAAAAAGATTTTTGCCTCATATTTGATCTGATCTGTTCCTCATAATATCTGTGGTTTCTAAATATTGCAATGCTTGATATTTGATGGTGTGGTGGTAGTATTGTTGCTTTAAGGCTGCAGGTTCTTGGGTTTGATTCTTGGGTGTGGGGTCTGCATCTTCTTCGTGGGTTTGCTTTTGTGTCCTCTCATGTTATAAAGACATGTCTGCATTATTTCTTCCTGGGCCTCTGCTGAAAATTGTTTTTTTGTTCCAAGTCAGATTGTCCTGATTAACAAATGTTAAATAAAATTGACAGGCATTTGAATTTCACACTTCATATTCTTCAGAAAATACATAGTAACATGACCTTTTATTCTAGCAATTTTCTAAGTTTATAAGATGAATATTTGAAATTTGTCCTTATTTTTGGGACTGTATTACCCCATTATTGGCTTTTTCCAGGTTTTTTGTGCTAAGGTTGACAACTATGGCAAGAACTGAATTCACTGACTATGTCTGAGGGCTGTATTCCCTCATTACTGGGTTTGTCAAGGTGTTTTGTGCTAAGATGTTGACAGCTATGGTGAGAACTGAATTCATTAAATGATAGCCATTTAAGTTTCAGTCTTCCTCTCTTTCACAAAGCAGCTGATATGGCATAGTGGTATGTTGCTCTGACTGTTTTGCACAGGGACCTTGGCAGTAAAATGTATGGTGGTAACAGCATTTTTCTTTCACAAAGCAGGTGATTTGGCATAGTGGTATGTTGCTCTGACTCTTTTGCACAGGGACCTTGGCAGTAAAATGTATGGTGGTAACACAGCATTTTCTACAACTTTCCAAGATTATACAAGCAATGTTTAATGTGTCCCTGGTTTTTGGCCTTTTGAGCCCCCCCCCCAATAAATTTGGCTTTTTCCAGATTTCTTGTGCTGCGAAGTTGAGATGCAGTTGAGTATTGAGTAGATTTTACAAGGAGCTGAGAGCTGCAGGGGAAGAGAAGTTTAGTGCTGCTTATAGAAAACCAGCTTGCAATGTTAATAGCACAACAGGTTGTGTACTTGCTTTTGATGCAGAAGGTTGTTGGTTCTACTCCCACAAAGGGTGAATGCTGCTGTACTGAAAAAGTTAAGATACTAACTATTAGCCTGTTATCTGTTTGCCATCCATTTCCTATTGCAATATTACTAGCTTATCATTTTTAATGTAATATAGGCAATTTATTCCTCAGGAGCATCAGACACTTTATTTTTCGATGAAACCATGAAATATAAAGGTTTTTGCTAGCAGCAACTTCTTCATTAGTTACAGATTTATTTAATGTGGAATTATTTAGATGACTTTTTTACTTCTTCAGAGATTGTGCATATTTACTGATAATGGTGGACTGTAGAATTGTGCATATTTACTGATAATGGTAGACTGTAGAAGTTTGAGTAGACTTTTATGATGGAAATGTTCTGAATTGGGCAGTTTTGTCATTACTGGTGCATGCATTTTGTTTCATTGTTTACTGGAAAAATGTTCAAAACAATAGGAAGGTGTATTAAAGAGCACATGTATGTTTCATATGCAAGGGGCCTATGATTTGAAAACAGCCCAGAATTAATCTTTATCTGCCACTGGTAAAATGTATTTTCTTTGAATGTGGGTTTCAATGCTGTTTCAATGAATGTGAGTTTCAAGGGCAGAGAAGTTTTAATGCTAAGTTTGTTTAGCAGATGTCTTAGTGTTTGTGCTGTAAAATGCAAAATAAAACTTTCAAATGAAGTCCAAATCATCATAGAAGTAAATCAGTATGCACATTAGTGTTTATGGTAAATGGAGTGAAATAGCCAAGTAATGGATCATTGGAATGGCTGCAGGGGAAGGCTCCATCGACCATGATTTTGTGAGGGGGAAGGGCAGCAAACTTAGACAGCCCCAGCTGATCTATACCTCCCAGCTGTCCAGATTTTCAAAGAATTAATAGATTTTTGCTTCTTATTTTTGGTTTGTTCCTCATAAAATGTGTGGTTTTCTGGCAAATCATTTAGGAATTAAGTCACTAAATAATGGCACACTGAATTTCAGACTTCATAACCAATGCATGCTAAAGTAAGACCTGTTGTTCTATCAACTGTCTCAATTTATACAAGAGCAATTCTTAGTACTGTTTATATGTTCCCCCAATATATTTGGCCTTGTCCAGATTTATTGCATTAACAGGTTGAGAGGTACATGCAAATAAATTGCTTTATAGAATTAGGCATAGCCAAACCTCTCAACTGTCCCTGATTTTGGCTCAAAATGTTGCTCTTCCCCTAATAATCCCTCTGCAAAATAGCAATTTTGGAAGAAAACATGGAGGGTTTACAATTAAGAAATAACTGTAATCATAGTTATAGATTACTTTTATTTCAGAAATGCATGTAGATTCTTTTATTTTGTCAGCTGCTCAAGTTAGCAGTACTGATATTAAAGTGTCCCTTCTTTGACAGGTTCCCAGCTGTATTGTGTGGCTATTTTATATTTTTACATCACATTTTTGGTCCATTTTTCATAAAATTGTGTTTTGGCAAATTAGTGACAAATCATTAAAGACTGAAGTTAGAAAATAATGACAGACATTTGAGTTTCAGATTTCATACCATTCAGAAATTTCATACTAATGCAAGACCTATTCTATTATCTTTCTAAGTTTATAAGAGCAATATTTTAAAAATTGTCCTTGTTTTTGGGCCTTTGTCCCACTTCTTTGTATGGCTTTGTCCAGATTTCTTGCTCTGAGGTTGAGAGGTATGACAAATGTGTCAGGGTCATCACAGTCAGCCAGAGACATTTCAAATTGTGGCATACTCGTTGCACCCACTTCCCATGTAGTGACTCTGGATGTGTCGCAGTAGTTATGCAGTGTAAATGTGCAGGGTATCCCCCCATCCAAGGTAGACACAAGTACTAGAGTGGCTTTTCATCTGTCCTTGATTTTTGCAAAATGGTCTGGTTTCTGTCATATTTTTTGTACTGTTGTTTTATGCTTATTACTCAAAGTGCCTGTTGCTCTGTGAGATTGTAAGATGCAAGTAAGCTTTAATAAGCATACTGTTAAAGAATTGCCAACATTGAAAGCCTCTGTTGTTGCCATGTAGAGAATACTTATCTAGGTAATGTATAAACCTTGGGTATTGAAATGCATATGACAGTATTTGTAGTAAAGGACAGGATTACATTATTTTAAGAAGCTCATAACACTTGGAGACTTCCAGTCATCGCTGCAGGCTTTACCAGTAAACTAAACAGAATGCCAA
The DNA here is from genome assembly GCF_019279795.1 of Protopterus annectens. NCBI lineage: Eukaryota > Metazoa > Chordata > Ceratodontiformes > Protopteridae > Protopterus > Protopterus annectens. Next base: position 952,200,241 of record NC_056739.1, on the reverse strand, counting down.
TCGTGTGGTCCATAACCTGTACAGTAATCCTTTTAAACAATGTATCTTGAGCTTATTTCTTGTTTGCTTTTCATTTTTTACTTTGATCATGTTTTCCCCATGAAACAAGTAGATAGTTGTCAGGCAGCAGGTCTTTTTTTGGATAAGGAACATTTTTACAAGTGGGGGCATCTCTACTTTCAGCATGTTACTTGGTACTTTAATAAAGCTGAATATAAATTATAATTAGAACTGCAGTGCAAGAAGTGGTTTGAGTTGAGGCTTGCTTTTTTTCTTATACTTGATTTTGACTGGCATTCCATTAATGTATTTAAAAAAGTAATTTATTTTTTCATGCCTCACAACCTTTTGGTTTCCGTCTAGATATTAAGCTGTCATGCAGCCAATGCATTGAAATATTTTTATTCTTCTACACTTCATTTTTTCTTGATTGGACTCTCATAATGACGGTTTGGCACCCACGGCAGTGTATTTAGTTAGTTTTTGTGGTTTTGAGCATAGCTCCTCCCCTTTCTAGCTGGCCGCACCCCTTCCCATTGACCCCCACCCATTCAGCTGTTTCCTGCAGCCCCCCTTTGATTTGAAGTCACCAGCCACCACTGCCTCCATCTCTCTGCTTATATCTTCCTGTAGTTGTATGTATAATATATGTTTTTGACCCTCCTGCCCTCCCTTCATTTACCCCTTTTTGTGGTAATGCTCAGGAATCCATTATTGTATTAACTCAGTCTGTACACTCTAACTTCCCTCCAGGTCTCTCTGACCCACCTCACAATCAAGCTAACTGATTGTTTTTTGTGCAACTTACCTTTCCTTGCTCTACCCGCTCCATTCGCCCTGTGGGCTCACTCAGCTCCCCTACCCTACCCCCAATTCCCACCCACCCCCAGTGGCCCTACACTTATACATGTATAACCCATCCTACTACTATTTCCACCAATAACATCTCAGACTTAATTAGCTCCACCCTATTACCTCTCTATCTCCACACCCGAGTCCAGTGCTACATCAACCTATAAGATAACAAGATTAATTAGCTTTACCCTATTTCCCTATCTCCTGGCCATCCTATTCCTGTTTCCTTGACCACACCTTCACTTACTATGTATAACCCAAGCATTTCCAAATATAACATCCTTCTCTACTCCATCATACTCCTAAATACTCTTCACATTTCCTACTCCCTTACCTTCTATGAAAATAGAAAGCTTACTTTATCCATCTAACAGCAAAACAAACTAACACCCATTATGAATACACCCCACGATCTCACTGCAACATTACTTCATCTTCTTCATACCTTAAACCTCAATACCACAGAGCAACACATATCAAGTTTTTTCAACTTGTGAAGCCTTTGCCATTACTTTCCAAACTTTGCAAACATACCTATAGTCACCAACAACTTTTATTCATTTATGGTGACATTCACCCCAATCCAGGCCCAAATACTTATTACCCAACTATCCCCTCAATTAAACAAGCAACTTATTCTAGTCTTCCCTCCAGCCCCATTTCTCTTCAGATAGCCCACCTTAATATTCGTAGCCTGAATAATAAAACAACTCAACTCCATGCCCTCCTTGACTTATACTCCTTCAATATCCTTTGCCTAACTGAAACCTGGCTAAAGGCAGACACCAAAGACATTGACATAATATCACCAGGATATAATATCATTAGACTTGACTGTAATATCAAAAAGGGTGGAGGGGTAGCAGTACTTTACAAAACTGAACTACTGGTTACCCTACTAGATACCAAACCTCCCTCACTATGCAATAGTGAAATCTTAATGACCAAATTACAATTGAATACAAATAAATCAATCTATATCATTTGCTGTTACATCCCACCAGGAAATAACATTAACACCCTTGAAAACCTTCTTAGCTGGCTCTCAACCTCCTTCCCTCAGGAAACTATACTACTAGGAGACTTTAATATTGACTGGAATTCTTGTATTTCCCAAATACCATCTTCACATATAAATCTCTATGGCTTCCATCAACTGATTACCAACCCTACAACAATAGACAAAACCAGCTCTAAACACAGCATCCTGGACTGGATACTAGTTAATTGGAACCCCATGACCTATACCACAGGAACACTACCGGATAATATTAGTGACCATTTAATCACTTTCATCAACAGACTAAAGAGCCCTATAGCCAATAATGTACAACTCAGAACTACCAGGAACAAAACAAATTTCAAACAAGCCAACTTCCAACTAGAACTCAAAGCTTGTAATTGGTCTCCTCTAAAATATTTACCTCTTGATGAGGCTGTTTCATACTTCAACAACAAATTCCTCCAAATTCTCAACCTCCATGCCCCCAAAAGACTAATAAAAACCAAAGCTAAGACTGCTCCCTGGTTATCTAAAGAAACCAAACAAAAAATGCTACTTAGAAATAGGACTTGGAACAAATGGAGATCTACGAAAAACCCAGCTGACCACATAATCTTTAAACAACATAGAAACAAAACAAAGAAACTAATATTCCAAGATAAAAAAAATTACTATTGGGAATTCCAACGCTCTCAACGTCAAAATCCTCACAAATTCTGGACGGGTATCAACAAACTTCTTCACCCTGGCCATTCCAAAACAACAACTCCCTCTAACCTCACTCAAACTACACCCAAACAAATTGCTGACACTTTCAACTAATTTTTCTTAGACACTGTCACTACCCTGGCATCAACTTTATCTCCAAAATCCACTCAAGTACCTTACTTCCTTAATGATAAAGCCCCCTCTTTCAAATTACAACCTGTCTCAACAGACCTCATCTATACCTTACTTACCAAACTTAAACCATGCACCCCCTCAGCTGACCTCATCCCAGCTGAGTACCTACAAATAGGTGCCAAAGCACTAGCCTTTCCTGTCTCCATTTTAATAAACTGAACTATAACTGAAGAAACTATTCCTACCCTCTGGAAGGTCTCTCACATTATTCCACTTCATAAGGGTGGTAACTCGAACGAGCTCTCTAACTTCCATCCCATAGCTCTTCTTTCTCCACTAGCTAAAATCATGGAAAAATGTGTTCATATGCAATTACTTGATCATCTCCTCCAAAACAATCTTCTAGCAGACTGCCAACATGGATTTAGACCTCATCACAGTACCACCACTGCTCTATTGTCATTCACTGACAATATTAATAAAAATCGGAACAACAACTTACTTTCCTCAGCTCTATTTTTAGACCTCTCAAAGGCCTTTGATATGGTTAACCATCCTCTCTTACTAAACATCCTGCAATCATTTAACTTAGACTCTCAGACTATCCAGTGGTTTTATTCCTACTTGGATAATAGACAACAAGCAGTACTTTGGGAAAATCACTTATCTTCTCTTCTTCCAATCAAAATAGGAGTACCACAAGGCTCAATACTTGGACCTCTCCTTTTTCCCATCTTTATCAACAACCTACATCAGTCCATTCCATACTCCATCTGTATTTAATATGCCAATGACTCTACACTGATATGTTCAGCTTCCTCCCCAACTGAGCTTCAGGTTACTACACAAAAAGTCTTCACAGCAGCCGAAAACTGTTTTCACCAATATTGCCTCTTACTGAACCCCAAAAAGACTAAATTATTACTTTTTACACCTACACAAAAATCATCTTCTTTTACATTTAACATAACTTCTAATAATGGCACTGTAATATCCCCAGAACCCACTACCAAACTCCTTGGGGTCACAATTGACCACAATCTTAACTTTGATTCCCATATTAACTTAACCATCAAGTCAGTAAATAGAAAACTTGGATCACTCTATAAGCTTAAACCCTACCTCACAATCTTAGCCAGAAGCACTATAGCACAAACACACCTACTCTCCACTCTTCTGTATGCCTCACCTATCTTTTCAAACTTATCTAAAGCTAATTACAATAAACTAGCAACAGCATACAATAATATAGCCAGATTTGCAACAGGAACCCCCTTTCGCACCCATCATTGCTCTAATCTTAAACAACTAGGCTGTCTCGAACTTCATAATCAGATTCTACTTAAGCAATTAACCATCACCCACAAAATCTTCTATCAGCCTTCAAATACTACTATACTTAGCTCTCTTATTACACCTTATAAAACATCTCTTCCTTACGCTCTGCCACCAAGCTTCTAGCAGACTCCTTCAAATCCAACAACAAAGCTGGGAATAGTCTATTTGCCAACTGTATTGCACCTGTCTGGAACAAACTTCCTAGGGAAATTACTGCAATGACCTCATTAAATACTTTCAAGAAGCATCTTATAATCTGGCTAAATTCCCAATGGCTCTGCCCTTGTACTAACCCTGATTAAACTTTTTTCTCCTTTTCCATCTTCCACACTGTCTAATCTTAACTAACTTTCTTTAGCGCTGTTGTTTTTCCAATTTTACTAATAATGAGAGAGGAAAAAAAATATATATATATATATATATATATATATATATATATATATATATTATTATATATATATATATATATATTACATATATATTTCTTTTTTCCTAACAATGTAATTACTTGTACATTTTATTCTTTTGTATAACAAGCATAATATCTGTTGTCCTTTTGTGGAGCTTTTCTCCCCAGGCCTCTACTGAAAATGGACATGTATCCAGCTAGACTAGCCCGGTCAACAAATGTAAAATAAAAAATAAATAATAAATAATAAATTAGAAATATGCAAGAATCCTTTCATCTGGTTAATATAATTACTTTAGAAGGAAATTCATTTCAATCTTTAGACTCTGTATATGTAAAATCAATTCTTAAAACAGTTAAGAAATATATTTTTCAAACCTCATTAATATCAAATGAAAATGTCTGTGCTTTCCTATTGAACACACTTCTAGATTTAAGGAAACTCAGAAAAATGGTAAAATAATTTTACTAAAAAGAAATGGATTAGTAGGGTCTATATCACATTGTCGAAGTCTTAAAAGTTCGAACGTCATATGGTCGACACCATATGATCGAACTTAAGTTTGAACATTTCAATAGAGATCTCCATACAGTGCGGAATGGGAAGATTTCCCTTTTCTGCACTGTAACGCAATCTCAGAGTTAGTATATTTAAAAAGCGGGGCTGCAGCCCCCCACATGGGTGGTGCAGGGGGGCTTGCCCCCTACTTAAACTGTTCAGGTAGGTTTTTTCTTTGGTTTATTTTTTTTATTACATACTTTTAAAAGTTTGATCATATGGTGTCGACCATATGATGTTTGAACTTTTAAAAGTTTGATTATGTAATATAGATGCGATTAGTATTATGGTCTGCCTGTCTTGAAAAAGGAAAAGCTAAATCACCAGAATATGCAATGGAAGATTATAAGTTGGCTGAATCTGTTAACCAGTTAATAATATCCATCAGTAACAAAATTAAATAAATTTGAATATAATATGAGTAGAAAGGAACAAAACTCTATTCCCCCATTATATGAATATATGAATGCTATCATCAAAGGTAAATTGAACTATAAAAGAAGGTTGTTCAAGTTATATGTTACTTTTAAATAGTAATAATTTTGATGCAAACTTTTTGAACTTTATAGATAGTAGTGGATTGAGTGACTCACTAGATGGTAAGAATAAAACTTTGTTAATTAATTCAGTTAGTCAAACTTCAGGTTTATTATACAAAGAAATACCGCAAACTCCAAATCAGCCAACAGAAACAAAGCTAGGCTGTATTGCTTATATCCCAAAATGTTACGCTTTTATTTAGCAATTTGATAAGCACGTTTGTCTTCCTTACTGGCAAAGCTTAAAGTTTATACTGGAAAGTTTTTATGTGGAAATATATACATAGGTTGTTTGCTAATTCCCTGTAAAATCTCTGTGTTTAGTAAAATGACTTCTTCAGTTTGCAAGATGTAGCAAAGATATAACCTCTAAATGGACATACATATTTATGGACTGTTAAAAATTTAAATGTATATCGGGAAGAGGTAAGTAGGTTTTTAAGGGGTTATGGTCTGGTCATTCATCTTTGACTAGATCAGCAATGCTAATTACTGTTCCATTTTCTCTATCTGTAAAAGCTAAACAACAAACATGTTTTGAAGTCTTTTAGCAGTACCTGGAAAAGTTATCACAAACTGGAAATCAAACTCAGTTCCTACATTCAAAGAATTTTTTAAATTTACCAACAATACTATATAAAACTGAAAAAGAAGTGATTAGAATATGATAGATAAATCATATTAAGATTTATAGTTATTGGGATAGCCTTGAAATGTTGCTATTGAAATACCAAGACTCTTAATGTGTTAATTGTATAAGATTATCTTAATGGTTCAATGTATTCCTAACACTGTATAACAGTATGTGATACTGAGCTTCTTCCTTTCTGTGTATGTACTGTAAATATGCTAAATCAATGCAAGTTTTCTTAAACATAAAAAAGAAAAGAAAAGAAATCAATCAAGTTTAATCAGTCAGGTTTAATTTAACACTGAAATCCTAGGCATCCACGGGACTTTGTCAGAATTAGAGAAACTATCCACGAGGTTAATAAAGTTAAAATAGTTAAATTAAAAGACATGTTAAACAAATAAAAACAAAAAATCATACAAAAACATATATATTCAAAACATTTATTTTTAAACATTCATATTTGATATTTCCTTATTTTACTTGTTAACTTATTTCTTTAACCCTTTCTCATCTAAAAAAAAAAACATTTATTGTTAACTGCCTAATTGATTCCAGGGAACCTAGAAGTATTTGTCACTTGGTTTCCATGGTCTCAATTTTCTCATTCTACCACCCTACTGTATAATCACAGATTAGGTGGCAGGTGGTAGTGGGAGGTAGGGTTTGCTGGAGGATGTCATCAGCTACAACTGTTTGGCAATTAAGACAATAACTTTTATTTAACTGTTAAAAAGAAACAATGTAATATAGGAAGAGAAGAAATAATAGTAGAAAAAGTTTAATGGAATAACTCTACAGATCACAAGATCAGATATTTCAAGTTTAGACTAGAAGTAATCAGAATGTCCATATTCTGTTCATTTAAGGCTATTTTGGCAAACTTGATAGTTAAATTAATCTGGCAAAATTTGAGTCCATATTATCCATGTATCCAAGGAACTCTGCTTTAATTTATTATGCTGTATAGCCATTTTCATCTCCATGAGATCATTCATCAAGCTGATCAGCTCTTGTTTTGTAGGTGTAGTTTTGCTTCCATTTGCATGCGATCTTTTTTTCACAAAGAAAACAAGAATGTGAAGCATTGCCAATTTGTATATGCTTCATACATTTGCTTTACAGATATATATTAACAATATTTCAGGTATCAAGGAAACCAATCCTATATAAATATTTTCAAAAAAGAGCTAGGTATCCTTTTAAATGCCTTCAGCACGGTGCCTTTCCAGAGTATATGCAGGAAATTTTCATAATCCCCCCACACACACACATCCCCCAACAGTTCAAGAAAGCTGCTTCAACATTCTGGCTAATTGTGACAAGGTATAAAAATATTTAAAATAATATTGCCACCCAAAGAAGTAGTACACCCTAGACCAAGCTGTGTACATAGCTGTGTATAGCAACTTTATCCATGTATTCCTTAGATGGTGGGATTTTCAACACATTTTCCTAAGACAGCCTAACTTTTTTCTTCTTATTTTCCACAAACATTTTATATATTTTACTTAGTTTTTATGTTTTCATGTCATTTGCACTCATATTTTATGAAATCTAGGAAATCCATAGAATATTGTCCTTTCTGTTAGTCTTATGCAATTAGTTTTATATAAAGATCTCTGTATAACTCACCCACCTCATACTTGCTCATGAAATATTGTCAACTAATTTATTGCTCCATTCTCCAGTAACTGTTCCCAATAGTTTGCTTCCCTATAGAAGACAGCTTCCTTTTAAACATTGATACAAGGCAACCCAACATTTTAAGGCCTCAAAAAGGAGGTGATCAGGCCACCTTGTCTCCACTAAGGCCTACCTTGTGACCTTCATCATCTACAATAGAATCACTGAACCTACTCAGATGACTTTTCCTGCAAAGACTTCACAAGATTTCCATGGGTAGGAAGCAGTGTATTTTTTCATACTTCCTCATAATCTTCAACTAACATCCCATGTAGAATGATGAGTCTAACTGCTTTGGCATATTTTCAATTCAGGCCTAGCTTATCCATTCAGAAGAAGTATAGTCAAAATGTTCCATCTTACTCTATAATAGCAAATATACTGTTTATGAAACTATAATTTTAAACTTTTTTGTACTTATCGAAGAAATTCCACCACCATTTTCTTAAAGTTTGAGAAAATTGTCCAGGAGGTTGAACTGTTAAGCCATGGGAAATACATAAAGTTAAAGGAAGAATAAATCATGTAACTGATTGTAATCATTGCAGAAAATCCAGACAAAGCACCTTCCATTTCTGCAGCAATGCCTTAGCCTTCACCAAATAATTATATGTACCCCAAGTCAACTGAGGCAGCTAGTATGTTGACAAGTTTGACCCTTAAGCAGGACACTTGATCAATATCTTGCAAAAAAAAGGCCTGCAACAGATTATTATGTCAGAGGGGACAGAGTTTAATTCTACTACTTTCATTTTTTATTTGTATATTGTACATCCCAGCAATTCACCAAATGTTTTCAGTATATGAAATAAAATGGACAAATCCCTCATTGGGTTAGATAGACACATAATCAAATCATCAGCTGGCCATCCAAAGTATATCCCTATACTGTTGATAACTTTATTTTATTTTATCAGACAATGGCTCTAAACATATTTCAAATAAAATATGGAAGAGATGGGACCTCCCCCTGAAAAGACTGAATTTTGGTGACAGCCTCATTCCTTACAGCACATTGTAATCACCTGCTGTCTGGTGTCAAGTTTCCTGAACACTTAATGGTTACAAGAAATGAGAGGAGAGGGGAGACTAGGGCAGCAGGACGTGAGGGACTATAGCAAATAAAGGGGGACACAGAAAAAAGCATAAAGGGAAAGCAGGTCAGGTGAGACAGAGTACATTGTTTGTGAAGATAGGTGCCCCATTATGTGGAGAGAGAGAGAGAGCGAGAGATAGAAGGGGTGATGGGAAGAAAGTTAGGGAAACAAGGGGAAGGAAAGGTGGGGATGGGCAGTTAGGTAGCTAGGGCAAACAGCCAAATACAAAATTATACAAAAAGGGTAGAAGGGCATACAATAGGAGGGTAGACAAATGATAAGGGGGATGAGTGGATAATGCACAAGTTGTAAATTGTTGAATAGTAGGATGGGGTGAACCCGGCTTGGGATAGGATGGGGTACAGGTGGCATGCTGGCGGATAACTGACCAAGATGGCTTCCTTTTTAACTCATCGAATGGTTTAAATGGTTCAAAGTAGTGAGGGGTGGTGGCTGCATCCCCCCATGCATTCTAGGATAGGAATTGTAGTGACAAACCAGGTTGCCATTTCATTGTCAGTCTCATTGGCACTACATACTGCACTGATAACTGGGCTTCAGTGGTTGACTGAGCTGGAACACCTGCCTGATTGTGGTTGGAACACCCCCTCCCCTCAAGTGTGGCACTCCAACCATTTCAACCTCCATATCTTCAGCCACAGGGACAGAGGACACTGGCAGCTGATCTGTGTGCAGTTTATTGGCATCATAACCTGCAGCAGGGAGACACAATGGAATAGGTAATAAAAGTAAGTATGATACAGAAATAGTAGTATTAATGTTGTGTAGGTTAGTAGGTAATATGCTGCCTAACCACACTCTTCCAAAAGCCTCCTGCAGGAGCCAGCACAATTGGCTTCCTGCTCTGCCCAAGCTGAAAGACAAAGGAAAAAAAAAAACAAAGGTCACACACAGTTGTAGTTGAGATATGGATATCAGTGCAAAACTATGCTCTCACCTGTGCACAATAGTGGAAGCCTGAGAATATGTCCACATTCTCAAGACTAAGCGTCAGTCCTGCATGCTTATGCAAGATAGCAGAACCCTATCATGGTTCTCAGAGCCTCGTAACTGAACAGCGATTTTGTTACACTACATTATGCAGCAGTGCTATGACATTTAGACAAGCAACCAAAACAGCACATTGTCCTATTATCTGTCAGAAGAAATAGTCTGCATGAGATGCTCTGATCTGAATGACTACAAAAAAGTTTAAAATTACATTCTCATAAACAGTATCAATACTAATTATTTACTATACCACTTAGGGCATACCTACTTACCATCTGCCTTCCACTGCTGGAGATCTGCAGTGTGGTTGCACCACAGGGGATCATACAGGTGCATACATAACCCACCAGTCTGAGGGATGTCAGTGTCAGAGCAGGCATCCACCTTATGAAATAAACACACATAGGATACCAGGAGCTACTCACTGAACTGAGTATGTAGGAGAAAGATCATGGTATTCCTGTCCTTAGCACAACAGGCAAGCATTCTCCATGCAACATTAGCATTAGCATTAGAAGCCAGCAATGCAGATATCATAAAAAATGTGTCTATTTTCAGCCATCAAATGGAACTTCCATTGAATGGCTGAACATCCCACAACTACATATACCAACTCTGTGACAGCACTACAGTGGGAAAAAGGATGGACTGCTGCTGATTGGCAGAATCACACAACACAGCAATATTGGAGGAATGTTACCAGCATGACCAGATAGGTCTGCAAAAGGCATGCTGCATTATGGCAGAGAGGTTAGCCACTGGATATGGATCACCTCCTACTGTAAATTTAACTGACAAGGAGGAGTTCCTTCTGCTTCTGCCTGTCAAGGATGAAAGCAGAAGGTATCATACCTGGAGGAATGGCCACATGTTCCAGAATGGCCAATCCTTATATGTTTCATTGGGTGATGCTCTAGGTTAGTACTAATACTGAATGCATATACAGTATCAGTGTTACTTCCATGATGTAGGTAGGCCACATATACCAGTGTATATGCTTCCTACAGGTTGATCAGGTGTGCAAGCAGATGGGAATGGTAGCAGAAAAATGTTCCAGTATATTCCATATCTACATTTTCTGGAGCAACATTTGAATGGACATCACATGGAGTCTCACTTATAGTATTGTTAATTAGATTCACTCTTTTCTTTCTTGTATATTCATAGGATAGACCACTGCCACAGTGACAATTGTTCAATTTAGGTCAAGACAACTGGCAGATATTGACACCTGTGCAGTGTATGACAATGATGCCATAACAGGAACTCATTAAAATAGCTCTGTTCAGTGCCAGAAGTCCCAACAACAATCTCACCTTGAGGTTTTCCTACATTTCAAACATATCTGTACTTGTATGATTACTGACATTTGCTTTACATGTTCAGAAAAGCACCCCATCCATACTTGAGTTATTTTATTTCCTTTTGATAACTGGCTGGGTGAATTGGTACATTGATCCTTTTCAGTCATGACCTTGGTACTACAAGTGGAGTAGAACACAAAACAAATAGTATGATGCATGAAAACAGGAAACACAGGTAAATAGGAACTATTCCTAGGTAAGGAATCTTGAGTAAGATCGCGGACAGAGTAAGGTGTGTGCTGTATAAACCTAACTGTTTTTACAATGTAAAACAGAGAATGTGTCACCATTTTGGGTAAAAATTAAAAGTGAAAAAGGCTAAGAAGGATATGATGATTGATAAAAATGGCAAATTATACAACAACCCCCCCCATTAATATTCTAAAACGTGCACACTGATTGGTCAGCGTGCACGTTGAGAGTTATAGTAATGGAAAAAGGTCCGGTCGCCTGGACTTTTTCCATTAGTATAACTCTTTTTTCACAGCAACGGAGAACGCAAGATCTCCATTGCTTTATACACACTGTCTCACTATGTTAAACGAGTATAACATAGCGAGACAGCTTTAAAAAAAGTAACGGAGATCTTCCTATCATCATTGCTTTTTTTAAAGGTGTCTCGCTATGTTAAATGGGTTTAATATAGTGAGACAGCTTTAAAAAAAGCAAAGGAGATTCTCCATTGCTTTTTTAAAGCTGTCTCGCTATGTTAAACTCCTTTAGCATAATGAGACAGTTTGTGAAAAGCAATGGAGATCTTGCTTTCTCTGTTGCTTCCACCCACAGCTCTAATGTACTGCGTAAGCATACGCATGTACAGTACATCAGAACTGCCGCAGAATACCAGACAGCTGAGGAAGGGCAGCAAGGAGGCATTACACAATGCCATTATTTAAGAAAAGTAATTATTTCTTTTCTTAAAGAATGTCATTGTATAATAGCAATAACCCACGCCTGGGTGTGGGTAATGCTGGATTTACCCACAGTTGTCTTTGTTTGGCCCTCGTGACCAAATCACACCAACCGTGGGTAAATCCAGCATTACCCACACCCAGGCGTGGGTTATTGCTATATTATATTATGGTCAGGAAGACATAAATATAATTCTAGGGATATCTGTACGGGTGCTATACAGTGAAAAAATAAGCACTAAAAGAAGTTGGCATTTGAAATTTTTTTTTTCTTCTGAAGAGAGTGTAAATATAAGAAAATAAGTTGAAAATAATTTAATTTAGTAATGGACATAATGCATCCTTTTAGGACTCCAGGACTAGATAAAATAGGATTTAATTTTATTATGAAACAGGTAATGAAAAAGTTACATTAATTGAAGTCATGAATAAAAGCTATGGATATTGTATAAGAAATAAAGAAGTCTGTAGGTATTTTCACATTTATTTATAAGAAAGGAGAGAAAAAAGATTAGAAATTGAAGGCTGTTGAATTTGAATAATGCAGAGTATAATTATTTATTACAGTGACATTGAAGACACTAGTTAAGTAGTTAAATTATATTTCTGATGGTGGTATTTAAGGAGCTGAAGGTAAGCAAGTCAAGAATTTATTGATTTTACTTAAAGAGATTTAGATTGAATAGTAAGAGAGAAGACTATATGAAAATCTGTGTTTTGGGATCCTGAAAAGGTCCATGATAGAATGATGAAGTTATATAAGACATGTTGGAGGAGCATGGGGGAATTCAATAAAGCCTACATGGACTTATTTGCCATGTGGGCATAGTGTCACGGTGCTTACATGGAAGTAAGCAGATGTGTGATCCAGTAAAAGGAGTTGAGGGGAAAACATGGAAGTGTCAGTGGCATTCAAATCACATCATAAGCAGGTGAAATGCATGCAAATGAGGCTGGCAGAGTGGCCCAGTAAGCAGATAGGCAGTCGTGCAGACCCCGTGTTAGTGTCCATAATGTACATGGAAAAGTTCCATGTACAGGATGCAGAAATAACACCAGTGGATGTAAAAGTGTACTGTCAGTGGCAGAAATAGCACAGGGGACAAAGACATGTGCAAAACTAATCATCGTGTGTCCAAAACCATATGGAAAATAATGGAAAATATTTTTTTAATACCCTGGGTATGTTTGTGCTGTGCACTGCAGTGCAGAAACATGCCATTATGGAAAAAAATATAAAAATATTGTAAAAAAAAAGAATTTGTGAGTATGTCACAGTAAAGCATTATAGGACCCCATGTGGAATACGTACAAGGTTAGACTGCTGTGGTTACTAAGGAGGCAGGGCCTGAAACCATGTAGTTTCCAGGTACTGTGCATGGATCTGTATGCAAATGAGCTGGGGTTACTGAATAGCACAAATGGGTATCTGTGCCTGCAGATCCCATCTGTGTAAGTAGAGAACCATGTTGTTGTCCACAGAAAAGGTAGCTGCCATCAAAAGTGGGTGTGCCTGCAAAATTTTAAGCTCATTGGAGCTCAGCAGTGTCTGTTTGCATGCCGCGCTACTGAGCTGAGCAGGGGGGCATGTACACTGACTGCTAAGCTGTGTTTATGTCTGAGGCACGTGTTTTATCATGTTTGCATGGTATGCCACTGTGCTGAGTGTGACCTTCCATAGGGGTGTGTCTACTGACTGTTAAGCTTTGTTTATCTTTGCAGCACAGGTTTGTGCGGTGCACTGCAGTGCTCAGCAAGGAAGGCTGTAACAAAAAAAAAAATTGGCTGAGAAAGCCAATCATGTATTAATTACTGATGAACCCTGTTTCATTTAAACTAGGGCTATTAAACCCCTTAATGATGTGTTTGGCAGGTGGAATGCATCATAGGTAGCCAACCATACAGACTGCACATACAGCAGAACACTATAAAGGTTGCATACATCATACAATCTGATTTTTACCCCCATACTCTGCACCATTGGAGTACAGACTTGGGAATTTTAACTGAGAGGATGTTAGGGGGGCACTGCCGTTCTGCGAAGTATGTATGTGCTAGATGCTGAGGTCAATGCAGCTGTTATTGATGCTGACCATAGGCCTAGACTGAAAAGGAGAAGAGTGTTCAGACCCAGGGTAACCTACCAGGAGTTACATGAGCTGGAGATTGTGGAGCACTACAGGGTGGACAATGACATAATAAACAACTGACTGAGCTCTGCTGATCTCAACTTACACCCAGAGCCAAAAGAGGGGAACACCTCACAGTGGAACAAAGGTATGTGTTGCCCTTAGCATAGTAGCTACAGGTACTTTCCAAAGGCCAACTGGGGACATGATGGGGGTCTCACAGGCATCTGCTTCCAGGATACTCCACCAGTTCCTGGATGCCATGCCACCACATGCCAGTGAACAGATTTATTTTCCCCACATCCCTGAGGAGAGGGCGAGCAGTATGCAACTCTTCTACCATGTAGCACACTACCCTGAGGTACTGGGTGCCATAGATTGCATTCATGTACACATCAAGGCACCATCCAGTGAAGAGTGTAGAATCTACACCACTCCATCAACTGCCAGGTCATGTGCAATGCCCAGGGCATTATCATGTATGTGTATGCTGGCATCCCTGGCAGTTATCACAACTGCTATATCTGGCACCCATAACAGCTGTACCAGATGTTTGCTAGGGGGGACATCACAAACGGCCATTTACTTGGGGATGCTGGCTTCTCCCTGGAACCGTGGATGATGACACCCATCAGAAATGCGCACACAACCACCAAAGAAAGCCATAATGAGGCACACGTACAAACTAGGAACATAATAGAGCATGTGTTTGGGCTGTTAAAGTCAGGGTTCTGGTGCCTCGATATATCCAGTGGAGCCCTGCAGTACTCTCCAGCCACATGTGCACAGATGTTCACAGTATGTGCTGTGCTACACAATACGATCCTGTGTAAACAGCTGCAGCAGGATCAGCAAAGGGAATGGATGCACAGCCCCCCACCAGTGCCTGGGTCACCACAGCCATACCCACAGGGGGATCGGAAGAGGAACCCCCTGAAGCTGTCCCTGTAGGCAGATGTAGGCATGCCAGATATACCCTGGCCTTGGCCAAGAGACAATGCATAGCACATGCAGTAACAACCTAGGGCCCTAGGGACTGACACCTTACTTGGACGTGCATACATATTAGTAAAAATGATGCTAGCCAGACCATATAATCTGTACTTCACCATGTATTGGATGTGGTCTGCATGCATCAGACAGAGTTAGCCCCAAACTACAGGTCTGTCAACTCACAAGGTAAGTCACTCTCCTATACACCACATGTAAAGGGTACTACACATGGTAGCATATGTATGGACCTGCTGCATGTATGCAAGGGAATATAGTGGGCTATATTTAGTGTGTTTCTGGGCTACTTGCAGAGAGCTATAGTAGGCTACTGGGCTACTTGAACAGATCTACCAGCCACTTGAGACAACAGGTACGCTGTTCACTAGTATGTTTCCCATAATATCCACTAGGCCACATGGCTAGAAACTCCACAATGTTATTTCAAGGAGATGCCAAACAGTGGGGTCACAGGACAGTTGCATAACTGTCTAGGCCAGCAGAGCATAGGCTGGCTGTCTCCCACCCCAAACACAGCAGTGTTCCCATACAACTGCTGTAAGAGTAAGTCTACAATGATATACCAGTAGAGCAGAGAATGCCTGTATGTTGTTGATAGTGTGAGGAATGAAGTGTCTGTCTGGTGGCTGGTGTGGCTCACTAGGCCAGGGACAGTAGCATGGGTGATGGAGCTGATGATTTGAACCTGGCAGCATCCAACATCTTTTGCATGTCATGTACTCATATGGTGGTATTCCCACAGACTGTCATAACCCCTCAATCCATTACTACAAGAAAGCCGGACAAACCCATATTGAATGGGGGCACAAAGAGCCATACCTACAGACAGACATTATACATGCTCTGAGAAACATAGCAAGTGGCTTGCATGACAGCAGGCTGCAACAGGTCAGATTAGCTGTAGGATGTAAAGGTCACCACTTAAATGTGTCAGTAGTTACAAGTCAGTGACCATTGTTGACAGTATAGTACCAGAAAACCACAAATGTATTAGGAACACAGCAGACGTATGGGGCAAAATGCTGGACAGTCTGCAAAAACATTTACAGGGAGAGGTATGAAGACTTTCACCCTGTGTGTGGTGTTACATCATGTACCCCAGTCACATCATAACTCTCAATCTCTTAGAGCAGGAAATCTGGCCAAAGCCATGAATAAAAGTGGGACTAAGGCCAACAAATAGGGATAGGTTATAAATATTTGCTCCTACAAATGTAGAATGTTGATAGCATAACAAGGCTTATATTAGCATGAATCTCCTAATGTGTTTGGAGTCTGAAACTCAAATGTCTGTCATTCTTTATTGACTTAGTCTTCACTGATGTGCCATAAAACCACAATGTTATGTGAAACGGACCAAAAATATGAGGCAAACTACTGGACAGTCTGTGAAGTTCTGCACAGTATTGAGGTATGAGTCACATATTAAGGTCAGCAAAGATCCAAGGAATGCCTTTGACAATATCAGGAAAATGCAGTACTTTGGTAATAGGTGCAGCAGCCAATGGCCTGCAGCACACATAATCCCAGACTGGAGTACAGGTAGCTCTGTCCTGGAGTCACCTTGTAAGTACTGACAACAACACTGGGCATGCTCCTACACTTAGAAACTTGAGCTCGATACTATTTCCTCTACTACCCAAAGACCTGCTATGTGGAAATATGTCTGTACATACATACAGCTACGTATACATATCTGTCTCTCCCTCTCCCCCTCACACTTGATTAGTGTCTCTATCAGTATGTTGCACATATATGTATATTATAACAACAGGTATATATAGCTATATAAAGTACAATGAGACATAGACTCCCCACATATATCTACATAACACATTACATAATGTACACACGCAACATTTAAGGAGACATCCCTGTTATACACATTTATATAGATATGGGTGGGGATGTATGAATGTCCCCACATACCCCATAATGCTGGGGCTATCTGCACTTACACCTCACAACAGTTGCCTGATGGAACCAGACCAAGGCAGCAACAGTACATAATCCACTCACCCACAGACCCCTGTGCCTGTGAACTGTCACCCTGTAGACAGACACAGGTATGCAGGTGGTGGAATGTACAATGGGTGCAACAAATGCCTTGGACAGGCCATATTGTCCCTGGCCACATGTGCACCTATCAAACTGCAAACAGCCACATATGGCCAGAGGGGCAAGTCTACACAGATAGCAGGGAAATTACCAGGTATCCCACACCTAGGACACTAGATACAATAACAGCACCAAGCAGTATCACTCTGCAGGCCATACATGCTGTCTAACACAAGGCCACTTTGCATACTCCACAAGTACTGTGCCTGCATCAGCAGATACAGCAAACATAACCGGTGGCACCTGCAAAAGATACTGTGAGCTGTAGTGTGTAATACTAGAAAGGTAGGAGTCCTAATCTGACATCATCCAACTGTGTGTGTGTATCAATATATCTCTTCACAGCAGTATGAACATGCCCATATGGGATATCTCCATGCAATGCATTGGTAGGTCTGTTGGTTTGACACTGCCTGAAAAGGCACTGTGGGCACTATGGGGGTGGCTAATGCCTCGGCCAGTATTCACTATTTTGATATGATATTAAGCATCCTGGAGGTCTGTAGAGTACATCAAATCTTTCTGCCTTAGTACAGGCAAAAATGGACTGAATTGTGACCATCCAGAATTTTGTCTATTTTATTAATTGGTTTAATTGACTTACATCCAAAATGGGTCTGAGGTCCCCAGGCTTCTTTGGCACAAAAAAAAAAAAAAAACAATCTAGAATAGACTCCATATTCTAACTGCTTGTGGGGGACTGGTTGGATGACTCTTTTTTATAGCAGCTTTGAAATTTCTATGGCTGTTGAATCCCATTGATTGAGTGGGACATCGGGGACTTTCTTTTTCTTCCAGGGTTGGAGGAAAAAGGGAACTGAATAGCCTCTGGATATTTTTAATTCTTCTTTGATGAGACTGTGTATTTGTAAGTACAAATCTGATTTCTTCACAATTTTACTACACATTTTTTATACATACATATTTTATATATCTACTTATATAAGCTCTAAATGTGTGCTTGATATTTGTATTACTATTTTAAAGAGTGGTTTTGGCATTTTTATCTTAAAGAGTGTTTTTGGCACTATTCATTTCTGTGGTTTTAACATTTTAATAAACGTTAACATTGTGATAATTCTTCAACCAATGACATGACTTTACTGCTAATTTAAACTGGATGCAATGTCAAAATGGTGATTTTGAAGAAGGTTCCTGAAGGGAAATGAAAGCACTCATTCCTTGCATTTTGGAATAAATAGTGTGTTACATTTACTACCTCATGAGACTGTCTTTATTGGTGCTTTGCTACTGAAGTTTTTTTTGCTTACTAGCCAGTTACCAGGCTTGAGTGTGTAAGTAGCGACACTCCTGAATGGCTCTAGAGCAGAGCAGTTGATCAACCGCTGAGGGAGATGAAAGGATTTCTCTGAAAATGGACCTCATCTGTTAAAATTGCCCCCACCCCACCCCACCATGGGAAGGTCTGTTACCTTGGGAGTCATGGAAAGAATTCTATGATTTGCTGAACCACTCTGGTTTCTAGTGAATGTTCTTTGAGGGGTAGTGAAGTGTACTCCCACTGCAGAAAGATCCCCAGATTCACTAACCTTCCATGCAAGACTAGCCTAGTCCTGCACAGAAGCACCCATGTATGAGCAGGACGGCAGCACGCCATGCATAATAATGAAGGTGCACTGCCTGAGTTCCTAGGCTTACATGGAGTATGTACAACTGCAGGGGGGCATGTTTGAGAGCAGAGCTCTCAGAATAAACATGTCCCTGCAATGTAGAACAGCAGAAGTTGTTAAGAAATTAGCAAGATTGCTCCTAGGTGTCCTCATATCCCCACAAGCAGTCCCCCATGTGTACAACAGCAACAGGACATATAAATTAAAAGAAGAAACCCTTTTATTTTTTTTTAAATCCAATTAAAGCTAACCGTAGGTGCGTTGGTGTGCCCATCGCTTAGCTATGGGTAATGCAGCTTAAATGGCTGAAGAGGATAACAAGGAAGATATATGCAAATGAAGCAATATAGCAATAGTGTAGTGGGCAGAACACTTGCCTTATGAGCGGGCATTTCCGGTTCAAGTCTCACTGCAACACATTCCATTTTCCATGTGAAATCTGTATATGAACATTTTTTTGCTGTATAACCTACTAAATAACATGTAAATGTGAACTGGAGTACTGCATTAAATGCACATGTGAAGTGTCAGTGTCATAATGAATAAGGCACTAGTAAGCAGGGTTAAGCACAAATAAGCAGTAATAAGCATATATAAGCACTAGTAAGCATGTTTAAGTGCGTTTATATGGCGGTAAGCAATGCCTACACAGATTAAGCAATGTAGAAGCAAACTAAGTGTAAGATGCTGTAACCGGAGGTTAGCATTGCTTACCTCCATGCAAATCTACTTAAAATTGCTTAAAAGTGCCTTAGTCACTCTGTATCCAACAGCTCTCACCCTGCCCAGCAACAAAACAATCAACACTCCCAAGTCACAAACCCCAGACCCTGCACACTATAGGCAAAGTGATTTACCACTAAGCCATGACAGCTACACATACAGCTGATGTTATCACAAACATATCATCCAGCATAGTCATTCAACAGTATAGGAAATGTATGTAACTATGTAGATTAATAGGAGCAACCATTTTTACATTGCTCAAATACAGTATTTTGAGCAGTCTATGTATATAAAAAAAAACAGTGCCTGTCCAATCATAATGCGAGAACAGAAGTCTTGCAAAAAACTTAAGAAAATAATAAAAAAAGCTGCACATCGAGGGGGCATGTGGGCGTGCTTCATGGTCAAAATGTCAGACCTGGGACATCGGTTCTGCCAAACCAGGAGATGAGGATGGGCAAGTATGTAAGAAAACCACTGCTTCTCAAACTCCTGGCAGGATACTACCAGTGGGAGAAACAGTGTAGGCTAGCTAAGTCTAATCTTGACACAAAAACAGATGCGTCCATGGTGGGACGAACCAAAAATTGTGAGTCAAACTGTTGTATACACATCTCGAAAGATGAACAAGGCAAGGCTCGTATGTACATGGACTAAATGGATGAAGAGTCTGAAGAAGCTTGGGTTGAGACAGTATACTGGATGAGTACCAAGACGTGGAGAGAGGTCAATGTGTGGAGGTGTGGTATGGTTGGGCTAGCAACTGGAGAATGGATGGTTGATGTTTATGTGGAGCTCGGGGGGGGGCAGGGGAAGAACCATGGGTATGAAATTATGGAAGATATAGGTAAATGAAGCAGCATAGCAATAGTGTAGTGGGCAGAGCATCTGCCTAATGTGCAGACATTCCAGTTTCAGGTCCCACTGCAGCACAGTCTATTTTACATGGCAAAGCACATTATAACCAATTTTGTTGTTGCAAAACACACTAAATAACACATATTTATGAACTAGAGTACTGCAGGTAATGCACATGTGAAGTGTCAGTGTCATAATGAATAAGGCACTTTTACGCAGGGCATAGCAATTATTAGTAAGAGGGCTGACCTGTTTTGCTGGTTGGGGAGGGATGTCAATACGTGTAAGACATATGTTGCTTGAGCCCCATCACCCCCATTAACAGTGCCTGTTTTCATATATGTCTTTGTTATGTTCTCTATTATATCTCTGTATATATACACACACACACACACACATATATATATATATATATATATATATATATATATATATATATATATATATATATATATTAATATATATCTGCCCAGCAACAAAATAAACAGCCTCTGCAAGGCTTGAACCCAGAACCCTACACAAACTGATTTCCCACTAAGCCATGACAACCATATACAAATATGATGTTTTCAGAAACATATCATCCAGTCCAGTCTTACATAAGTACAGAGAATGTATACCAACATCTAGATGTATGTGCGTGTGTAAATATATTAATATCTAAACAGATACAACATATCTATATATGTCGATATATATATATATATATATATATATATATATATATATATATATATATATATATATGAACATATATACATGTAAATGTCTACATCGTACATATATATGCACCTATATGTCTACATATACACAGCAAGGTACATATACAATATACGTCTTGTACAAATAGGCACCCCCCCAGCTAAACACACCCAGCCTGCAATACACTACCAAGTGTTGCAGATCCCATTACTCCAAATGCAGTATAGCAGCACTTACCGTCTGTAGTCATTTCAGGCACATCCCCCTCCTATGTGTGCCTTGTTTCCACAGTGTATGTTGTTAGAAGTAAATCCCCAATACATTTGGGATGCTGTTTGCCAAACAACAGATCTAGTTCCTGCTCACAGTGAATGAAAAAGGCCAACACCAGCATGATGTTCCTAGATATTGGAGTGTGTTTCCATGCAATTGGCTATGGGAATGTTACCACAGCTGTTCCACATGCAATCAGCTAGGGGAGGCTTGCAATTCAAGCAGAGGCCATCAGCTGATTATGAGCATCACTTAAAATACACATGCTTCTGCCTAAGCAAAGCAGGTGTAGGTCTACACATCCACCATAGAGGAAGTGGGAGAGGCAGACAGAGGCAAAGACAAGTCAGGGAGGGGTGAGAGAGTAAAACCTAAGCATGTTTGTGTCACACATCTACCAGCACAGGGTATCAAACCCCTGACAACTATGCTGTGCTATTATAGTTCTATGCAGATATTGGATGTGCCACGTGGGTTACCTGTTATGGATCCCTCAGAACATATATGTGATGGTGTGTGACATCTGCAACAGGGATACTGTAGCTATATGGTAGGTGACGTACACGTGCCTGTCCGCATGAACAGGTGCCAGCATCAGTATAGCCACACTCTCACAGGGACACACACACATTGACACACTTGTCAGGGCCAGGAGTACAACTCAACAGTAGTGGGATTGCCACAACACATCACAGTGCAGGTATCACATGCACCACACAGGTCATACGGAGGTTGTATGGGCAAAGGGTATGAGGAGGCGTCTGACATCAGACAGCATGCTTCAGTATGCCAATGGGGGTTGTAGTGAGTGTGGATGTGAACACATGCACCATACAACACACACACAAATGTACAGGGTGCCAGTACTGACATGCATGGGTGCATGTATTCACGGGTGTGTGGTGGTTGACTGTGCCAGATGGCTATACAAGGCTAAGAGATAGGTATACCTTGGCATCAGGCCACATGACAATAGTCTGCATTGTGGCTCAGGGCTGTAGTTTCTGCATTTGCCCACACAAGTGGGTATTGTATCCCCCATCCAGTCACATGGGTGACTATTGTGTGTGGCCAATGCTGTGCATCACTTGTCATGTATGGGTTTCTTAGTTCATGACGTGAATGGTGTCTGGGATGTGCACACCTCCCACATGCATGTACAGAGACTGTTCTTGGGGTGTCTGGCCCATGTTGTGTACACAGATTATCATCAGATGTGCCAGTCTTGGCCACCTGTGACGGGAACTGGTAATGGGCAGCAGGTTTACACTGCACCTACATTGATAGCATGCTAACAGCGTTCCCTGGTGTCAGTGGCATCTGTCCATACAGGGCATGCTCTCAGGCATGGTATGCCCTCTGTGGGTAACATGTGATGGTACCACAGGTGTTGCTGGTGTCCATTGGGGAACATGGGGGAGGTGCACTGTCTGCATGTACGTGCATATTGGCAAGATGGACAGGGTGCCATGCCCTCTGTAGCCCACTGCTATCACTCCATAGTTACTATCAGTGGCTAATATGCAGTGTACTACCCACATATCAGCTGTTGCCTAGGCATGTGTGTGTGTGTATGAGACATTCGTTGAGAGAGAGCTCTGGGTAATACTGGGGTTGCTAACTGTGATTGCCTGGCCTTGATGTCACATATATGGGTATGGTTTTGCACCCCAGCCTCTCAGCTATTTCACATCTGTAATCCCTGTATAGTGGGCATTGTGATATATAGTAGGGCCATCATATAAGAAATATGCAAAACCCACTCCACACACTCACAGCCACCTCCACACAAGATACAAACACACACACCTGTCATGTCTGGGAGTAGAACCCCTGCCTAACTAGTTTCTTATACTACAGCACTACATAGTTAACACCATGGAGATTACTGAGTACTTCTTCCCCAAAGTTGCATATCACACTGAATGACACCAGCAGGATTGCCAAAGTAGGCCATTTGAAATGTACTGCGTGTGACTAGCCTAAAATGCATTGCTCCCAACACAGACAGTGACACACACACAAAACATCCACAACCAACATGTGAGAGTATAGAACCCCTAACAGAAGTCTATATCACACTACAGCATAGAGCTGTTATAGGACACACCACAGGGATTACTGGGAAACCCCTCCCCAAAAGTGTATTTCACGATGAATTAAATCAGCAGGCTTGCCAAAGTATGCCATTTGAAATGTACTGCGTGTGACTAGCCTAAAGTGCATTGATCCATACACAGACAGTGATACACACACAAAACATCAGCAACCGACATGTGTGGGTATAGAACCGCTATCAAAGGTCTATATCACACTACACCATGCAGCTGTTATAGGATGCACCACAGGGATTACTGGTAAAACCCTCCCCAAAGGTGCATTTCACAATGAATTACATCTGCAGGATTGCCTAAATAGGCCATTTGAAATGTACCGCATGTGACTAGCCTAAAAGGCATTGCTCCCTGCACAGACATTGTAACACACACAAAACATCCACCACTGCCATGGGTGGGGATGGAATCCTAACACAGTTCTAAATCACACTACAGTAGTACACAGTTATGGCATACACTATGTAGATTACTGGGCTGCAATCTTCCCAGATGTGTATTTCTAGGTGGGTGACATCAGCAGCCTTGGAAAAGTTGAGCATCTGAATTGTAGGGAGTGTGAGTACCCTAAAAAACTTTGCTCTCCATACAGTTGCAAAGTGTGGGGTTAGAACTCCTACCTAACTAGTTTATAACACTACAGCAGTACACTTATGGGACCCACCATGGAGATTACTGGGTTACAACTCTCCCAAAGATGTATTTCACATTAGATGACCTCAGCAGGCTTGTCATAGTAGGGCTATGGAGAGGGCAGTGTGTGTGCATGGGCCATAACCCATTCATCTAAGGGGTGACACACCACATGCAGGCACACATGGGGTCATATTTCACAGGTACGTGTATACAGCTGCTAGATGACTACTTCCTTGTGCACAGCTGGCACATGCACCACATAGTCTGTAATGCTGACAGATACTGGTGACTAGTATCTGCAGTGAGTGACATCTGCACCTCATGTGTTTGGGGCCCTTTGGATGTGTACTGGGTGGGACAGGCCTGGATGGCTCCTTGTCACAGTCACCCTCTCCCACACATCTATGTATGTCTACCTTTGGCTTATTATAGTGTGTTGTCCTGACATATATGTCTGTATTCCTATCCACTGTGTGTGCAAGGAATGAGTGGTGCATACTGATGAGTGTCTGCGCTAACAACTGTCACTGCCAGATATCTCTGGTCCACTGGTGTTTGCAGACATGGCCTTCATGTGTTTAAGTTTGTGAGCATGCCCAGTATGACCTATCAGTATGTTGCTGACTGACATTGCCTTCATTTCTCTAAGTGTGTGAGCATGCCCAGTATGGCTGTCTGTATTGATTGTGTGGATCGTGTCCAGGTAGTTTGTGCTGCAGTGCTGATCTTTGTGTTGTACACCGACAGGTAGCATGATGTCTCTGCAGGGTATCCATCAATCATTTGGCTTTGACTGTTACTACATTTCTGCATAGCGGGGGGACACACCTGACTGTTTTGACATTTCTACACAGGAGTGGGGGGGCACACCTGACTGTTATTACATTACTATGTGGGATGGGGGGGGGCACACCTAACTATTACTACATTTCAACACAGGATTTGGGGGGCACACCTGACTGTTATTACATTGCTATGCAGGATGGGGGGCACACCTGACTATTTCTACATTTCAACACAGGGTTGGGGGGGCACCTGACTGTTATTACATTACTATGTAGGATTTGGGGGGCACACATGACACTTGTACACATTTGCTATGACTGTACTGGTATGTCATGTACTCCATTTCATTCTGTATTGCTAACTATCATGCTGACTAGAGGCACACCAGTGTACTACAGATTGTGGCTTTGGTTGCCCTACATATTATTGTCTGACTTCCTTCCCTTCAGAACTAACATCCCACTACCTGTCCTGCTGTGGTCTGTCTGTGTAGGCCTGGGGGGGGGGGGTTAACCATAGCCATCATTCAGGGGCCATGGCACAGGCTCTGTTTGGGTTTGTCTACACCTGTACTGATGGCTGAGACTGTTGTTGGGTATGTGAACCATCCTGACTGGCATGTGTGGGTCATATGGACACACATGTTGCTCAGCACATTTCCTGCAGTGGGTTTTATCACCCTGTGTAGTACTGGCTACTATGGTGATTCCAGTATGTGTTACAGATGTCATGGTGCCATTATGAGTGTCTACTGTCTGCTGCCATAATATTCAGCCACCCAATTCCCTTGGATGCCCACATCCATACCATAACTACAGGTAACGACACATGCTACTCCATTTGGCAATTGGTAGGTTGATTGCCTTACCTTGAGGGTGTGCCAGACTTGCTGATGGTGCTGGAGGGCTGCCTATGTCGGATGCACATAGTACACTCCCTATACATGGTTGAGCACAGGTAGTGTCATGTTGGGCATCCCTTTTACTGTATGTGTGAGTCCGAGAGAGGTGGCATTCCCTGAGTCCCTACTGTGTCAGTGCATATGCTATGTGTTGCCTCTTTGCTGCAGCCATGGCATACTGGGCAGGCCTCCATCTGCCTACTGGGGCAGGCTCAGGTTGTTCCTCCACCGGGTCACTCTCTGCCTGTGCAGGCCTTGGCATTTGTGGGGGGCTGTGTGGCCCTGCCCCATGCTGTTCCTGCTGCAGCTGTTTCCACAGGATCATATTGTGTAGCATACTTCAAGGCTCCACCAGATGTGTCCAGACACAGGAACCATGACCTGAACATCCCAAACACATGCTCTATTATATGTCAGGCCTGTGCGTGTGCCTCATTATGGCGTTGTTGTTCAGGTGTGTGTGCATTTCTGATGGGTGTCATCAGTCACGGTTCCAGTGTGTACCCAGCATCCTCCACTAGGTGACCATAGGGGATGTCCCCACTGGCAAATCTCTGGTACAGCTGCATCAAATGCCATATGTGGGAATCATCATAGTTTCCAGGGCAGCCAGCACACACATTCATTATAATGGCTTGGGCATCACATATGGCCTGATAGTTGATGGAGGGGTTGCCCCTGCGGTTGATGTAGGCCATACCTTGCTCACCGGGTGGTGCTTTGATGCATATGTGTGTGCAGTCTATAGCACCCACTACCCCAGGGTAGTCTGCTATTTGGTGGAAAAGAAGCATATTGCTGGTCAACACCTCACAGGTATTGAGGAAATATACGTGCTCACTAGCATGTGCTGACATGGCATCCAGGAACAGCTGGAATACTCTAGATGCTGATGCCTGTGAGATCCCCATGATATCCCCAGTTGTGCTTTGGTTGGTACCTGTGGCTAGTATAGCTAGGCCTACACATACCTTGGTATCCACTGGGATGGGTTCACCTCTGCCAGTTTGGTGTGTCAAGTGCGGCTGGCACAGCTCAACAATTTGCTGTAGGAGGTCTCTGTCCACCCTATAGCGCTCCACTATCTCCAGCTCATGTAGACCCTGGTAGGTTACCCTGGGTCTGTGCACTCTTCTCCATCTCCTCACTGTGAGTTGTTCTGCAGCATTCACATCCTCACTACCCTCAGCCTCTTGCAGATGTTGTTCTATGTTTCCTGCTGCAGCCCTTCTCATTTTGTAGGTTTGTTTGTTAAAATTTCCCTGCTTGCATACACTGGTGGTGTAGAGTGTAGGAAGAAAAAAGGGAAGGCGTTTGCTTATTTTATAGTAGTGTTCTGTGCTGGGCTGGTCTGCTGCCTGTGGAATTGGCTGAATCTGAAACATTTTACCTGCCTTGATTACCTTCCTACTGCTGTTTTCCCTTCCCATTGCCTCCCTGTTTAAGCCCGTGTGTGCACCATGAAAACAGAATGCTCAAATGTGCACAGTGCTGCTATTTCCTGGTTTAACTTCTTTTTTCTTTCTGTACAACCACTGCACACACCTGCTTAGGCTTGTAAAGAGTGTTTGGCAGGTTTAGACACACCCCCTAGCTCAGCTGTGCTAAGCTAGGAGCAAACTCAAGCCACAGGGCTCCAATCCGCTTACAGTATGCCTGACACCACCCCCCCCATGATGTCACCTACCTCCTAGGCTTGCACCAAGCTATTCCTACTCTTACACTGTTGGGGCCTGATTCACATGCTGGGGAGAACTGGGATTCACTATCCTTCCCTTCATTTGCATAGGATTGTCTGCTAATGCATAGTTACATGTCTCACACTGAGCCTCCCCCCTTAGCAACCACTAATTACTGGCCAGGTTGTCTTCTGCCTGCCATTTACTTGCATGGCAGAATACTGATTTTAGTTAGAATGCTTATTTTAGGTTTATTTTATTATTTTCCCCCGATCCTGTTTGCACGCCGCTGCCCTATGCTTAAACAGCCGAGATTGGCTACAAAAAAAATAAAAGTTGATTTTTTAATTTTGTTTGCTGTTTGCAATGCCAATGGCCTTATACTTGGCCATTGGCATGGTACTACATGATATGCATCCTTTATTAAGAGTTGTCATAGCTCCGTTTTGGATTTTGCAGAAATGTACTCGGTTACTAACTGAGTACATTTCTGCAGATTGCACTAGTCTTGCATGGACTGTTGCAAGCCTCCTGGATGGAGTTCACCTGCAAATGGGGTGATTTGCATACCAGGGCAAGATTAGTGCAGGAGCACTCATGCACTCCCCTGCAGACTGTTCCTGGATTGCAAGGCAGACATATTGCCTGCTTGCCCTCTGTGCAAGCTTTTGAGAATCCAGGGGAGATTCTTAGTATCTTGTTGACTCCTGGTAAGTGTATACTTGACTTTATGTCCAAACAATTTAGACCCATTATAGGAGGCATTAATGAAGGACAACTTAAAGCCTTCTGTGCCATCATGTTGTTACATACAAGCATGTCAGTGCATGGTGATAGCGATGCTTTCTGCTCTGACTGTGCCATCAGCTGTATTTAATAGCAGATGCATGGAAACATTAGAAGATGGTTGTGGGTTGGAAAACTGGGAGTCCACTGGCAACACCCCTGAGAAGGACTTTGAGATCTCCTTTGTCAAGTCTCTCTGCAATCATGTTAGGTGTGCAAGATAGTTCAGCAATCTAGGGGTGAATGTTGCTTTCCATATCTGTCCATCACCCTAGACTATCTACTGGGAAAATGAGCAAAACAGCTTTCTTCCAATAGCTCTTTCTTGGTGACTGCTATCACCAACATAACATCTACAGGTGGACCCTTACTCCAATGCTTCTTATCAGTCAGGGCACATAATATGCAATCATTTTTTTTCTTGTATAGGCTGCACCATATTTGGGTCCTTACATGCCTGCTGAGCCATTAGATCAGTCAGGGGATCAATGGGTTGTACCACCCATGGCAAAGTTGATCTGGAATGAAAGGCTTCAAAAAATACCGACTCATCTGGAGAAGGGTTTTGGGATGTCCATCCCCCTCTCTGTTTTATTAATTCTATATTGTCTTCAAAGGAGACATCAGAAAGGGAGTGAGGGGGACCTTCTCATTCCTCTAAGTCAGTATCTTCTGTGAAAGACACAGATGATGAGTCTAGATGGTTCCATTTACATGTCCATTTTCTGGGAACACCTTTTGAGTGGTTCAGTAGAAAGGTCAGAATCAGATGGAGAACTGACAAAGCAGACTTCCTCAGAAACCTTTATTGCTGACTGTCCCTGTGCTACTGGTTGAAGAGGAGAAAGAACAGATTGCAGGTGGAGTTTGGGTGGAGCCAAAGTAGTAGTAGCCTTCTGAAAGAAGCCAAAACCTTTTCAAATGTTTCAAAGACCAAGGATGCTATTGGTGCTGAAGATTCTATTGGCTCAGAAGAGGAAATAGAAATCACTGCGCCAACAAGCCTTGGTTCTAAAGCTGATCTTGGACCATAGCTATCTAAATTCAAGGTCCTGAGGGGAAGAGATGGCTCCAAGAATCTCTGTGTTGACTCACTCCCCTGATGCTTGGCTCCCATGCTTCTTCACTGAGTCTCATCTTGATCCCATGGAATCAGAGTTGAGAGAGATTGAGATGCATTTGGTGTTGAACATGTCAAGTTCTGGCACAGACAAAGTAACTACTGTTCCAGTCATTTCCAATGAAATTAAAGCCAAAGGTTGGATCAGTGCGGATTCTTGTATGGAGAGGTAAGATGGTCAACACTTGGCACCTTCCCAGGGGGTGGTGCTGAGATAACCCCAAGCTGTATCTGCGTCCTCAAAAATTTCCTCATCAGCCTGTTGATGTCCAGTTCTGTAAGGCTTGTAGATTTTCAAAACGATGATACCACTGAAGGAGCTTGAAAGTATCTTTTCTCTAGTATAGATTAAATGGAGTCTTGAAGTTTCTGGTTATGGCAAAAAATTTGTCCTTGGTGAAAGAAATTGGGGCTGAGGGGTAGTCAGTAATGATCATCTTGAATCTTCTGATTGGGACCAACAGACACTGCCAGTTCTGGAGATAGCCTTTTTTGAAGGAGATTTATTCCTTTCTTTTCTTTTTTTTTCTCCTTGTCTTGGGGTTTGATTTAGTTTTATACTTTTCTTTGTTACTAGAAGAAGAAGAAGAAGAAGGTGAATGGCATGGCCTCTATCTGAGCAGGAACAGCTATGCGTCTGAAGTGACCTGGGACTAAAGGCCACACAAGACTGGCAATCTGTGTCTAAGTGTGTAGCACCAAGACAGTAGACACATTGAGATTGTGGATCCTGAGGTGGCAACTTGTACCCACATTCCAAACATTTTGAACTAGCACACAGGAAAAAACACTTGTCCGTAACAGGACTAAGCTGTCAATAACAATTAGGATAGAGTAATAAGTTAGGCTTAAAAGATATTTGAAAAAATATATAGTAATAAACATAAAGCTACTGCTTTTTAAACTAAGTGCTATAAATACAGTAAAAGGGGAAAAATTTGTGTGAGATAAAAGAAAAACTCTCATGGTAGGAGAGGATCGTAGCTTGAACACTAAGAGCTGTCTGTGCATCCAAATTGTTCAAGCGGCAAGTGAGATCTGGGTATCTGAGGCTCAACCTAGGGAATTGTGGGTAGGGTAGGATTCAGAGCTCTGCAACTGATAAGCTCAAGATCAGCAGCAAGGTCAGATCCCATCAGGTTCAACAGCTCACATGTTTGAATAGAGAAAAATAGACAACATTGGATCTACTTATTTGCTAAGAATATTCAGAGCATTGCCTGAATGTAGACTCATTTGCTCTACCTGTGGAATCATAAATAAATATATATCTATATATATAAAACTATATATATATATATATATATATATATATATATATATATATATATATATATATATATATATATATGTATATATTTGTGTGTGTGCAAACTCACTGTTATAGTGGTCTATATCAGATGAACGAAAAATCCGTTCATCGAACACGTAAAGATCGAAGCTTCACAGACATCGAAAATGGTATTGTGGGGTCTCAGCCCTTTCCTCACTGTAGTGCGATCTCGGAGTTAAAATATATATTTAGTGGGGGTGTGGGGGGAGCAGCCCGCCACAATACCGATTTTGATTTCCATGACATTTCGATTATTCTGTATTTGATGAACAGATTTTTCATTCATCTGATATAGACCCATTACAGCTACAGCTGGGAAATGCTTACAGATAAAATTAATAAGTGGCAGATGTCATCTGTCAGCCAAAATAGTTGCAAGAGTTTTAATTTAAAAATAGATTTTTAGTTAAGAGGTTGACCTTTTTATATAAAAAAGAAACATTCCCCTTTTCTTTATTCATAATTGTATGATAATGAATATATGCTTTGATATTTAATGGGATAGTGCAGTATGTTTCCAGTGTCATATTTTCTCACAAGACTGGTGATTGCAGTGCTGTGTTATTATACAGTTCAGAGAGCAGTCAAAATAATTTGCATAAAGTTTTAACCAGTACTTGTTTATGAAAGAATTAATAGGAAGGAAAATATGTGATTAATTTTATGCAAACAACTACTGCATTCTTTTCTTAAAGTTAACATTATGTCAAACAACAACCTTCTTTTCGATTATCATTTTTCCTGGAATATAAAGACCTGAATTTTAAATAATAAGTATCACATTATATATGTTTGCACAAAATGTGGTTTTACTAATGAGAATAATCATGACAGAGGTTAATGGAAAGAGGCTGCTAAAGACATGTAATGCTTTTTGTTCAGTCAAATTGCCTGGAATTGCTAACACTTCTGCATGCATTGCTAGGACATTATGTTGCCTTAGATTATTAAAACCTGGATGAATTATGAGATAATGACCACATTTTACTTTTCTCTGTACCTTTACAGACTAGTGAATGTTTTTTTTTAATATCATTTCATTATTAATACACTGCAGACTGTGATTTCTCTGTTTTAGCAATCCAGCCAGACATCACTTTAGTATTGTATGCCTTAGACGCAGCACTTTTCGATGTTAAAGCTGGGTATATGTTGATTAGTATTTTTAGATCTCCTGCATTGTTTGAACCTTTGCCCTCGTTGCAGTTTCCTTGCTGTTACATTTTCCTTATTTATTTCAGCAAATTCTGTAGGAGAGAAGGGACTTGAGTCTTGACCTTTGCCTTCAGGAATACAACATTAAGATAAATGTTGTTTGCTGTTCATTCATAGTGGAATTTAAAATAATATGAACCTCCCTAACTTCTTCTGTATCATTTTCATTAGGTTCTGCGATTACTGGAGCTAAACAGCAGTATTAGTTTCTTCTAATTATCTCCGTTTTTTTACACTTTATGCATATATTACATACATGTAAATATTTCAGTTACAAATTACTTTATGAGTAGACACTGCTATGGTTGTCATGTTTTATTAGTGCACTGTATTCACAAACTGAATTAAGAATACACTTGTTCAAGTATCCTATTAGTTGCATCTATAATGTTAGGTGGTAGTCTATTAACTGGATATGGAGTACTGAGCTATTGTATGTTGTGGAATCTATTCAAAGTATTAGGAAGGCACTGATAATGATAAGAAATAACATAGCAAATGCCTTGTAATATGCACCCTAATATGCAAAAGGAACATTATGCAACGTGGCAAAGGTAAAGGGAGACAAAAACATTGTGTGAATCTGATAAAAAAAAAGATACAGAAAAATGAACCAACTTGATTCAAAACCATTTCCCTCAGTCCATAAGTATAGATAATAACCTTACAGCAAATGCATTAATTCAGTAATGCATATTAAAAAGTCCCCCTAAAAAATGATAAGAATGTGATGCACTTCTCAGGAAATTCAGAAATGCAGTCACCTAACTGCATGAAATAAACTGTTGCGTTCATAAAAGAAGTCCATTACAAAAATACAACTTATCTGACAAAATCTTTACCTTCCAACAAAGAATAAATTTTGACATAAATGGAATCACATTTTAAAAGTAAAGAACAAGACGCTGACCACATTGACAAGAATGTCGCTTTAATAAATCGACAGGATTAAGCATTTTCATCTCTTTGTATAATTGGATACTTCATCAGAATCAGAATGTAAATGACATGTCAGTCTTGTTTAAATAAACATCACTCAGTTAGTAGATCAATTCTTTCCCATTACTTCTGGCTTTGTCAGTGAATCTTGAACATTTGTAATGCTATGCCCAAATTGCCTGTCAGTGGTACAGGGAGTTCCCAAACCAAAATGAACTGGTTCTGTGTTTTTAAAGTTTATTTTGCTTTTCACAGTACATTGTAGATGTGGACTGGAGTTTTGTTTTGCATAAACAGAATGAAACTTTAATGTCATTTTTCTCCCTTAATCAATACAGTAGAACTGCATCCTATTAACAACCCCAAAAGGCAAGTGCCATAACAGTTAAACTTTTGCAATATGCAGAGCACATTCTATTCTTTAGCAGCTTCCTGAAGGCATCGGAACTCTGGGTGGATAGGCTGACAAGCCTGAGGAGAAGAGACAGCACTTAACTCATATTAGAAAGATATGTTCCACATTCAAATGAATGGCAGTATGTTGGCTGCAGCGAGAGTTTACGTTTCTCTCATCACTTCTCAAGTACTTGATCTTCACTGTGAACTATTCACTTCCAACTATGCTCCAACCCATCTTCTAAAACTTCACTGCCCAGTGGTGCTTCCTGGGACCTCATATAGGGTTGCTGTCATTTTAAGTCGTAAAATGTTTAATGTCTGTCTGGCATTAACTCAGAACCATACAGAACACTATATGTCAGTAGTTAAATGCCAATGAGGTAACAACAAGGTGACTAATTAAATAAATACATATGCACATAAAATCAAAACATTTCTTTGACTAGCTAGACTGTGGGAAAATTTATCATCTTAAAGAGATGACCCTCTTTGGAATCCAGTAGTCTACTGCACCATATCAAACCTGACTTCTTACCAGTTATTACAGAATCAAGCTTTGCTACAAGTTCAAAACTTATACCCATTATAGAAACTGAAGCTGCCAAACATTATGTAATCCTTCTTATAATGCACACAACCACCTCACAAACACCCCCCCCAAAAAAAAAAGAGTGTGAAGCATTTCCAGACAGCTTTGAAAAATTTAAAACATGCATACAGGGTCTAAACATTCATTTTACCCAAATGAAATAGAAGACAATGCTGTAATTAAAACAGTACAACGTTGTAATTAAAACAAACAATACATTAGTCTTCATAGTGTTAATTCTCAACATTGCAGCAGTATATCTCACATTTATTTATTTTGTTTATTCGTTCATTCATTTATTTAATGATGTTTCTTTTTCCTGTTTGTCTGTAGAATGTACTGTATTCACAAAATGAATTAAGAATACACTTGTCCAAATATCCTATTGGTTGATGCAGAAGAAGTTAGAGATGTTCACATTATTTGACAAGGCCTGATTTTTAATTTGCAAAGTATATTAGTAAAGTCAGACAAATAGAGAGAGAATGCTACAAAACATTATAGCATCTTCAGACTGTCTCGTTAGTGATTTAATGAATGATGTTTCTTGAGTTTGCATCAGTGATAATTAAAAATAATTATTTTATGTATTTCTGTTACTTATTTCTACCAAAATTCTGATACTGACTTCTTAACTTTCTAATAGCATAACTTGCAAAACATTTTTATAAATGCATAGTGAAAACATATCCATTTTATTAGGACACTAAGACACTTGAGAACAGCTATTAACCTGTTCCCATTTCACTATTCTGTATTGCACAACACTCGTGACTTTGCTTGGTTCTGTTTGCATCACAGTTCTGCCTACAGTATTGTTTTAACTATAAAACCTAAGGTTAATATCAGGACATTGAATTATACAGCAATTCCTGAGAAAAAAAAAACAGGCTGTGTTATAATGCACTATAAATGTTCAAACCATCATGTCTTTCTTCAAAATGAAGCTACAGCTGGGAAATGCAAGTGTTCATATTCTGTACTACAAGTGATGTTACATTATGTTTGTGATTTGGTCTGTGTTGTATCTGAACAGAGTCCTTTCACCAGACAACCAAACCAGTCAATACATTTCAATAAATAAGTAAACATCATGTGCCATAATATTTAAAAATGCATGGGAAAAGTGGCATGAAGCTGTAAAGTATAGGATAAGTATATAGCTCTTTACTGTAAAGTGTGATCTTCATAATGAATCGCATTTAATGTTGAACATGGGAAAAAGTGAAAGGGAGGGGTGTAAGAGAAAACAACTGAAAGTAGTATCTGTGGCATTATAGGTCAGGAAGGTTAGTTAATACCATTAAAAAAATAATACTAATGAGCACTGCATAGAGTATAGCAATTACTATCAAACCAGTTAAAGAACAAGTTCAAATATCAATCAAATGGATAAAGAACTGGTGTGAAGACCAGATTAATAAATGAGTATACAAAATAGCAAAACAAAACCAAGCTCAGAAAAGGACCACAAACCTCTAGAGGACTGCATACCATGCTGTGATGTATAATGGTATCAGAAAATGTCAAACTATCCTCCAATATGCAATGGAAAAAGCCTTAAATGTACAGTGTTATATAAACATCAAACATAACAGTCCATAATTCTTACAGACACAGATGTGGCTCCAATTCAATAAAGATAATCACATCAAAAATAAAACTGAGCAGAAAACATGTAGAGTATGAAAAAAGTATCATTATTCAGCAAAGCCACACAGACAAATAAGGAAAGTAGAGTTGTGCAAGCAAACTTGATGCAACAGTAGATGATTGAATAGATCATTGCTGTAGTAGTCAAAGCTGTATGGGTTATATCCGACCAAGGATATGATGTCCAGCCAATATCCAAAGCCTTAGGGCATCTTCTGTGTGCCCTAACTACTGAAGGGCTCAAGAGGAGCTGTATAAAATCAGTAGTTAGCATGCCAAACCTTCAGAGCTTTCTCACTCCAGACAAAGGAAGGCTAGAACCTTGAATCGTAGGCATTTACAAGGAACAATAAATAAATAAATAAATAAATAAAATGCCCAAACCCTTGCAAAAAACATGAAACAAGGTAGGGGGAAGGAGGGGCAGTGATCTAGCTGAGCATCTTTTGTTACGGTAAGCTTATTTACACAACTGTATTATGTTTATCATTAGATCATTGTTAGAGTAGCCTACACTGTATGGGTAGAATATCAGAACTTAGAAAGGAATGGAGGAGGAAGGAACATCGGAGTCCATGAGCCCACTGGAGAATGATCTAGCAAATTCTGCTCTGGACCTGTAAATCAATCTTATTTGTAATACTTTGTAAAAGTATTTAAAGATGATTAAGTTGTTGCCTCTAGAAGACTTCTATAAAACACAGAAAAAGTCACTGGTCTGGTAGAATGAGCGTTGTAATTGACTGGAAGTAAACTGTAATGGTGAGAGTAGTAAAAATACAGAAGAATGAGACAACCATTTGAAAATTGCCAGTTTTGACACTGATTTTCTTTATTCTTATCTTAATAGAAAATAAATAGTTGATCCAAATTCCTGAAGGTCCTAACCCTGTAAGGACAGTATTTTATCTGACTGTGGACATCCAGACTGTGCAAAATCCTTTTTCCCTCATTTTTGCATCTGGAAAAATGAGAGGTAGATGAATACCTTGACTCGTATAAACTCTGAAACCAATTTAGGCATAAAAGAAGGATTTGTTCTCAGAGATACCCTATCTTTATGGAAAATGAGATAAGGCTGACTCACCATAAGAGCTTGTAACTCTGATACTCTTCTTGCAGAAGTCAGAGCAATGTGTAACACTGTATGCTCTTCATAAGGATCACTCCTTCAGTATCCTAAGTTATATGGGCTATATCCAGCCAAGGATATAACATTCATGTCACTTGTCTGGTCAGGATAAAACAGACAAACTTCTGTAGGTTCTGTTCAAGCAGCCTTAGTATGTACAAACACATCAGTATTGAGGCTTAATAACTTTAACTTAGATAAACTTATAAACAAACTAGCTATCACACTCATACATGCTCACTCTCCGGCTGCACTCTCAAAATGGCACTGAAGCTAGCATGTGCTTTCTATTTATATGCACATGCTGTCCTTGAAACACTTTTTAAAGATACAACACACACACACATACACACACTATTCTACATTCTCTTTTTTGAGAAATGAGTCATGCAGTATTGATGACATCAATTGACATGCAATTAATACAAAATAATTCTTTGACATGCAATTATACAGAACTAAATACATATAGACAAGTATGTCCAGGTTGCTGTGCATTTCACACTAGGTCTGGAAATATGACCAAATCATGTGACATAGAAGTTAGAACTAGGTCTAGTAAATGGGACTGTCTCTCCTGAATGTTCAACTTTGGGAACATCAGGAACATTATCAGGAATGGAAGTAGAAGTTAAGGCATGTTCTGCAACAGAAATATTACCTAGATTACTGTGAGATCTAGAGTCTGTATCACAGGAACAATGCTGTGATATCAATTCTGATACAGGAAGGAGATGTCTGTAATTTCTCCTGTACTCCACACCCTCAGATTGGGTAACGTAGGATCTTGGCTTGGCACATATACCTGTTACTTGACCAATCTGGTCGAAACCTTTAAAGGTTTGTATCCTCACTGTCTGTCCTTCTTTCAATGGATGAAGAAATATACTTGACTTATCATAGATGGAGTTCTGTAAAGAACACT
Source organism: Protopterus annectens (assembly GCF_019279795.1). NCBI lineage: Eukaryota > Metazoa > Chordata > Ceratodontiformes > Protopteridae > Protopterus > Protopterus annectens. Next base: position 952,162,340 of record NC_056739.1, on the reverse strand, counting down.
TTCTGAATTGTTGAACTTTGATTGTTCTGTTGTTCTTAGATTTAGGCCTCAACAAACTGGAACTGATAGGCATTGTTGTTCTGGTTTGCATAGATAGAAGTCTCTGAGCAGGTGAGCCAAGTATATCATCAACGGGTATGTTTCTGAGATTATGTTCAAAAAGACATCGGTATTATCACACTTTGACTTCTCTAGTAATAGCTTTGCAACCTGTACTGCACATTCATGTGGGCATTCTGGACTACTAGTAACATGTACAAAGTCCCATTCATTTGCAAATTTCTGAAACAACTGACTGGTAAATTGGGTATCATTGTCAGAAATAACTTTCTGTGAACTACCGTGGACCAAGAAATGACGTTTCAACTTGGTGATAATAGCAATGGACATTAGGTTAGGTAATAAATTGATCTTAAACGAGTTTGAATAAGAGTCCACTCAAATATATCAGTGGCTTCTGTTGACCAAGTTAGTTCAGGAAATTGACATAGCTGAAATGGTTCTTTTTGCAAATGCAGTTTAGTACTATTGCATACTGAACAAGAAGAAAGTACTTTATCAATGTATTTTACTAGAGAAGGCCAAAATACTAATCTTCTCACCCTTCCTTTGGTAGATTTGGAACCTGGGTGACCACAATGCAAAATCTGGATATATTCACATTGTAAGGAAGCAGGAAAAACAATTTTAGGACCTTTGAAAATAATGCCATCTTCCATCAACATCTCATCCCTCTAAGGAAAATAAGTTTGCATTTCAGGTGGCACACTAGATTGCTTTGACAGCCATCCAACATTAATGTAGTAGTTGAGTTTTTGTAAAATTGGGTCAGTCTTTGTATGAGCTCTCAGCTCATCAAGTCTTATGGTAGAAGAATTATGCACTTCCATGACATCAAAGTAAAAATTCTCTGCATTAGGCTGTTCCATTGTATTTCTGGGCAGTCTGGATAAGGTATCAGCCAGATAAAGAAGTTTACCTTTTGTATAGACCATTTTGAAGTTGTACTTTTGCAATTTGAGCATCATTCTTTGTGATCTTGCTGGACTTGAATGCATAGACTTCTTTAAAATAATGACTAGAGGTTGGTGAGCCATTTCAATCTGAATAGCTTGGCCATAAACATAATCATGAAACTTTGAACATGCAGATACTATTGCCAAAAGTTCTTTCTCAATTTGAGCATATTGCATTTTAGTTTGGGTAAGAGTTCTAAATACATAGGCTACAGGTCTGCCTTCTTGAAGAATAACTGCACCAAGACCAAATTTAGAAGCACCATAGGAAAGAGTAACTGGTTTATTGACATCATAGTATCTTAATGTAGGTGGGGTGACAATTTTCTGCTTAAGGTCTTCAAATGCTCTCTGGTGATGTTCCAGCCAAAACCATGTAACATTTTTGCACATCAGCTCTTTCAAAGGCACTGTCAACTCACTGAAGTCTGGTATAAATTTGCCTAAATATCAAAAATCAAATCAAAATCAAAAGTAACTTTACTGTCATTCAACCATACACAATGCTAGCATATAGTTGAATGAAATTTCATTTCTCCAAAGCTCAACACCAAGCATAACAGTTTAGCACAGACATGAAGCAACACAAAACATATAATGCAGCAGTGAGTGAGCCAACTGAAGGCACATGAAGTTGGTATGTTTAAATAGTTAAACATACCAAGAAAATGTTGTCGAGTTTGAACACTGTCCAGTGCTGGCATCTCAAGAATGGAAGCTTGCTTGGACAGGTCTGGTTGCAAGCCAGTGCTAGTAAATAAATGACCTACACGTGTAACTTCTGGTAGTCTGCATTTGCACTTCAGAGGATTGAGCTTCAAGTTCACTTCATGTGCTCTGTCTAGAACATTCTTAAGGTTTCTGTCATGCTCTGCTTCACCATTGCCTCCATAGTCAGTAGTGAAGATTTGCAATCAAGCATCACTTGCCAAAATGAACATTTTGCATCCAAGACAGAAAAAACAGTGGCATTTGGTACTAGGACTGTGACTTCCTGAACTGTATACATAGGATGATTTGGTCTCTTTAATGCTTTGTTCAAATGTCTTGGGTCAATGCATATTCTGATTTCATCTGAGCCTTTTTTGTGGGTTGCTACCGTGGACGACATCCATTCAGTTGGTTCTATAACTCGACAAATTACACCTTGCTGCACCATTTTATCCAACTGAACTTTGACTTTATTCTGCATAGCAATGGGAACTTTTCTTGCTGGTCTGACCACTGAATTGACCTCAGGGTCTAACTTCATAGAATACACAACTGGAAGCTTGCCTAACTTAACATCGAAAACATCAGCATACTCTGAGAAAATTGCTTCAGTAAAATTGGAACTGGGATATGTGCTTATATGATGAACTTTTTTGGTAAAGGAAAGCAGATTCATTCTCAAACTGTCTCTCAGACCCAACAATGACTGTACAGGACTACGAAAAATAGTAAGCTGTAGCAGTTTCCAGCCAAATATCATGAAAGCACTACTGAGCCTTCAGTTTGAATTTCTTCACCTCCATAGGCAACAAGTCTCGCACAACTGGCCACATTAAGTTGCTTATCAGCTCTCACCTTAGCAAATGTGTCTGCTGACTTAACATTACACTTTGAATCAGTGTCTACTTTGAGCTCTGTGGATTTACCATTGATCTGGACAGTACAAAACATTTCATTCTTTGCCAGCAAATTTACTGCATCAACCTTTTCACCAATTACTGATACATCATCTACATAGAAAGTAGAGTTGCAGCTCACTGTATGATCAGCTTGCTTTTTTTGAGTGACCCTTCTTTATAACTGTGTGAGGTTTACTTGATTTGCAAAACTTTTGAAAATAGTTCCATTTTTTACACTTGTGTCATTTCTGACCAAATGCTAAGCACTTTTCTCTTTTAGACTCATGATTGCCACAACAATTGTGACAGTTAACAATGAAGTTTGATTTGGGTTTTGCTGACTCACCCTTATACTGCACTGAAGTTGTCCTTCTTACCGAACTAGTCTTAGAACTTGCTGGAAAACTACAGGTTTTACCTGCCACACCCACAGGGGTTACAGCAGCAATGTGTTTAGGCCTGCTTCTGCCAGCCATGTGTTGCATGTTGTCTACATTTGCTCTGGAGCCTGTTGAAACCATGCTCTTATCACTTGCAAGCATACTTGTGTGCCTTTCTGTAAATTCATGGATTTGACAAATTCTAATAGCTTTGCTCAGTGTTAAATCACTGTCACAAAGCAAAATCTTTCTCAGTGCAGCACTATTAATACCACACACAAGCCTGTATTTTATTAACTCATCTTTTAAGTCACCAAACCTACACACTTTAGCTTTGTTTCTCCCGTCAGTAATATAAGCTGCAAAAGTTTCTCCTTGCTTTTGTCTCTTGTGTTAAACAAATGCCTCTCTAATGTAACATTTGTTTGGGGATTGAACATTTCCATGAATTTGTGTTTCAAACACTCTGTGTCCTCCCTTGATTCAGCCTGTACAACAATAGGACGGTTTTCCCCTTCTTATTCGTATACTACTGGTGCATATACAAATGAATGCTCTCTTTCAATGGCCTCTGACCCAGCTAGGTTTAGAAAAATGAATGCCCTGTTGCATGCATCTTTGTCAGAATAAGCTGCTTGTATAAAAATATCATACTCTTGCTCAAATATTCTCCAGTTTTCTGCAATATTGTGGTCAAATACAAGTGGTGATGGTTTTTCAAAATCTGTCTGCCATGCCAACAAATTACTGTAAAACACAATGCAACCCAAGTCCACTGGTAACTGTACAAACATGCACACTTATACATATGCCAGAAATTTATGCCAGTATTTATAACTATGCCCAATAGCACAACAAGCCTCTGAATAACTGAACTTTGTGAAATGTCTACCATGCACAAGAATACTCTTGAAATTACTTTATTTAAGAAATCACCTATTATCAGTGTAAGAAACATTTCAAAATAACTGTTGTGTGAATAAACTGAGCAGAAGAAGCTCATAGTAAAAAACATTTCAAAGTAATTGCACTTTGCAAATAAACAGGATACAGCACACTGAAATTTCCTCAAAATGGCTGTACTTTGCTAAATAACTCTTTATAGTCCAAGAAACGCTCTGTAATAGTGGCACTCTGCGAATAGACACATTTCAAAATGGCTGTATTTTGACTGAACTTTATGAGATAGTTGAACTTTCCACACAGATACGCTCTTCGGAATAAATGCACAGTAATGAGTACACAATGTAAGCACTTTTACACACTTTGAGATACTTTAAATAACTATAGGTATGCCCTGAATAGCTTCATTCAATGCAAAATGGCAGTTTATGCCAAAACACAATACTTTGCCAAAAAACATCCAGTTGCTTTGCTTTATTTATGCTTAATGTGTCCTTTTTGCCCTTTATTATATTAATTTTGCTTGTTTAATCTTTTCTCATGCCCATTATACTTTTCTTGTGCTTGTTTTACTCTAAACATGCTTGTTTTACTTTAAACATGCTCATTTTGCAATTCTGAGGTAATTTCAAACCTCTTATGTTCTTTTCTGATAATCATTTTATGAAATATCTTAATTTTAATCATTTAATTTAATTAACAAACTTTTTGTACCTTAATAATGCATTCTGTGCCCATGTAATGCTCTGGTTTATCTTTTTAATAAATAAATAATTTGTGCAAGTTTTCATTAACTTTGGTTTGTTTCTGGCCCATTTTATGCTCAGTTCACTTAATTTACCTTCACTGTTAACTCTGCACCTCATAGCTTTGAAAAGCAGTCTCTGGAATCCCAGTTCTAACACCATGTCACTTGTCTGGCCAGGATAAAACAGACAAACTTCTATGGGTTCTGTTCAAGCAGCTTTATTATGTACAAACACATCAGGATTGAGGCTTAATAACTTTAACTTAGATAAACTTACAAACAAACTCGCTGTTACACTCATACATGCTCACTTTCTGGCTGCACTCTCAAAATGGCACTGGAACTAGCATGTGCTTGTTATTTATATGCACATGCTGTCCTTGAAACACTTCTTAAAGGTACAACACACACACACACACACACACACACACACACACACACGCACACACACATACACACTATTCTACAATCCAGTCAGCTGCCAAAGCTACAGGTTACATTCAATGTGCCCAAATTGTTATTCAGCTTGATCTGAGCTGACTAAAACACTTGTCTGGCTGACAAGTCCTTTAGAGCTCTTCTGCAATCAAAAAGAATGATCCTCTGCAAGCTTTTAAGAATATCATTTAGCTAAAGGGGTTTCAATTTATTTTTTATGAAGAAAGTTATTTTTTCTGTGAAATCTTACATTTAACGCTAAGGAAAAAATGTTTTTAATGATTGCCATGTGACTTTAATTATTTTTAAATGGGATAACACTTTTTTTTTTACTTTTTTGGTAAAAAAAAGTTGTGAATACTATCTTTTAATTATTTTTTCTGTGATGAAAGTTGTATTATTTTACTTTTTGGGGCTGGAGTAATGATATAAAGTGCCTTTTCCTGTGTTTTAATGGGAAAAAGGTTATTTTTTACAGCTTACCTAGTTCACCATCTAGTGCTGCCATATGTGGGTATCGTGCACCTTTTTTGGCTTAACTAATGAACAGCCTGCCTGTTTCTTGATTATTTCTTCTTCCAACCACAAAAAGAAGAAAATTGTTGAGCAGCTTTTAACACCACATCAGGCTGCTATAGTGCTTTAACCCAAGATGGGTGAGTCTGCTGGGCCAAATCTGGTTCCTTGAATCACTCATCTTTTTCCTTGTGTCGCAATGGTGAACTTCCTACAGCTGACAGCAGTGGGCATACCACTTCTTTGGAGGCTGCTCATGTGTTGAAGTACACATGCACCTGCTGAAGCAGCTCTAATACAGAGCTTGCAAAGGCTGCTGTAGGGAGGTTATGAGAGTTAGGATACACTCCCTGGCAGTAATATGACCCTTCAACATCATCTGTGATCTTCTCACTGCCCTCAGATGGTGCGACTGCCCCCCACATTGGGGGGGTGGGGGTGAAGCATCCCACATGCATAATACATTTTAAACATACACGTGGATACTTATAACATAAATGACAATATTTATCTAAATAATTTGGGGGGATCTGCCCCCCACACCTCCCCTAACTATTTATTCTAACTCCAGGGACATGCTACAGTGGGGTTAAGGGCATAATGCTTTGAATTTCATGTGTCTATGTTATGAGTTTCGATCAATGAGTTTTCAGTGTTTTGAGCTTTAGGTGTTTTGGTCTCTCTGAAAAGTTTGTCGATCATATGAGCTTTCGATCATATGAAGTAGACCCATATATCTATCTATATATATATATATATATATATATATATATATATATATATATATATATATATAGATATATAGATATATATCCCTGGCACCTGACAGATTTTACTTGTCCTTTAGCAATCCTAAGTTCTTTCCCTTGTCCACTGTTGGAGCCAGTGAACCATTTATAGTGTTCTCTAGTCTTCTTTTTCTTTGGTGTGCTGGCTGTTGACAAAGGCAAAACTTCTTTTCTTTTTTTTTTTTCTGCTGCAGTTCCTTGCAGCTGACCATCAGCTGCCACCATCTCTTCTCCTTTCCTTGTTAACTGGGTCTATCAGATCTACCTTATCCTGCCCTGGGAACAAGCAGTCACACCATCTGGGGGCAGTGGGGGTTAAGAAGAAGTTTTATATTGGTGAACCATGCTTCTGCTAAGGCAAAGTTGTTTTGAGTTATGGTTAGTAGTTCCTTTATGTTTGGGGCAGTACTTATAATGGTGGTGTCATCTGCATGTTGTACTACTGTGACAGAGATTGAGGATGCAGTTATCTGGTTTGTAAATAGGGGGAATAGCAGAGGACCAAGAATGGACCCTTGGGGGCCACCAATGGATACTGGTAAAATGGAGGACAATTGGTCTTGCCAGAGCACTGCTTGCTGTTGACCTGATAGGTAGTTTCTAAACCATGATATAGTGGAAGACTGTATGTTAAGGGTAGCTATTGTTTCAAGAAGCATGCTATGGTTTACCATGTAGAAGGCTTTAGATAAGTCTAGGAATATGGCAGATACGAACTGTCCCTTGTTTCTATGGTGATTGACTAAGTTGGTAAAAGAGAGTAGTGCTGTGGTGTGCTATGGGAGGGTCTAAAGCCGTGGTGAGAATGAGATAGTAGGTTGTTTTTCAGGAGGTACTGCATTAGTTGATGGTGAACTATTCTCTCCAATATTTTTGATAAGGGTGATAGAATTGTTATTGTCCAGTTGTTGGTAAGCTCTAGGGATTTGCCTCCCTTGTGGAGTTGGATTATATGTGGCATTTTCTACAAGGTGGGTACTGTGGCTTCATTTATGGACCTGTTTATGAGACTGGATATAGGATAGGCTATGGCCTCAGCTGTTATCTAAAGGAAGTCAGCTGGGAGTTTGCCTGCTGCTAGTGTGGTTGGTTTAATTTTTCAGGAGTTTAGTGATGGTTTTAGTGGCCACTGGGTGTAGACAAAAGTTAAAGGAGTTGTTTTGTTCTATGGTGTGCGTATTGGGATTTGATATGGGGTTGTTAATACTATTTTGAATGTTGGCTAGAATATGGATTGTTTCAGTAAAATATCTGTTGAAATGTGTTGGGATATTAGTGTGGTTATTTGGTAATACAGGAGTGGGGGGTCATAGATTTTCCAGGGTGAAGTAAACTATTTATTGTGGACCAGAATTTCTGTGGGTTATGAGCAAATTTGACTGCAAGGTTTTATAGTAATTGGCTTTGTCTAGTTTAATCTGTTTTTTGGCTTTGTTGCAGAATTCTAAGTAGATTTGTTTCAATGAGGAGGTTTTGTGTTTGTGAAATTGTACCCAAGCTTTGTCACTGTTTTTCATTATAGTTTTTGTCTCTTTTGTTAGCCAAGGGGTGTAATTCATTTTGACCCTAATGTTATGTTTGAAAGTGTGTGTGTTTGTGCTAGTGGTTTGTTTCACAGAGAAAGAAATCGCTGTTTTGAGCATTCACGCTTTAGTGTGTTCCAAGAGGTGTTCAATGAAACAACTCTTCGGTCTTTTAATACAGACCCGGCTAAAAACACACATTCAAATTAAACAAGCAGGAATTTTTTAATGTATTGTCAATATTTCTTGTAATACTAGAATTAATAAGAAGAGTAAACATATTATGAATAATATGCATATGCACAAGGAATTAAATATCTAAGATTAATAAAAGAACAGTTTCAGTGCATTAAGAAATATATGCACATACAGTGGTTTTATATTAGAAACATACCTTGCAGGATGTGCAGTAGCAAGTCCTGCCCAAACCCCACCCACCATCTAACAATCGGTGAAAGTAAAGTAATATCCATACCGATGGCGGCATGAATATTCATTGCCTATTCATAGTTTGCCCTTTTCCTCAAGGTAGTATGATCTCGGAGTTGTTATATTTAATTTGCAGGTGGTGTGAGAGGTGCGGGGGGGCGGGGATAAAGGAAAAAAAAATATTTGCACTCTTTTCCATATCATAACATGTCCATTTCATCTGTCAGTCAGTGAAACTATGCCCATTTCTGTGAAGACTGCCCTGCTAGGTTCTTTTCTAATACAATGCCCATCTGATGATTAACTAGCTCTTTGCAGTGAGATTTTAGAAATACAAGTTGTATAGAATAAAGTAGTGGGCAAATAGGACAGAAAAATATATTTAAGTAACAAACTGCTTATAAGAAATAGATGTATTACATATACCTGCATATGACAGAAATGTGAATGTACAAAATCTCATATAATTTACATAGAAAATCATATAAAAATATTTGAAAATATCCTGAAAGCAGAAATTTAAAGCTTGGTCATGTCAACCTTGAAGCTTTTTGTGTACACTGTAGTGTACACTTTGCTAGTCAGAGAGGTTGCAAAAATGTCAGGTTAAAAAAAAAAAAAAGTCCTAAAATTCCTTCCCAGTCCCTTCCCCACCTGAAAAGCTTACTGTCAGCTGACTTACTTGCAAGAATGAGGGGAGGGGTGGTGGTGATCTAACCTGACTTGATTATTATTGGCTGCTGGTGTATTTGCAGACTGCTTAAGAACTATTAAATACAGCTGCAGTCACTTGCTCTTCCCTTTCATACCTTGTTGTTAGTTGCATTGAGGTGGACTGGTGTTCTGAAGTGAGTGATGGTGATTGTAAATTGTACTGTGGTGGAGACATGGAGTCATCCATCCATGACCGTCTATAACACAAGGAGCCTGAAGGAGTAGTATGAATATCTTTAGCAAGCAAGTCATAGTATTTTTGTCTGTGTGTGCCCCCTGTATTATGTCTGTATCTGTAGCATTCTGAAATTCCAGTGGGTGCGTGCCTGCCATTGCGTGCATCTGTGTCATGTTGCCTGGTAACTTGCTTGACTGTTTGGCATCTTGATCGCTGTCGATTCTGAAGAAACCAGACCTAGTCATGATAAGCAAGTGACGAGTTTCTTCAGAGTTCGGACAACTGAGGATGAGTAAAGAGCTTCTGTTTTTTTGTGGCATGCTGCGGATTAATCAGGTTCATTCAGGTTGAATAAGTGTGTGTGTGTGTGTGTGTGTGTGTGTGTGTGTGTGTGTGTGTGCGTGTGTGTGTGTGTGCGTGTGTGTGCGTGTGTGTGTGTGTGTGTGTGTGTGTGTGTGTGTGTGTGTGTGTGTGCGTGTGTGTGCGTGTGTGTGTTTGTGTGTGTGAGTGTGAGACAGAGAGAGAGACAGAAAGAGATTGCAAAGGCCAAAAAGTAGGGACAGATTTTAGCTCTTATAAACTTAGAAAGTTGCTGGAATAGCGGAATCTATGGGGTCTATGTTCGTGCATCGAATAGAGAATTCAATGAGCGCCTTATAATCAAATGTGAAACAGTGAAACTTTAAAGTACCAAAAATGCTTAACATCGTAAAATAATCGAATGGCTATAGTTTGCCAGCATCGCAAACATAATTAACCAAGGTGGGGGGCTTCACCCCCCACACCACCCATTGTGGGGGTTGCACCGCCCACACAACCCCAACTATATATATATATATATATATATATATATATATATATATATATATATATATATATATATATAAGCATTTTCTGTACTTTAAAGTTTCACTGTTATGCTTATTTAGTGTGCAAACATATACCCGGATCGACATTAACATACATACAGACATGGATCTATAGCATTTCTCCCTGGGCCTCCGCTGAAAATTGGCCTAGTTCCAAGTCAGACTTTCCCAGTTAACAAATGTTAAATAAATAAATAAATAAATTTTCTGTATTTGCTCTAAAGAGTGACACAGAGTGAGAAAGAAAGAGAGAGAGAGAGATTACAAAGGCCCAAAAGTAGTGACTGATGCTAAACTTTGGTAGCTGCTGGAATAACTGGATCTGTATTAGCATGCCTTTTCTGAGAAAATCTGGATTTGGGACAAAGGCCCAAAATAGAGATAGATTTTAAATATTGCTCTTACAAACTTGGAAAGCTGCTGGAATACCTGGATCTATGTTAGCATGCGTTTTCTGTGCATTTTCTGAAGGGTGTGAAATCTGGATTAGGGACAAAAGCTCAAAAATTGGGACAGATTTTAAATATTACTTTTCTAAACTTAGAAAGTTGGTGAAATAACTGGATTTATGTTAGCATGCATTTTCTGTGTGTGTGTGAGAGATACTACAAAGTCCCAAAAAATAGGGACAGATTTTAAATATTGCTCTTAAACTTGGACAGTTGCTGGAATAATTGGATCTGTGTTGGCATGCATTTTCTGCATCGGAATGATATGAAATCTGGATTCTAGACCATGCCACACATGATGGTGGGACAAATGTTCAATAAATGGAGACAGATTTTAAATATTGCTCTTATCAACCTAAAAGCAGCTGGAATAACTGCATCTGTGTTAGCATGCATTTTCTGAATTAATAGGAAGTCTATACAAAGCCAAACATGATGTGTGAGGGGAAATGGCCCCAAAATAGTGACAGATTAAGAATTGCCCCCAGATTCACTAATCTTCGGTGCAGGACTAGTCTAGTCCTGCATGGAAATGACTGTTTAGGAGGACGACGGCAGCACGTCAAGCATATTAATGAAGGCGCACTGCCTGACCACCTAATCCTACATGGAGTGTGGATGAGTGCAGGGAGCATGTCTGAGAGCAGAGCTCTCAGAATAAACATGCCCCTGCAAAGTAAAACAGCAGAAACTGTAAATAAATGAGTGAGACCACTCATAGGTGTCCACATATCCCCACCAACAGTCCCCCATGTGTACAAGAGCAACAGGACATAAAAATAAAAAGAAGTAACCCCTGTATTTATTACTAAAATTCCAAGTACAGATAACCATAGGTGTACGGGTGTGCCCATCGCTTAACTATGGTTAAAGCAGCTTAAAAGACTGAAGAGGATAACAAGGAAGATATATGCAAATGAAACAGCACAGCAATAGTGTAGTGGTCAGAGCATCTGCGTAATGAGCAGGTATTCCTGGTTCAAGTCCCACTGCAGCACATACCATTTTCCATGGGAAATCTGTATACGAACATATATTTACATTTTATTGCTGTATAACCTACTAAATAACATTTAAATGTGAACTGGAGTACTGCATGAAATGCACATGCGAAGAGTCAGTACCATAATGAATAAGTCAGCAGTAAGCAGGTGTAAGCACAGATAAGCAGCAGTAAGCATATGTAAACACTAGTAAGCATGTGCAAGTGCGTTTGGGCAGGGAAAAGCACCGCGGACATAGATCAAGCAAAGGAGACGCTAACTGCATGTAAGACACTGTGACCAGAAGTCAGCAGTGCTAACCTCTGCGCAAACCCGCTTAGAACCGCTTGAAAGTGACTTAAGCACATTGTATCCAACAGCTGGTGTTACGTGTGACTCTGTGTACACTAACTGAGTCAGTCGTAGGTACCGCAAAGCATACGTTGCACACAAGGTTGGCCAGTATCCACACAAAACACAGTATCCAGCAATACCAGTCAACATTACCGGATATGTAGCTAAAGATTTAGAGGTATATGTGTTTGTATGAATACCCATAACTATATAGATATATACCTCCCCCTATCTGTAGTACAAATGTATACAAACATAGCTAGACATATAGGCTTTGTATTAGAACATTGCCTCACCACGATTGTTGTGCAGGAATAGGCATGGTCTACATTATTGACAGGGAAAGCCCATGTGAAGTTGCATGTTGAGTGACAAGCCATGCAGATTACCAAGTGAGATGCTGAATATTCATTGACTGACCGTTGTTAACATAATGAAGAGCTGGGGAGGGGTGCATCTGTATGCCACACTGGGGAAGAGGCAGCACTCAGAAAAAATCAAAGATTACTACAGATATCAGCAGGCGCAGGAAAGAAATGCAGGTTTGTTCAACTATTAACGGGTCAGAATCTTTGTAGGTCCAAACACAAAAAAAAAAAAACACAAAGCAAAACAAACTCCTGGGCTGTGGAGGAAAATCACTATTTTCAAGTAACTGCAACAGTGAACTAGTTAAAGAAACGCCAAAACCCAAACCATAACCCCTGCCCCACCTTTCTTTACTATAATTTTGTGTAGTAATTGCTTTAGCAGGGGGCAAGCCCCCCTGCACCCCCCCACTTTTCTTTGAACATATTTCTGGAGATAAAGCAAAAGGCAATATTCTGAGGCAGTGAGACACTAAATACATTCAATAAATGCAGTAAAAAAAGACCTCCCAGAAAGGTCGCCATGCAGACCATTACAGAACTGTAATTTTAAGTCTGTTTAATACTGAAATAGATTGTATACATGTAGCATATTATGTGTTCATACCCCTCACCCTTTAAAAATTTTTGATGTTAAGTCTGATATTGTAATACTTTTTATAAATGCAGCATATTCTGTGTTCGTTTGAATAATCAAACCTTTTGATCATTGGAAATTGGACTGTTTTCGTATCACAAGCCTGGTATCTGCAAATAAGACAGAAAAGGGGTTTGTAATGAAATAATTACAATGCTTTGCATTTTCAATTTGTAGGCGATGGTCTTCCGATGTGTTTTCAAAGCACTTCTAAAAGTAAACATTATGCATAGAGTGGTGGGAGGGCTATGGGCGTTCCATGCTACTACACATCTGGTGGGGTAATGTTCTAATACAAAACCGACATAGAAATAAATACCCACATATGCATATATACATAAATATGCAGACTCCCATACATCCACATGTCGTTAGATATATATACAGCAATATATATATATATATATATATATATATATATATATATATATATATATATATATACGCGTAGGTATACACAGATATATATAACTATGATAAGATACAGCACCTAAGAATGACATATGTTCACAGGCCATGCCAATGGAGGTGAGGGGCCCAAGCAAGAAATGTGTAACACATAGCATGACCCCCCCCCCCAGCCGGACAGGGGAAACATACAAACAAACCCACAAGCAATATAAACAATCCACTGCTCCCCAGACCACAGGCAGGATAAAACCAGAGGGGGACACAATGAACCCAAGAAGTCTAATCTTGGAACAGAGATAGGAGCGTCCCTTGTGGGACACCCCCAAAAATTGTCTTGTTATAGGAGGAAGCCCGTGCGATGACCTATCAAGGCGGGGCATGTACATACTTGGACTACAAGGGTGGGAAATCCTGATGACCCATGGGTAGAGACAACATACGAGATGGGTCACGTGAATTGGAGAGTGGGTAGTGTGTAGTGGTGTGTTTAGACCCGACCTGCACCCAGAGTAAAGATGAGTGCTGTAGAGGAGGTGCGGGTGGGTGAACTATGAGTATGTAATTATGGGTCTAGGCATGCAGGTGTTTGCTGGAGTGGGTCTATTTGGACCGCCCCAGGGATGCAAGCAATAGTGTTCATTGGGCAGAGCCGCCACCCAACGGGCAGCCATTGCTGCTACGAGTCCCACTGCAGCACAGTCTATTTTACATGGCAAAGAATGGAATAATCAGATGTAGATGTAAATATGTAGAGGTATGTGTGTGTATATATCCCAATACCTACATGGAGATATACCTCTCCCTCTCCATAGTACAAATGTATACATACATAAACAGAATATATATAAATACCCACATATAGATATATACAAATGCAGACAACCATACATCCATATGTCGTTAGATATATATATATATATATATATATATATATATATATATATATATATATATATATATATATTCAGCAATATATAGATATATATGTATGCATACCTATAGAGAAAAATATATATATATATATATAAATATATATATATATACATATATGTGTGTAAATATACACATATATATAGCTAACACGTAGCATCAACCCCCTCCCCCCAGCTAGACAGGTGAAACATACAAACACACAATAAAAGTAAACACGCCACTGCTTCCCAGACTATAGGCAGGATACAACCAGTGGGAGAGACCCACCAAGTCTAATCTTGAAACAAAGACAAGAATATCCCTTGTGGGACACCCAAACATTCCATGATATTTGGATTTTCAGCCATTATACCGATGTTCAATGGCAGGCCACGCTTGTTCTCGGTCTACAAGTTTGGGGAAGCCTGATGATCCATGGGGCGAGAAAACATACAAGATGGTTCCCGAGAAGTGGGCAGTGGGTAGTGTGTACTGGTGACGGCAAACCCAACCTACACCCAGAGTAAGGCAGAGTGCCGATGAGGATGTGCAGTTTGGGAACTATGGGTATGACATTATGGGCCTAGCTGTTCAGGTATTGGCTAGAGTGGTTTTATGTGGACTGCCTCAGGGATGTAAGCAATAGTGTGCACTGGGCAGAGCCAATGCATAATGAGCAGCCACGCCCGGTACGAATCCCACTGCAGCAAAGTCTAGTTTACATGACAAAGGATGGTATAACCAGATGTTTTGTTGCAAGCCCATTAAATTACACCAAAGAACACTTAGTCGCAACACCCCACTGTAGGCATGTAGGCCGAACTAATTGGCATCCAAGGTATTATTGCTGTCCAGACCTCTCAACTGTCCCTTATATAGACTCCGATTTTAGGTCTGTCCCGCTTAATCCCCCTGAAAACTGGTGAGTGCTGATGAAAAGGTGGTGAATTGCCCTTAATAACTAATGATAGTAATTCAGAGTTATAGACGTTTAACGTCAGAAAACCTATATTAATCCACATTCTCTTATTCAGCAAATGTTTCCGGTTAGTTAATACTACAAATATTTAGAAAATGTCCCTGATAGTCCTTAATTATTTGAGGAGTTGTCCCTGATACTATTGAGATATATCTCCGATCGGTTGAGAGCTATGTTGCTTTCCTCACCCCCACCCAGGGGTGTGATTGTCCAGACCTACTCCCATATGCAGGGTATATACACAGCTGTCGCTGTAGAAGAAATGGCCAGCTGTGGACCTTCCCATCAGCCATCCTGCACATCCCTGGACATGTCCCCTACTATCAGCCTGTCTGTGTGGCCCAATACCACTTACCTATTTACCCCTGCTGCATTCGTAGTAATGTCCACAGTCACAAGTAGGTCACACCCTCCACACAACTATATTGGCAGAATCTGGAATCCCCAACCCAGGTGTATTACTGCAGCTGTCCCAGACTACACATGTAAAAACACATGAAGGGAAAACCCAAGCACACTTGGATCACCACCTGGCGAAGTCCGCCACCCCCAACACTCCAGACCCCTACACCAACTACTGACACTGAAACCTCCTGTCTTGCCTCACATACATATCCCAACACCCTGCAAACCTGCACTACTGCTCCCCACCAATCAGTTGAATGGCCTACTATACAGTTAAAATGTCCCCCCCCCTCCACCTACACACCTACACCTCCACTATTCACATCTACTCTACAACACAGGTATAGCATAACTAAACCAAGCCCAAATACCTGACTGTAGCCTAACCAGAAATGCTAAACTGGAATTCCACATAACCTTACACTGACCTTTGTGAACAGTCATACAAGACATGTACACCTAACGTAAGCATGTATAAAATGGACATGTACTTGAAGTAGCGTGGGGTATGTGGCAGCAAGCGGGAGTATGCCTGTGTGGGCAACGGTAAGCATTGCCTACACAGATTAAGCAAAGTAGAAGCCAACTGGTTTAAGAAACTGTAACCAGAAGTTAGCAGTGCTCACCATCACGCAAAGCCACGCAAACTAGCGTGTGCTGCCCAGCAACAAAATAAACTGCCTCTGCACGGCTCTAACTCAGGAACCTGTAGACTATAGTCACAGTAATCAATCACTAAGCCATCATAGCAATACAGATGAATGAGGTATCAGCAAACTAATCCGCACCACAGGAAAATCAAACCAAACATGTGAACTGAATCTATGTAAGGTGTGACGTGGTATAACTTGCTACATAACATATATATGTGAACTGGAGTACTGCAGTAAGCATAGATGTGAGGTGTTATTGTAATAAAGTGTAGAAGTCCCCAGGTCCCAATACAGTGTATGTACACATGAATCATGGATACCACACACACATATATAACCTGTAATGAAGAATACATAACTACCAAAAGGCACATATAGTGCAAATTAACTATTAAGCAATGCTAACCACAGCACTGCTCAACTCAGTAAAAGTAAGCAATGTGTAGGGGAGCCAATCCAATCTGCCTACTGGTATACCCCTTTAAGCACTGCCAACCTTAGGTAAGCAGGTGTGCCCATAGCTTAGTCTCTTCAAACCCGGCCAGTCATGGAAAAGTGCAGGTAATTGGCCGTATTTAAACCACACAGGTGGGAATACGTTCCATAACTGGTTGTAGCTTCCTACTGCAAGCAGAATGGCTGGTGTGGGTGAAGGCACTCATTTTAGAGCGCAGTGCTGGGGCATCCAGGAGTCAAAACTCATGGTATGGCTCCTGGTAAAACACCATGAGGAGAGACTACTGCAGGGCCAGCACCAGGGCTCGCAGTATAAAATGGAGGCCTGGGACAGTCTCGGTCGTGACCTCACCAGTGCCACAGGTATCCCCCGGACTGGTGAGCAGGTCAAGCACCACCATGCTGACCTGAAGTGGCAGAGGGGGGATGTACTGGAATAGTGGATCCAGAAGTCTTGGCAGATGGCTAATGCCCCAGTAGTGAGTAAGTACTCATTCCACTAAGTAGTTAAAAATTGCCTAGCTTGTGTATGCTAGGGATAGGTATGACTAAATATCACTGTATTGCTCCGACAGCTGCAGATGAGCGGGCTGTGAACCAGCAAGCCCATGATGCTAGGTTGCAAAGGCTGCATCACGAGGCAGGTTAGTATTCTCTGCATGTACTGTCATAACAAATAAATATAAGAGCCTTAGAAAGTGTCGTACCAGTAGGAATGAATGTGTAATATTCTGTGAATAAAGGTATACCCCCTGGAGTGCTTCTGTGAACTCTTCTTCATATGTAGTTGAACTGTTGCATACTATAAATAGTACTGTTGTCTTAAGCAGTGTTACCCACACTGTGGTATGCAAATAAAATGTGTGTGACGTACCGTATAACAATGTTGGAAGTGCCAAGAGGTCAGACGTATTGTACAAGTGAGGGAGACTTAGATAGAAAACAGTAGAAAGTTTCATAACAATCCCCTGATGGCACAGTGTACTGTGATGTTAACTATAATTTTGTTGACACACACAGCAGGGGTTTGAATCCCTACTGTGTGTGTAAGTTGTATGCATAATCATACCCCACAACTGTACAGATTTTGTTACAATGTTCAGATAGAAAGCTGTATGCATAATTACACCCAACAACTGTACAGCATATGCTAGAATGTTCAGATAGACAGTTGTATGCATATTCATACTCCACAACTGTTCCCGTCTGTCTAGCATGTCCAGATAAATGGCCCATTTCACCAGCCTGGTACCCTGTTCCCCTGAAAAAGCAGTGTGATGATCCCAGAAATGTAGGCAGCTGTTAATGACATATAACTGATAGTCAAATGTGTACATAGTCATAGAATGTATATGAAAACATACCTGTCATTCTAGCACCTTACCCAAAGTGTATGACAGCAATACCCAACATATGTTGCATTAACACCTGCATCTTGTCATGCCTGTATGTAAGACACAGGTCATGTATATAATAATCTACAAACATACCAGTGTACAATATAAGGCCATTGGGTAGTGTAATAAAACATGTAAGGGAAAGATCACTGCAGTGACTAAGAATGTTGTGAAAACTATAAGGATATATTAGCTGTTAATTGAACTCTCTCTCTCACCCCTACCTTATGTGAAATAACCCAATGATACTCCTCAGCTGGTATGTGCACACTCCAAACATTTGTTGGGACATATGTCCTAATGGTTTGTTTCTATGCATGTGCCATGTTAAAATACACCCATATTGGTGGCCTGTTGCCATCAATGAAACCTTCATGCTCTTGTAATGGCCACTGTTGTTCCATATATGCATGTGTTCTGCTTGCTCTGCAACTGTGTTACATCTGGTGTTTCGGATTAATGAGAATACCTATGCATGCTGTTATAACTAATCCTGAATGCTGTTGACTGTTACTAAACCATATTTGTCATAAAACTGGTACAACATAGCTCATATGGGAAGGCTGGCCATGGCAGACCCACCTGTCCCACCTCAGCTGGCCATGGCACCAGGCACCAGCACATCTGGGGCCAAGCCTGGGACCTCCTCCTCTGCGGGCCCTGCACCACCGTCGGGTGGAACTGCTGCAGGGGATGGGGCTCACCCCCCTGGTAGCGGGCACAGAAGGGAACCTGTCACCCATCAACATATCCGGGCCATGGTACATAGGAAACTTGATCTGGAGTTTCGAGACCGGCTACGCCAGCTTGAGGAAAGAATGGCGGAATTAGAGGGTGAGCCTGTCCCTCCTACACAGCCCCCAGCACAGCCACCTTTGGGACCGTGAAGGTGCAGTGGTGACTGCTCATGGGTCGGGACTTCAGTCCCACTGTTCCCATTTGGGGGCTCATGGGCTTGCGACTTCCAAACACCCCTCCCCGTCCAAGGTGTTTACCCCCCACATGTGTCATATACCACCCCTGTATGCATCTTGTTTGTCTTGTCTGTTAACCTACCCAACCTACCTCCCCAATTATACCTACTACCCCTCCTCAACATCCCACTCTCACCTGAAAAATAAAAGGGCAATCTGTTCCCACAAAAAAAAAATCATGCCCCATACATAGCTGTCCATTTTGCACACGTGTCCACTGGACACATGTAATCTGGTCTAATTGGCATCACAACAAATATATGTTGTCCTCAACCCTCTCCCAGGTGTTTGAGGCTCCAAATCAACCTCCAAATGCAGTGTATATACACAGCTGTTGCTGTAGAAGAAATGAGCAGCTAAGGACCTTTCCTATACCCTTCCTGCACATGCCTAGCTATTTCCCCTACTGTCTTGCCCTCTTTGTGCCCCTTTTTCACTACTTTCCTAACATCCATTTTTTCTTTTCTTTTAAAGAAATTAGTGCAGGAGTAAGTAGGAGTAGGCACTTGTAAGCAGCATTAACCAGGTTTAAGCTTGTTTGCATGGGGATAAGCTATGCCTACACAGGTTAAGCAATTTAAAAGCTAACAGAGTATGAGAAATTGTAGCCGGAGGGTAGCAGTGCTTAGCTCCATGCAAACCTGCGCAAACCCGCATACAACTGCTTTACAGTGCCTTAATCACTATGTATCCAATGGCCTATGTTCTGTCCAGCAACAAAATAAATTGCCTCTGCAAGGCTGAAATCCAGGACATTACACTCCATACACAAAGTGATTTACCACTAAACTATGATTTATACAAAGACATTCAATTTTTCCAGAAACATATCATCCAGTCCTGTCATGCAACAGTACAGAGAATGTATACCAACACCTAGATGTCTGTGTGTGTAACAATATTAATAACTAAACAGATACAACATATCTATATCTGTATGTGTGTATATATATGTATAAATATATCTATATAGATTCCTAACACTATATACATATATATCAATATATATGCACATATATACATGCATATGCCTAAATCGACACATATATGTGTCTACCCTATATGTCTACATATACACAGCATGTTACTTATGTGTACACAGATATATATCTATGTAGGTATATATGGGACGTGGTTTTATATATATATATATATATATATATGTATATATGGCCATACATCTGTAGATAGCAAGGCAGATTAACAAATACACATATGTCCACATGCACTGTAAATGGGGTTGAGAGGCCCCACACACTATACGTCTCGGACAAATAGGCATCCTCCCCACAGCCAAACCCATGCACCCTGCAATACACTACCAATACAGTCTGCCTCCCATAGGACATGTAATATGTGGTAGCCATCAACATCCCCAGGATACAGATACACAGACACAGATATGCAGAAACATATATATATATATATATATATATATATATATATATATATATATATATATATATATATATGACTACAAATACACACAGAGATATATGTACAGTATGATACATATGTAGAAGGTGCACACACCATGGAACAGCCACTATGACTACAGTTAACACTTGAACAACTGGACACTGTATGGGCCACCCATACAAATGTCAGTTGTAGCCTGCAACATATACCCATAGAAAGGTCATAGGAAAGATGCCACACATAGGTTTGCAGAAATGGGAAACCTTTAATTGTGTACTATTACAGTTCTACATGCCATGTCATATAGCTGTTCAGACACTGACAACCATATAAACAGAGAACTGCAACTGTGAAACAGTTGCACTAATAAAGTAGTCTGGAAAGGTTCACAACTGTTGCTGTCCAGGCCACACCTTTCAAATTGTACATTAGTGAAGACAGACTAGGCCACAGGATACCAAAAATCAACCTTATGTACTGCAGGTGTGTAGTTCAGCAGCCTCTATTTACACTCTCTACAAACTCAGTGGGTGGTAAAGACATCATGTGATCACATGGGTTGAAACTGGTACATAACAAGGCATAACTGACACCATCATGAGTACACTGACAAACAGAACAGTCTGTATGGCAGGAGGCAGTATGCTTGCAGAAATCAATTCATCTAAGTAATGTAAATATAGGTGAAGTATACGGTACTGTACATCCAAATACCTTGTGGCAGCTCTCCCCTGATACCCCCACATTTTTTAACAGCCTAGGTCATTTATGGTGCTCCCCACCTAGACTCCATAATACAGGCCCATATACCACTGTTACATTCACTGGCCTCTGGACTACATAAGGGCACACATGTATTGTGTAGGTGATGCCCACACACATATATAGCCCCAGCCCCACTGTATGTGTGGGGGATATAACAGCAGTGGACTAATGGCAGCAATAGCAGTGTGATATACTCACAGCCCACTACAGAACAACCCTCAACAGCATGACATATGTGCAAAGCTTTGTATGTAAATGGAGGACAGAGGCTGGAACACAGGTACATATGTGGAACAGTGTTTCCATACACTAAGCAAGGTGCTGGTGTTACAGGATAGTCTGCAATGTACCCTTAGTCAGGGAATTGAGGTTAGGAACTGAAGTGGATGCAGCAATGTACTGATAGCATGCAACACACACACTGCCGGTGTAATATCTGACGCAGAACCTGTGTGGTGGACGGACAACACATGATAGGCATACCACTGTCCAGCAAGAGGATAGACCCACAGTAGTGAGTTATGCAGACAGACCGCATTCCAAGGTGAACTAGTATGTGCACACACACACTGTAACACCAGTACTATACAAAGCATATAACAACTCTACTCACAGTGTGTCTGTAGTTTCTGTTCCTCCTACAAATATGTGGCTGCCTTGAGTGTGCAGGTTCTCCTGTAAGTGGTATTGCTACCTGCTGTCTGTAACACTGATGGCCACACACTGGAAGGATGTCCATCACACATGAAATGTAAAGGGACCACACCCACATGTTGTAGGGATTCATAGTGGGTGGTTGCCATGGCAGTGGTAATCGGAAGTACTACACATGTGCAATCATATACATATATCTATCTGGATAAGTATATGTACATATATTTCCACCATATGTCCTGGACATGGAGTGTAGCCCTACCCCAGCCCCTATAGTCCTAATGTTGTAGTGCAAGGGGATGTCAGGTATGTATAGCAGGTATATTACTAGACTATTACTACTGTCATTAGGATTGTCTTCACAGACATGGTGTTTGTCGAAGGTCACATCTGCTTATGACATGTGTGCCATTGGCTACTGACAGACATCCTAAGGAAATCATTGCAAAGTACCGCCACTAGCATGTAATGCCCCTGTGGAGTACAGCAGAGATATTGGCCAATGTATGTGGAACTTCGGACACACAATGTACAGTCCAGAGGTATACACATAATCCCTTAGTGCACATGTGTATCAGACCTGACAATATGGATGTAGACAGCCATGTAAATGGGTATAACACATAACGACTGGTATACATATACCACCATAGGTTTGGATTCACACACTCCTGTCTGGCCTAACACATAATGACTGCTGGTACAGGGGTGCCATGGCCACATACTTCCTACTAGATATTGGCATACATCAGTACAGCATCCCACTGCTCTGTCTGACATACATGACATTTAAGGGAGGGCCAGCAGCGGTACATCTGGCAAGTATCTGCACATGACAGCTCACTGGGTAAGTACACTAAGCTGCTAGGCATGTAACAATGCACTGTGCAGGCTACAGGCAGACTGGCACAACACTGGCCTACATCTCGTATGGGGGGAATGCACATGTACCTGCATGTATAGCAGGCTCAACAGACAAGTCACTGCGCAGGGTAAGATACACCTGTGTGAAAGTGCATTACCACAACTAATTTGAACATAGCCACAGACACATATGGTAAGCTAGCATAATATTACAGTATATGGACTATCTGTTCAACACCATCCTCAT
The DNA here is from genome assembly GCF_019279795.1 of Protopterus annectens. Lineage (NCBI taxonomy): Eukaryota > Metazoa > Chordata > Ceratodontiformes > Protopteridae > Protopterus > Protopterus annectens. The sequence continues at coordinate 952,139,301 of NC_056739.1, read as the reverse complement.
ATGTGCCACTCACAGGATGACCCTACATATACTGTGCTGCTACACAGTTTGGTCTGATGGCTGTCTGTGGTATAGGACATGTGTGTGTATGGCCCTACAAACATGTATGCCAAAATGGTACTATACAGTGGGGCAGCACGTAACATCAGATAAAAGGGGAGCTAGAACAATGACATCCACCATAGTCTGTACACAGGCTAAGGTACATATAAACAATGCACACACTGCCAACATTCACCAGCAATACACAGACCTCAGTACTGTAAAAACATCCATGGAATATCCAGGTTATGTCATGAAATATAACCCCTACTGTACATGACATGTGTAGCAATCGGACATAGCACTGGCTTGTTATCAGATAAGATGACACTATTTATGGTGTACAGCACATATGCACAACTTCATGCATGACATATGTACAAAGGTTGGCAGGGGTGTGGTTGACAGCGCATACACAGGGCCAGTATAGACATGTTGCTGTGATAACCTCATAAATATACTATTGTTACGGGGTTTGTTGCAACATATGTCCTATGAGGGATATGAAGTCAATAACTGTCATGGTCTTCACCACCTACAGACTGCTATCGTCACACTACCTTCTGCATTCCACAGATAGATGCACCATGGCTAGCTCATGAGACCAAAGACAGAACACTGCCCAGTCTACAGATGACCCTGCAGATGGGGAATCCTCATATACATGGAACTGACATTGCAGGTATTGCGACATGTACGACAGGCATATTCAGACAAACACTGTTAAACCAACAGTATAGCAGCACTTACAGTATGTTGTCAGGTCAGGCACATCCCCCCTCCTGTTTGTTGCCCTCTTTCCACAGTGTAGGTAGTTAGAGGTAAATCTCCTATCCATCTGAGATGCTGTTTGCCAAACAACAGATATAGTTCCTGCTCACAGTGACAGAAAAGGGCCAACACCACCATAATGTTCCCAGGTATTGGAGTGTGTTTCCATGCAACTGGCTATGGGAATGTTGCCACAGCTGTTCCACATACAATCAGCTAGAGGAGGGCTGCAATTCATGCAGAGGCCATCAGCTGATCATGAGCATCACTTAAAATACACATGCTGCTGTCTAAGCAAAGCAGGTGTGGGTTTCCACATTCATCAGCGAGTGAGTGGGGGAGGCAGACAGAGGTGAATACATGTCAGGGAGGGGTGGAAGAGAAAAAAATGAAGCATGTTAGTGTCATACAGCTACCAGCACAAGGTATCAAACCCCCAACAACTATGTAGTGCTATCACAGTTCAATGCAGTTATTGGATGCGCCACATGGATTATCTGCTGGGGAGCACTCAGAACATTTAGGTGATGGTGAGTGACATTTGCATCAGGGATATGGTAGATATACAGTAGGTGAAGTACATGTGCCTGTCTGCATCAACAGGTGCCGGTGTCAATACAGGCACACTCACACAGGGATGCACACATTGACACACTTGGCAGGGCCAGGAGTACAACTCATCACTAGTGGGATTGCCACAACACATCAATGTGCAGGTATCACATGCACCACACGGGTCATACGGAGGTTGTATGGGCAGTGAGTATGAGGAGGTCTCAGACATCAGACAGCATGCTTCACTGTGCCCTGGGGGGGTTGTAGTGAGTGTGGATGTGGATATATGCACCATACAACAGACACACAAACACACAGGGTGCCAGTTCTGAAATGCATGGGTGCATGTCTGCATAGGTGTGTGGTGGTCAACAGTGCCAACAGGCTATACAAGGGTAGGCGATTGGTATACCTTGGCATCAGGCCACATGACAATGGTCTGCATTGTAGCTCAGGCCTGTAGTTTCTGCATTTGCCCACACAGGTGGGTATTGCATCCCCCATCCGGTCACCTGGGTGACTATTGTGTGTGGCCAATGCTGTGCATCACTTGCCATGTATGTGTTCCCTAGTCCATGACATGGATGGTGTCTAGGATGGGCACACCTCCCACATGCATGTACAATGACATGTAGAACCATACCTGGGATGTCTGGCCCATGTTGTGAAAACAGATTATCATCAGATGTGCAAGTCTTGCCCACCTGTGGCAGGAACTGGTAATGGTCAGCAGGTTTACCTTGCACCTACATTGGTAGCATGCTAACAGCATTCCCTGATGTCAGTGTCATCTCTCCATACAGGGCATGTTGTCAGGCATGGTATGTCCTTTGTGTGTCACATGTGCAGGCACAGTGGGGTTGCTAACTGTGATTGGCTGGCCTTATGTCACTTGTATGGGTATGGCTTTGCACCCCAGCCTTTCAGCTAATTTACATCTATTATCCCTGTATGGTTGACATTGTGATATATAGTAGGGCCACCATAAATGAAATAAGCAAACCCCCCTCCACATTGCCCACAGGTATCACACACTCACAGCCATCTCTACACAGGATACGAGTTACCAACACACACACAACTGTCATGTCTGGGAGTAGAATCCCTACCTAGCTAGTTTACAACACTACATCACTATGCAGTTATAGTACACGCCACAGAAATTACTGATGTACAGCTTCCCCAAAGGTGCATTTCACAATGAATGACATCAGAAGGATTATCAAACTAGGGCATCTTAACTGTACTGCAAGTGACTAGCCTAAAATGCATTGCTCCCTACACAGACAGTGATACATACACAAAACATCCACGGCTGACATGTGTGGGTATAGAACCTCTGACCAAGGTCTATATCACACTACGGCATGGAGCTGTTATAGGACACACCACAGGGATTACTAGAGAAACCCTTCCCCAAAGGTGTATTTCACAATGACTGACAGCAGGATTGCCAAAGTAGGGCATTATGGAGATTACTGGGCTATGATTTTCCCAGGGGTGTATTTCTATGTGGGTGACATCAGCAGCCTTGCCAAAGTTGAGTATATGTATTGTATGGAGTGTGAGTAGCCTAAAAAGTATTTCTCTTCACACAGTCAGACAGACACACACACAATTGCCAGGTCTAGGGTTAGAACTACTACCTAACTAGTTTATCACTACAGCAGTAAGCAGTTATGGGAAGTGCCATGGAGATTACTGAGCTACAGCTCTCTCAAAGATGTAATTCACATTGGATGACCTCAGGAGGCTTGTCATAATACTGCTATGGGGAGGGCAGTGTATGCATGAGCCATGCCCCATTCATGTAGGGGTTGACATGCCACATGTGGGCACACACGGGGTCATATGTCACAGGTACATGTATACAGCTACTAGATGGCTACTCCCTTGTACAGTCATGTTGCACAGCTGGCATGTACACCACATAGTCTGTTATACTGACAGGTACTGGTGGCTAGTATCTGCAGTGAGTTACATCCACAACTCATGTGTTTGGGGCCTTTTGGGTGTGTGCTGGGTGGGACTGGCTCAGATGGCTCCTTGTCATGGTCACCCTCTTCCACACATCTATGCCTGTCTACCTTTGGCTTATTATAGTGTGTTGTCCTTACATATATGTCTGTATTCCTATCCACTGTGTGTGCAAGGCAGGAGTGGTGCATACTGACATGTGTCTGCACTGGGAAATGTGACTGCCAGATATGTCTGGTACACTGGTGTTTGCAGACATGGTCTTCATGTATGTGTGAGCATGCACAGTATGACTGTTCATTATGTTGTTGCCTGACATTGCCTTCATTCCTCTAAGTGTGTCAGCATGGCCAGTATGGCCATCTGTGTTGCATGTGTGGATCAAAAATGGGTAGTTTGTACTGTGGTGCTGACCTTTGTGTTGTACACCGACAGGTACTATGCTGTGTCTGCAGGGTATCTATCGGTCATTTGACTTTGACTGTTGCTACATTTCTGCATAGCGGGGGGGGGCACCTGACTGTTTCTACTGTTATACACAGGAGTGGGGGGGGCACACCTGACTGTTACTATAAGTGCACGTTGGATGGGGAGGCGCACCTGACACTTGTACACATTTGCTAGGTCTGTACTGGTATGTCAGGTACTCCATTTCAGTCTGTAGTTTTACCTATCCTGCTGGCTAGAGGCATACCAGTGTACTACATATCCTAGCTTTGTTTACCTACATATTAGTTTCTGACTTCCTAGCCTTCACAACTTACATCCAACTGGCTGGCCTGCTGTGGTCTGTCTGTGTAGGCCTGGGGGTGGGGTTACCCATAGGGCACATTCAGAGGCCATAGTACAGCATTTGTTTGTGTTTGTCTTCACCTGTCCTGCTGGCTGAGACTGTTGTTGGATATGTGAACCTTCCTGACTGGCATGTGTGGCTCTTATGGGCACACATGTCACTCAGCCCATTTCCTGCAGTGAGTTTTGTCACCCTGTGTAGTACTGGCTACTATGGTGACTCGAGTATGTGTTACAAATGTCATGGTGCCACTATGGGTGTCTACTGTCTGCTGCCTTAACATTCGGCCACCCAAATCCCTTGCATGGTCACATGCATACCATAGCTACAGGTACCAACACATTCTACTCCATTTGGCAATTGCTAGGTTGATTGGCTTACCTTGAGGATGTGCCAGACTTGAGGATGGTGCTGGAGGGCTGCCTATGTCAGATGCACATAGTACACTCCCTATACATGGTTGGGCACAGGTAGTGTCATGTTTGGCATCCCTTTTACTGTCTGCGTGAGTCAGAGAGAGATGTCATTCCCTGGGTCCCTACTGTGTCAGTACATATGCTATGCATTGCCTATTTGCCAAGGCCAGGGTATACTGGGCATGTCTCCTTCTACCTACTGGGGCAGACACAGGTTGTTCCTCCTCCAAGTCACTCTGCACCTGTACAGGCCTTGGCATTGGTGGGGGACTGTGTGGCCCTGTCCCATGCTGTTCCTGCTGCAGCTGTTTCTGCAGAATCATATTGTGCAGCATAGCACATACCATAGCAATTTGGGTACATGTAGCTGGTGAATACTGCAAGGCTCCACTGGATGTGTCCAGACACTGGAACCATGACCTGAGCATCCTAAACACACGTTCTATTATATGTCTGGCCTGTGCGTGTGCCTCATTATGGCATTGTTGTTCAGGTGTCTGTGCATTTCTGATGGGTGTCATCAGCCACAGCTCCAGTGGGTACCCAGCATCCCCCACTAGGTGACCATAGGGGATGTCCACATTGGAAAATCTGTGGCACAGCTGCATCAGATGCCATATGTGTGAATCATCATAGCTTCCAGAGCAGCCAACACACACATTCATTATAATGCCCTGGGCACCGCATACAACCTGGCAATTGATGGCGGGGATGCCCCTGTGGTTGATGTAGGCCTTACCCCGCTCACTGGGTGGTGCTTTGATGTGTAAGTGGGTGCAGTCTATAGCACCCACTACCCCAGAGCATTCTGCTATTTGGTGGAAGAGATGCATATTGCTGGTCAACACCTCACGTGTGTTGAGGAAATATACATACTCACTGGCATGTGCTGACATGGCATCCAGGACCTTTTGGAATACTCTCTGAATGCTGATGTCTGTGAGATGCCCATGATATCCCCAGTTATGCTTTGGGAGGTACCTGTGGCTAGTATACCTAGGCCTACACATACCTTGGAATCCACTGGGACGGGTTCCCATCGGCCAGTTTGGTGTGTCAGGTGTGGCTGGCACAGCTCAACAATTTGCTGTAGGAGATTTCTGTCCACCCTATAGCACTCCACTATCTCCAGCTCATGTAGCCCTTAGTAGGTTACCCTGGGTCTGTACACTCTTCTCTGTCTCCTCACTGTGGGTTGTTCAGCAGCATTCACATCCTCACCACTGTCAGCCTCTTGCACATGTTGTTCTATGTTGCCTGCTGCAGCCCTTCTCATTTTGTAGGTTTGTTTGGTAAAATTTCCCCGCATGTATACACCAGTGGTGTAGAGTATGGAAAAATCAGGGGGGAAATTGCGTAGTTTATAGTAGTGTTCTGGGCTGGGCTGGTCTGCTGCCTGTGTATTTAGCTGATTCTGATACATTTCACCTGCCAGCTCAGCTAGATCTCCTTGATTACCTTCCTACTGCTGTTTTCCCATCCCATTGCCTCCCTGTTCAAATGGGCACAGAGCTACTATTTCCTGGTTTAACTTATTTTTTCTTCCTGTACAACCCGGTGCATGGCGTGCACACCTGCTTACACTTTGTAAAGGGTGCTAGGCAGGTTTAGACACACCCCTAGCTTAGCTGTGCTAAGCTAGGGGCAATCCTGAGCCACAGTTCTCCAGTTCACTTACAGTTTGCCTGACACCCCCCCCATGATGTCACCTATATCCTAATCTTGCACCCAGGTAATTCTTGGGACCTGCCTCACACCCTGGGGAAAACTGGGATTCACTATCCTTCCCCTCATTTGCATAGAATTGCCTGCTAATGCATAGTTACATGTGTCACACTGTGCCACCCCCCTTAGCAACCACTACTCACTGGCCAGATTGTCTTTTGCCTGCCACTGACTTGCATGGCAGAATACTGATTTTAGTTAGAGTGTTGTTTTTAGGTTTATTTTCTTATTTCCCCACTGGTCCCATTTGCATGCTGCTGCCCTATGCTTCAACGGACGTGATCGGCGGACATATCATAAAGGTTGTATTTTCTACATTTGGCATTGTTTGCAATGCCGATGGCCTTCTACTTGGCCATTGACATGCTTCCTCAATGCTATGCAGCCGTTATTTGGAGCTGTCATTGCTCTGTTTTGCAGTTTGCAGTGCCGTACTTGGTTACTAACCGAGTACATTTCTGCATATTACGCTAGTCCTGCACGCCCTGATTCCTGCTTACTGGATGGCAAATTTACCTCATTTGCATGGTTTTAACCTGCAAATGGGGTGATTTCCATATGGGGGCTGGGGACATGCAGCACTAGTGTTACAGTGCTCACGCATGTCAGGCGTGCATGTACGTGGATTGCTCGGCTGCCATATTGGCAAAATTTCATCTAACACTAATCATGCATGCTGTGCAAGCTTTTGAAAATCCGGGGGTTGGTCTTATAAACTTAGAAAGTAAATATTTGCTGGCATTACTTGCAGAGATTCACTGCTTTGCACTGTGTTTAATTCGGTTATGTTTTGTGTGGTTCTTAGAGCACTGCAAATGTAATAACCATGCATATTCTAAGTTCGGGTTGTATTATATGTTGAGATTCACTTTGGTTTGTGTTCAATGCTTAAGACATAAGCACTATATTCAACTTTGGATTATAGTGCTTAGAACATATACACTATAATTTGAAGATGAATAAAACCCTACAGGATCAGGTCAAAACAGTACTAGGGCAGTGTGTATTGCAGGTGCCTTTTCTACAAATACGTCAGCCATAAATCAATGTGTGACTGTAATGCAATTGAATTTCTTTTCTGTTTGTGTGCTTATCAAATAGTGGTTACTAGATCATTTTCAGGAGTCTCTGGCCATTTCTCCTAATGGCAGAAATTGTTTGTGGCAGGGGGAAAGTATGTCTGACCTCTGTACAAAAGCTAGGGTAAAGCTGGTGATTAGGATATGATTTCCTAGTTTATACTATGGTACAATAAAATCTGATTTAGTTCACCATAAAACTTCTTTATACAGTGCCAACCTTTTAAGCTGCTAACACAATGAAGTTGAATTCAGAGGTTTTGACTGGAAGCTCTGACCTTATTGCATTATTTGTATTTCGTACTTAAACACCCTGTTGGTATTGGATAGAAGGTCCATAGTGAAAGTCTGTCATGAAGCTTAACAGTTGACCTCGGTGTATGTACTTCATGTGCTTTTGCTGCTGCCTCTGGACTTTTTCTATTACAGCTGTTCTTCATTCTGTTATTGTGGTGAAGTTCTGCTCTGTGCTCTGCATGTTATACTGGTCAAGTCAATTTGTTATTGAGGTAGCATTTTCAGCTGACTGAGTTTTTTTTTTAAGTGGTAAACAAAGCTGTATCTCTGCCTTTAATAACATGTTTGTAGAGGGCTGCTTAACAACTTGGCATTGCCTGCAGTGTCCTCAGGGTCTGGGGTGAGGCCAGGGGCTTGAAATTTTGTCAGGTTATCACTAAATAATAGCAAGTTTATTTTAAAATGGTTTGACCTTATCGGAGAGGACATTACAGTAGGGTGGATGCAGCATTCTTCCATGCTAATGGTGATTACTTCTACTTATGAGTTATTAGGTGAGGAGATCCAGTAGGATTCTGGGTGATAACATCTACTTATGCTATGTGTTATTAGGTGAGGAGATCCAGGAGGATTCTGAGTGCTAAGAGTTGGACCTACAGCTTGCAAGGATGTAGTATTGAACTTTCCTATGGAAATTTGGACATTGAGAAGTACATAACACATATCTTGTTTGATCAGCCTTGAGGTGTGTTTCAATTTCAAATACATTGAAACACCTCTGCCTTTATTCTGTGCCTGTGCAGTAGCTGGTCTAAATGTTTTGAAGGCATTGTAGCCCTGAACTGTGCTCTACATGTTAAACCATGTCTCAGTAAATGCACATATGTCTGCATTCTCTACAGTGGGGAGACTTTTATAGTTTCTTTACATTCCTGAGATTGAACAGTGGCATCTTTAGATATTCTAGGGTTGCCTTTGCTATCCTGGAAGGTTTCTCAGTTCTTCATTGTCCATCCCCACTGTACCTTTTTAGGCACTCTTTTGGCCAATATTCAAAAGCATAGAGCAAACAAGTGCAGACTATTTGTGGCAAAGCAGCACCATATCCTCCTGTGCTGACAGTTATTGCGAGTAACTTTTCCATTGTGATCAGTAGTCTGAGTGCGTGTGTTTTATTTTACTAAATAGTGTGCTGTCTTGAAGTGACACCATTCAGTGTGCTGCATTGGAAGCACTGAGGATAGACCTGCATGTTTTGCAATGACACACCAAAGGGAAAGAGCCTTAAAAAGACTGGCCCAGTTCTAGCACATGTCTTGACTGTTATAGCCTTTGTTTAAGGTACTGCGGTGTTTTCTCAGTGCTGCAGGCACTGTTGACTGAAAATTCTTGATACAAATACATCAGTTGGCAAGAATTAGCTGAACTTTTACTTGCAACATGAAGCAGCCAGCATAAAAGATAAAAATTCAGAGGAGTGTAGCACTGGTAGATTGGATAAAATTGCAAATTAAATATTTTATAACTTGCTACCCTGTTGCTGTTGCCTTAACAGATGTATAATATTATAGTGGAATGAGAGAAAAACCTGCCTATTTGTGTTTGGTGCTTTTTTGCATTGTACTCTGCGGCCATCATGGTTTCTTCCATTATACTGTGTGGCTGTCATGGTATCTTGCTTTAAATTGTGTGGCCATCATGGCATCTTGCATTATACTGTGTGGCCATCGTGGCGTCTTGCATTATATCATATTTAAGTTGACGGGTGTGGTAAACTTCTGTGTAAATGTAAGCGGACTGTAGATTCTCCATTGCTCACCAGATATGAGGCTGGAAAAAGTTTCTGTCACTGATGTTTTAAAGCTTCTCTGGATAATTGATCTGTGAGTTAAATGTTGGAAGGTAGCCTGCTTTAGGCTTCAACATGCCTGGAATATTAGATGTACTGGTAGCCAGAAAACTTGTTCATTTTCTTTGCCCCAAAACAGGAAAATACAGGTGCTGAATTTGTACTTATTCAGCATCCAGTGAAGTTTTTATGCATTCCTGCTGCTTATTTTCATTGTAATGCTGGCATCCAGTCTGTGACCAAATCTGAGATGTAGCTGGGCTCCATTAGCTTTCTCTATGCTGCATGAATTTGAAGTGCATCTGACAGTGGTACATATTTTTCTTCTACTGAAATGAAATTCTCATAAAAAATGAGCAATTGGGCAGTCAGTTTTTCATTGGAATGTGTCTGTAAAAATGTAAGTTTGCACTGTATTTCCCTAACTTTATAAGGCAGGAGAAATGTGCATTTCTGAGTGTGTGTTTGTGTAGTAGGAATGGAGTCTACACTGAAATTAAAACAAATATCAGCAGAGAAAGGAAAAGTGTTCTCATCAGGAAGAAGCAGTACAGCTGTCAGCAAGTTTAGCTGCCTTCCTGATTCCGTAATTTAAAACCCAATGTGCATAACTGACCATTAAGTGTAAATCACTACAATGTACAGGGCTCCAAATTCAGCCTTATAATCTTTGATAGGCAACAATAAAATATATAGTGACATAATTGGTATGTAGTAGATGGGTCTATATTAATACATTGAACTGCCACTTCAACGAATGGCATTTCATCGGAAATGCCGTTCCTAGAATACCTCTCATGTAGGGGAATGCGTTATATATACCAACTCCAAGATCACACTACAGTGAGGAAAGGGCAAATTTTTCGATCCTCACTCTTCTGCAATCTCAGTAGGAACAGCTGTATGAATGTTTGATGTGGTTGCACGGAAAATGCCATTCTCTGAATTAATTTTTTGATGAACTGATAGGGACCCCTAGTAGACCATATTCTGACTTTCCATTTGTCACTGAAACTATCCCCATTACCATCCCTGCACAGTATAACTGAACACATCAATGGATGGATTTAGGAAGGATCCTTTAAACAGGATTTCAATGCACATGTAACAACGATTTTTCAAGCATGCTGCTGACAGCTTTGTGGTGATTGTGTCCTGTATAATTTGTCATTGCCTTTGTATTATGTAGGCAGCACCTTTTTGGGAGGCGGGGGCATCTGTAGAGCTGTTCATATTCTGTGTAATGAGTAAGGCAGCATCAGGCTGGCACATCTCTTTACTTATTTTATTGAGAGTAAACATGTGATTGCTTCAGTCATGTATTGGGCAACAGCATATACTAAGTGGGCTTTTTCACCAGGCAAGTTTTTTTTAGATTGCGGAAAGCTGCAGTAATCCTTTCTTCATTCAGAGGTAATAAGATTATTTGTTTTAGGCAGGTCATGGAACCATACCTCCCAACTGTACCTAATTACTCATTTTTTACTGCGTTTTGGGTTCAAATAATGGGGTGCCATGATTCCCAAGTAATTTCCAAATTTCCTGGCATTTTATTTTAAATTATTTTGTTAAGCATTTTGAACTGATGTCAGCTCTCTGAAACGGCCTGCCAGCCTGTCAGAATTGAGCAACTGAGCTCATTTGCATGTATTTCTGGCTGCTCAAGCCAAGCCACAAGGGAAAGTGTAGCTGCAAGAAGCAGGAATAGTGGTTCAACAAATGGAAACAAGCCACAAGCTATTTATTATGTGGCTGACTTGGATTTGATGGCTGAGGCTGCAGAGTGTATGAACAGAAACCTGAGGCTGCAGAAACAAGCAGAGGACTTCATGGATTTACTTTTTATGATGGATGGCTGACTTTAGAGTGTGGAAACAAGCCACAAGGCTGCAGAGGTGTGTGTGAAATTCCCCACTTGAATATACCTGGTGGCTAGATGTGCTCAGTCTCAAGAGCATAACGGCCCTACCCACCACCACTTCTGAAAACTTTCCAGATTTATGCCTCATATCTTTGTTCTGTTCCTCATAAAATCTGTTTTCTGGATTTTTGTGGCAAGTCAGTGAATGGTTGAATTCACTAAATAATGACAGGCATTTGAATTTCAGACTTCATATTCTTCAGAATATAAATGGTAACACAAAACCTTTTATTCTAGCAATTTTCTAAGTTTATAAAATCAGTATTTGAAATTTGTCCCTATTTTTGGGGTTGGATTCCCCCATTATTGGCTTTGTCCCAGTATTTTGTGCTAAGACATTGAGACCTATGGTCAGAAGTGAGAACTGAATTCTGTATTTCCCCCATTACTGGCTTTGTCCAGGTTTTTTGAGTTAAGAGGTTGAGAGTTATGGTGTGAAGTGAAAACTGAATTCATTAAATGATATCCATTTAAGTTTCAGTAGTCTTCAAACAGTGGTATGTTGCTTTGACTGTAGTGCACAGGGTTCTGGGTTCAAGACTTGGCAGTGAAACGCATGGTGGTTACAACACATGTTATTCTAGCAACTTTCCAAAATTATACAAGAAATGTTTAAAATGTGTCCCTGGATTTTGAGCTTTTGTTCCCTCCCCCCAATAAAGTTTGGCTTTTTCCAGATTTCTTATGCTGCAAAGTTAAGAGATACAGTTGCGTGTCGAGTGTATTTTACAAGGAGCTCAGATTTTCAGGGGAAGAGGAGTTTAGTGTTGCTTACAGTGAGTCTGCTTGCATTGTTAATAACATAACAGGTTAAATACTTGATTCTGATGCAGAAGACTGAGGGTTCCACTCCCACAGTATGCAGATGCATAGATGATACTGTACTGTGTTGTTGTACTTTTAAAGGGGTGGGTGTAACAAGTCAAGGGTGTAGCTACAGATACAACACAACTTACAGAAGTGAGAAAATGTCATGCACAAGGATATTTGTGTCTCAGTGGAGAGAGCAACACATATCATTAACCCAAATTCAGGAACAGAACATCAGAATTATTATGTTATGTGCTGCATTATAAGAAAAATATTTTTAAACAATTACAGTACATTTCCAGCATTCAAGATAAAACACATTTTTCCATTTCAGACAGTAGAGAAGCAAGAGTGGCCAGTTAACAGCACCTGGATTGCAATGATAGTTTTGATGCTTCAGGATGAATGTAGGAAAGGGTCTGTCAGTACTTGGATTAGAAATTGGAAGTCTTAAAACATGCAGTTCACCTAGTTTATTTTGTTCTGCATTTACAGCTATTGAGTTGGTCTAATAACACAAATCAGAGTAAGTCAAGCAAAAAACTGAAATTGAAAATAAGTTCAAGAAGCTGTGCAAGATGCCCATGGCTTACACTACATATACTACTATATATATGTGTGTGTGTGTGTGTGTGTGTGTGTGTGTGTGTGTGTGTGTGTGTAAGTAGACTTTTATGGTGGAAGTGTTCTGAATTGGGCAGTTTTGCCATTATTGGTTCATGCATTTTGTTCCATTGCCTACTGGAAAAATGTTCAAACAATAAATTTAAAATGCGCTCTAAGTCTAACAAGTATGCTGTATTATACAAGGAATATAATTTAATAAAGTCAGGAAGGTGTATCAAAAAACACATCTATGTTTCTTGTTTTGTGAGCAAGGGGACTGCAATTTGAAAACAGCCCAAAGGTAATCTTTATCCACCACTGGCCAAATGCATTTTCTTTGGATGTGGTATGGGTTTCAATGCTGTTTCAATGAATGTGAGTTTCAAGGGCAGAAAAGTTTTAATGCAAAGTCTATTCTCATTGTGAGACAGTATTGCATTGTTTAGCAAATGTCTATTAATGTTTGTGCATTGTGCTATAAAATGTAAAAATAAAATCCAAATAATCATTGTAGAAGTAAAGCAGTATGCACATTAGTTTTTTTATGGTAAGTGGGGAGAAATAGCAGGTAATGGGACATTGGAATGCCTGCAGGGGACTCTGGTGCCATATTTTGGTTGTCTGTTCTTCAGTTTGAATTTGAAAGTTGGTATCCCACAATTCCATTGGAGTGGGTGGGGTTACGTAATTATGAACGCAAATATTATGTTAATCAGCATACAGATTTGTACCTATTTTTTATGAGCCTTGTCCAGATTTTTGATGTTTTCAGATTGAGAGATATGCATGGAACTGTCAGTGCCTGTTGCAGCAGCAGAGCTGGGTGTTGTAGGCATGTCGTGGAACCATCAGTGCCTGTGGCAGCAGCAGAGCTGGGTGTTATAGGCATGTCATGAAATCATGGCAGCAGCAGAGCTGGGTGTTGTAGGCATGTCATGGAACTGTCAGTGCCTGTGTGCAGCAGAGCTGGGTGTTGTAGGCATATCATAGAATCATCAGTGCCTGTGGCAGCAGCAGAGCTGGGTGTTGTAGGCATGTCATGGAACCATCAGTGCCTGTGGTAGCAGCAGAGCTGGGTATTGTAGGCATGTCATGGAACCGGCAGTGCCTGTGGCAGCAGCAGAGCTGGGTGTTGTAGGCATGTCCTGGAACCATCAGTGCCTGTGGCAGCAGCAGAGCTGCATAAAGGACAACTTGCGTTAGGGTAAGGCATTCTGTAGAGCACCATAGATTATGCATCAACATACACTGCCTTATTACAAGCTGTTTTGGCAGTACTTCTCTTAATGCATTTCAGCAATTATTTTGACTAGCCTCTCCCTTCCTTTTTAGTTATTGTGATACAGTGAAAGTACTGATGAGAGGACTTGCACAACTGGATGTTCATGGAGAATCAGCTGCAGGTCTTCAAAGTCCAAACAGCTTTCTTCAAGCTAAATCTGTGAGCCAAGAACCAGTAGCTGTGATTCCATCTAGTAGTCCTGAATGTGAGGAGGCCTATGATGCATCCAGTAGCTCCTATGACAGCATTGGTGATGTGATTGAGATGAAGACCAAGGCAGGATTTGATAAAAGGATGTACAATATCCTTTAGCAAGATGACAGAGGTGGACTACACAAGTATTGCAGCCGAACATGTGCAGCTCTCCAAACATTCTAGCATCCATACTGGAGTTTGTAACTGCATGATGACATAAGAAAAGATTCTGACATTGGCTTATACAAACATGGTCTTCTACAGATATCAGTAAAAAGACCACCTTGATCATGCAGTGGCTACCCCCTGAAGGATTTGAGTTCCCTAAGCATTTCACGGGGTATTCTGGAAGCCAGCAAAACAGAAGACTCAGTCCATAGCTTCTGCATGAATTCAAGTTTGCACTGTATTCAGAATTTGGATGGGGCCTTCTGCAGTACATACTTTGTTTTCAGCACAGCTAGTGGGTGTTGGTCTCCATACCTATGACCAATTGGTCTAATGCAAAGAAGATTCTTGAATGACATAGCAAGTCAAAGGATTATGGAAAAGCACTTGCAAAGTTGGAGGCATTTCTAGAAGCATGCTCTAACTGCAAATAGCTTATCAGTGCATTACTCAGAAAAAATAAGAAGTAGCAAGAATGCACAGTCCATGCCTTTAGATGTATTGTGCAAATAATACTCTTCAGAAGACAGAATTTGCCATTTTGTGAAAAACTGGCTTGTACAATAAACTTTAAAGCATTGCTTGAATGCATACTAGACATGGATTCTGTACTTGTTGACCATTTATGGGAGGGTCTGCAAAATGCACTGTACATTTCAAAATAAATTCAAAATGAAATTATTAATCTTATTGGGTTACAGATTCATAGAAATCTTTTAAGTAGAGTTAAAGAAACAGAGTTCTTCAGTTTAATTGTTGATGGAATAACTGGCATCTTCGGTAAGGAGCAAGTGGCTCTGGCTCTTCATTATATTCATGGAAGTGACAGAAATGAAGAAATCTGTGATAACTTCATTGAATTTGTTGAAGCATATGACACCACAGGAAAAGCCTTAGCTGACCTCTTTCTACAGAGACTCACAGCATGAGGTTTTGGACAAGGAACTATTGCAAAGACAAGGCTATGGAAATAGAAGCAACATATCTGGCCATTTTAATGGTGTTTAGGCAAGAATTTGAGCCCCGTTTCCAGAAGCTGTTTAAACTTCCTGCAAAGTGCACAATCCCAACACTGCTATAGTTCATTCATGTGCAATGTGTGATATGGCAAACACTCTTGACACCTGTGGAAAAGTAATTGCAATGCTAAATTCATTCACTACATGTCACAATGCCTATTTATCCCACATTAAGTAATTCACACAGTTGTGAGAAAACCAGATATATTATCCCAGGTAAAGAAGGCAAAAGTAATGATCTTTGAAATGGTTACAGTGAATACAGTGTCTTTTGTACAGAGAGACACAGGCATAGAATACCAGGATTTGCAGGCAGAAGCAAGAGCAATGTGGAAGAAGGATACCCAGAAAGTTCCAATAGTAATAGAAGTGATGGGTCTCAGAAAAATAGAATTTACAGTTGTATTCAGATATGTTACGGATACATGTAACTCTGTATGAATTACTGGAGGAGTAAATTCTGGTCACATTGTGGGTGCTGCGAAGAGCACTTTTAGCTAACATCAGAGATTGAAACAATACTAATTTCATGAACTTTAATCATACTTTGACTTAGGAATGGGTCCATTCCAATTGTGGTATTAGAAATACAAATGTCCTGGAGAAATTAAAAAGTGATTTCTGTGAATGGTGATGAATATGAAGATGAGGGCAGAAGTATCTCACTTCAGCCACCTGCTAACACCCGGTGGATGAGTCAGGCTGACTGCCTGCACAGCTTCAAGAATAAATATGTCATCCTTGTCACCACTTTAGAGTGTACTGCTGACAGACATCTGTTCTCTATTACAAGATTCATTCTCTTTGTAGCTTTTGTTACAATGGAGTCTGCTTGATATGATTAAACCACTTCATCTGTACCAGCAGTAGGAAGAGATTGACTTGATTCAAGCTTTTGAATAAGGAAAGGTTGTCACTGACACTCTTCAAGCAGTGAGGTCAAATGCTGACAATTCTTTCATAGAGCTGAATGAAGAAGTCATACAGCTGGCAGCCAGAGTCATGATAGAAGAAAGTGTTCTAAGGATCGGTGGAAGGCAGACTCAAAGAAGCAGCATTGGTGTTGCTGACTAACAGAGGAGTACTGTCAAACGAACATGTTGATTCCATTCCTGGATCATGTCATAGACAATATAAAAGTCCAACTTATAGAATGCTGCCCTCGTTTCATTGCACAGGATCTGCTGCCAGTCATGCTGCATGCTTTGGAAGATGAAGAGGTACTTGTGGAATTGTAAAATGCCTACAAGACTGACATATCCATTCTGCCCAGTTTCTAAAATGAGCTTCTCCAGTGGGTGGGCAGATGAAGAGCAGTTTCACAAGACAAGCTGACAACCATCATAAGTTCAACCCTACAGCAGTTGAACCCAGCATTTTATCCAAATATAAACAGTGCATTCGCAATTCTGGCCACCATGTCAGTGTGTGTTTCCTCTGCAGAGCAGTCATTCAGTGCTCTACAATGCATTAAGACTTGGCTACAAAACACTGTGTCTGATGTATGCTCAAGTGAGTTGGCCTGGATACACATACATGATGACATTGATGTTGATATGACACAGGTGCTGAAAGACTGGCCCATGTAATGATCACTGGTATAATATATTTCCAAGGTGATACAGCAGACCATCAGGATGATGGTGGCTGGATACTTTTGGTGGTTTGTACATTCTCATGTTCTGACAGTATGCTGTAGATGGGGTCCTCCCATTTTGACTGAATCGTGGCCTGCTTAATGTGAATGATTTAAGCTGCAATTGGCAAATGACACAAAACCAGAGCAGCCAACACTCAGCCAAGATAGCTTCCTTTTGCACTGGATTGTGGCCTGCTTATTGCAAATGGTCTAGGATACTTTTTTAAGGTATCAAAACCAGAGCAGTTATCAGCTCCCAGCAGCAGTTAGTGTCCACTGTGGTTGTGTGAAGTGTGACTGGACCTCTGTGGGTCTGGCTGCTGGCTTTCCCTTTCCTGGCTTGTGTGTTGTAGTTGGTGTGTAGTGGTGGTATGAATAGACTTTTTGGGGTTGGTGTGTGATGGTGTGAATGGACCTCTGTGGGACTGGCTACCTTATTGTGGTAGAGGGGCTTCTTGTAGTGTATGGATCAGGCTGTCTTCCCCTGTTGACTCGTTTGTGGAGTGCTTCCTGCAAATGGCTCCGGCTGCAATTAAATGTACCTCTATCTGGATTATATTTGGACTTAGTTGTGGGCTGCTTATTGTGAATGTTTTTTAAGGTATCCAGACCAGAGGAGTTAGCAGCTGTATGATGTGCATGCAGTGTGACTGGACTTCTGTGAGACTGGCTACCTTGATGTGGTACAGAGGATTGTTGTAGGAAATCACTGCTACTAAATGCCAGTTAACAGTGACTGTAGACATCTCAGAAGACTTAATTTTGGTGGGGCAGCATGGTATGGGGGGGGGTTAGCAGTACCAGACTTTAGAGTACAAACTGAAAAAAACTGTCCACACCCCTGTTTAGATTCACTAATACTACCTGAAATAACTAATTTCATAAGTCAGAGCTGAAATTTGAGTGCTGTATTGCTGAATCAGTACATCCATTTTGATAGAAAGTGGGAAGGGAGAATGGGATTTCATTTAAGCACATTGTAACTTTTGAAAACAATATAGACTACAAATCTTTCATTTTTTTTGACTCCATAGAAACAGCAAGAGCTTCTCTTTGACCTCAGTAATATACATAGTTTTATGAATTAGTTTAATAAGCTAAAGGCTTTTTAAATATTTTAATATTTAACTTATTAAGAGTGTTACAAAATGTTGAGATATAGACACTTGTACTTTTCAAATTAATACAGGGCTTTTGTTAGATCTATAAAATATGTGCATACCTTTTAACATGAGGAATGTATGTCTGCATCGATTTCCTTTTGTATAATGGTTTAGTATGATAAGATTACCTGTCACCTGTAAGATTACACATAACGTTATCTCTTCATATTCCACTTTATTCAATGTATTTAGAGATTTAGTTATAATAATGTTGAATGAGCTAATAATTTATTAATATTCAATGGATCATTTACACTACTATTACATAAATTGATATACAGTACACTATTTTTTTGATTATTTAATATTTGAAATTAATAGAAGATTATTAAATTTTTATGTAGTAATGGGGGAATAGTTTTAAATGGCAACATATATAATTAAATTAATAGTCTTTTAATATTTTTAATATATGTAATATTATATGAATTATTTGTAAGTCACAGTAGCCTTTGGCTAGTTTTTTTATGAATTTTAGGTATTGGTGGATAGAAAGATAGTATAGTACTTTGTCTATTCTTGCAGGAAACTCACTTGATAGATTAAGATATAGAATACTTAATTTATGTTACAAAATGTTGTCATCTGCTTCTTTTAACAAAAAGAGGAGAGGAACTGCTACACTTTTGAGAACATCTACTGTAATGCCTAAGATCATAGAATCCATTAATGATACCAAACAAATGTGTACATTTGTAATAATTAAATATATTGGCAAACTCTATACACTAACTAACTTTTACTGGATCCCTGGAATAGATGGAAGAGTGGTTAAAGTTCACTTAAACTTTCTGCAGAGTCATTGGAAGGGTAGTTTAATTTTAGCAGGGGATTTTAACTGCACATCAAGTGTAGAAGATATAAGTGAACAGAAGAAAGCTAAAGTTCTGGCAACAGATAAAGCACAAAACAGATGGATTAGTAATAATAATTTAGTTAATTTAATAGTAAAAGCAGAAGATAAGTCTTTGTTCTTCACTCATTATGCTTATGCTCATAGGGAGCAAGCTAGAATTGATAGGATTTGTACCTCTACATATTTACTTAGTAAAGTGAATTCATTTAAAACTATTCCTTGTCCTTTATCTGATCATAATGCAGTAAGTATTAATATATTAAGGGATATATGGAAATTTCAGATTATTTATAGAATCCCAGTATACATGATGAAATTAAACAAAATTTAAGAAATATCTTAAGTAACAAATTGAGACTGTTTTATCTTTGAATGATAATGGTCAGGTTAGTAAAGTCATACTATGGGACTCCTTAAAAATGCATATTAAAGATAGAATGGAAAGATGGACTAGTAATAAAATGAAAGCGTAGGATAAAGAGTTGTTAGAAATGCTAAATGAAATACACAAAGCAAGGTTTGAACAAGGAAATTAGATAATGTTGAAGTCATTAAAAAACTAATGACATAATATCAAACAGTTTTAATGCATAAAGGGGATGTAGCTTTTGAAAAAAAATAAAATTGCACAGTTATGCAATAACTTCAAAAAATCTACATAGATAAAAATGTTAAACAAAAAGGCACTAATTAATAATATTCAAAAATCCTCAGACTGATAAGCTTTCTTCACGCATAGAGGAAGTTTTAAATATTGTTAAAAACTTCCACGAGGATCTTAAGATAAAAATAATAATCCTGATGATTACAAAATTAACAAGTATTCAAGTATTCAAAGAAAAATGTTACTAATGATTGCAATGACCAACAAATATATCTGTTGAATAAGCCTATCACCCTGACAGGAGTTAATAGGAGGGGTCCAAATGGAGAGATGAAACGTCAGCAAGCAAAGAAGAGTGGTAGTGCTGAAACTGAATTAATCTTCAAGTCTTGGTGAGTACCTTCATGAGGTGGACCCTGTTTTCTACAAAATTTCACCAAGGCGATACTGATATATAGACTGCATTTATATAGCATATATTGTGTGCATTAGCAGGTCAAAAATTAAAAAGGATAGCTGGATATAAAAGACCCAGGATAAAAAAGTGCCCAATCCTGGTAGGGGCACTGGTGCCAGGACTGGAAAAATGACAGTGTAGAAGAAGCCTTACAGATGAGGCTAGTCAATCTTATGTGTGTATAATTCCCAGGGTCAGTTGATGGTCCCACTTTGTGCAGAGAGATTATTGTTGCTGTCCTCCATTTTGCCGGAATATAGCCAGTTCACAGACTGTGGTTAGACAGGGATCCAAGTGAGTTTGCTAGGTCATGTATTAAGTTGTTTAAAAGGCAACCTGGGATGTTGTCTGATCTCACTGATGCTGTGTTTTTGGCCTTGGAGAGTGCAGAGTTGACCTCTTCACTGAGATAAAAGGTAGAGAAATGGTAGCAGGTCCACATTGGTGGATGATTGGTGGTGACAGAAGGGTGAAGCTTGCTCCAAATCTGTCAGCTAGTAGGTTGGCTGTTACCTCTGCTTGAGTATGAGTGAAGCCATCCACAACCTGTTCAGTGCATGGCTGCATATTCTCCTTTAGATTTTGGGTGTAATTAAAGAATGCCTTGTGATTATCCTTAGTTAGGGAGGCTGCTTTTGCTTTATAATTAGCTTTGGAGGACTTGACAAGATCTCCAATTTGTTTGTTTATGCTAGAGAGGATTTCTTCCTTTGTTGAGCCAGTTTCCTCTTGTTTTTGGACAAGAGACCATCCAGGTGCAATTAACCATAGGCAAGACTGCTCTGCAATTTGTAGCATGTTACAGGCCACCCTCTCAAACTCAGGAACCTCACATGGCCTTCCTGAAAACATTGGAGGGGATAAATGTATCTCCAAACACCATCATACTAGGTGACTTCAACTACCCTAATATAGACTGGGAACACTACTCAAGCCCGAACACTCTAACCCAAAGATTCCTGGAGTTCATAAACTCAAATGCCATGGAACAACTAGTCACCATCCCCACAAGAGGAGAAAACATACTTGATCTCATCATCACGAACATGGGATCAAAATGTTCAACACCGAAAGTATACCCCTCACTGGTGAGATCAGATCATAAACTAATCTCGCTGGAGGTCCTCATCCCGTCCCCACCTGAAACAAAAAAGACCACAGTGAAAAACTTCTCAAAAGCCGATTTCACACTTCTAAAAACTAGTGTGGTCTCCTTTAAGGCCCCTGAGCCAGTGGTAAACATTACTCAAACCACTGAATCACTTACAAATGCCTTTCTACCAGCACCTACAGGACTGCATGGATCAGGCAATCCCAAACAAAACTAAGACTCTCTGTACCAAAGGCAAGCATCCAGTCTGGTGGACCCCAGCCATAAACAAGCTCTACAACAAAAGGAGGAAGCTACTACAAGATAGATCAAAATCCTTGAAAGGTAAGACACCTTTGATCATTATAAGTAAAAAACTAAGAGCTCCCATAAAATCATCCAAGGCAAATTTTGAGAGAAAAATCACCAAGGACTCTAAAGACAATCATAAGGCCTTCTTTAGCTATGTTAGAAACCTAGGAGGAAACTCCCAGATATGCTCAGAATTAGTTCAAAATGATGTGAAAATTACTGAACCTACACACATTGCTAACATACTGGCTGACAGGTTCAGTGCAAACTCCCCCCCCTCCCCCCCAAAAGGAGAGATATCTATTCCAGAGGATTGTAGCCCCCCAAGCATCTCCAACGCCAAGGTGAGAACTGCCCTCACTAAGGCAAAAAACACAGCATCCATGGGACCGGATGGTGTCCCCGGCTGTGTACTTCATGAACTCAACGAGGAATTAAACCCACAGTTAGGACAGCTGTTTAATCTTAGCCTCACCTCAGGATACATACCCAAGGAGTGGCGCATGGCGACTGTGGTCCCACTTCATAAGGGCGGTGCCTCCACAGACCCTGGAAATTACCGCCCCATTAGCTTGACAAGCCTTATCTGCAAAGCCATGGAGAGGATCATAATGGAACTCATAAATAAAGACATAGGGAACTTGCAGACTTTGGATCCAACCCAGTTTGGCTTTGTCAAAGGCAGATCCTGCCTCTTAAACTTGGTTGACTTGGCAGTCACCAAGGCCATTGATGAGGGAAAGGCAGTCCATACAGCCTACCTCGACCTGGCAAAGGCCTTCGACACAATACCCCACTCAGGTATCATCGAAAAACTCATCAGCTTGAATGTAAACCCATACATCACAAGATGGGTTGCAAACTGGCTAAGTGACAGAACCCACAGGGTCAGAGTTGCTGGAGCCATGTCAGACTCAAAGCCTGTCACAAGTGGTGTCCCACAGGGCTCAGTCCTGGGTCCACTCTTGTTCGGCATCTACTTTTCTGAAGTACAAGCAAACACAGGAGGGTTATGGCTGACAAAGTTTGCAGATGACTGCAAACTGGGCGCCATAGTCGAAAACACATCTGACACAGATATCCTCCAGAAGGGCCTCACAGAAATGGATAACTGGTGCCAGAGCCATGGCCTGAAGTTAAACGCCAAAAATG
This sequence comes from Protopterus annectens, assembly GCF_019279795.1. Lineage (NCBI taxonomy): Eukaryota > Metazoa > Chordata > Ceratodontiformes > Protopteridae > Protopterus > Protopterus annectens. Next base: position 952,116,583 of record NC_056739.1, on the reverse strand, counting down.
CATAGTCATACCCTTCGGGAAAAACAAGGTTACCCCTAGCTACCATATAGGTGGCAATCCACTGAGCACAGAAAGTCATCAGGGATCTGGGGACCCAAGTTGACAGTAGCCTTTCGTTTGACACTCATGTTGCTAAAGTAGTTAGGAAAACCTTCTATATCTCCCACCTGATCATGAAGGGATTCACATCTAGATCAAGGGAGGTCATCGTCCCCCTGTACTCATCACTCATTAGACCTATGATTGAGTACAATGCCCCGTTTGGAATGTATCTGACCAGACACCTGCTGCAGCTTGAAAGGCCCCAAAAGTTCCTCACCAAAAGGATAAAGGGTCTCAAAAATATGTCTTATGCTGCCCGACTGAAAGAACTCCAGCTCTATTCAGTCTCATACCGCTTGCTCAGAGGTGACCTGTGCCTGACATATAAGGCCATGTCAAACCCAGATTTGATGAATATGCTTCACCTCAAAAAATCTAGATCCCTCAGAACCACAAGGCGGAGACTTAAACCTTGACACGGTTATAAATAGAACGTGCTGGAGGGACAGATTCATCACCCAGAGACTCCCTATGCTGTGGAACAAAATCCCGGTACATGTGAGGCAGAGCACCTCGCTGGCCTTGTTCAAGAGGAATCTTGACCAATGGATGGGAGATCGCAGATATACCCCAGGGATTACTTCAGTGTCACTGCTTGACAGAGGCACAGAAAAATGATAGGCATAGTTTTTATTCAAACTAAAGGGGTGGCGAAAGCCACATAACTATGGGCTAGGCTTATAAATGCCCTTGGGCAGATAGCCTAGTATGAACCTATGAACCTATGAACCTATGAACCTATTAGTTTCTTTCTTTTGTTGTCTAGCCTGTTTATACTAGGGGCCTACTAGGGTAGCTTGTTTTTCTGGCAAGGCCTGGTTTTAGTTCGGTCAGGTACAGACAATTCTATACAACTGCTTAAGTGGTCATACAGGGCATTGGTTTATATATCTGCATAGGAGTCTATGTTATCTGTGTCCACGGGGTCTTTGAAATATCTTATACCATCTCTTAGTAGGAGGTAGTTTGTCTTGGAAAAATTCTTAAGCAGTTTTGAGCTTGATGAGGTATTTGGCCTTATAATTACATCGAAAGAGAATTATTTATTGTTTGATCTTACCAGGGAGGACATCACATGGGGGGAGTACAATGCTCTCCCATGTTAGTGAGTACTATGTCCAGGACATTTGAGCTCTTGAGTCCCTGTGGGTGTGCTTACTAGGTGTTCCAGAGCATTTACATTGACAAAGTCTAAGAACCACTGAGTCAGAATTTCTGTGGTTGTGCATGCTTCTCAGTCGATGGAAGGGTAATTAAAATCACCAATGAGTAAGGTGTTGGGCTGTATGGTAAGTGATTCTAGTAAGTTTAGGTATGTGGTATGTTTTCCCTGGTTCATGGTGGGAGACCTATACCTAGCTATGATGTGGTAGAGGATTTTGCCCTTGGTTAATTGGATATGGAGTAGCCCAAGAGAGTTGTACTGTTTGACCAGTCTTGAGGTGTACTTATCCTTAATGAAGATAGATGCACCTCCTTCATTGGTTCTTTCATGTTCAGTTTGTGGTCTGAATGTACAGAAGGCATTGTAGCCCTGCAAGGCTGGGGTGTTCTCTGTGGCTTTGAACCATGCCTCAGTGATTGCACAAACATCAGCATCTTCCAAGGTGTGGAGTGCTTCCAGAGAGTGCAGTTTCTTGTTTAGACTCCTAGCATTAAGCAGCAGTGCCTTGAGTTAATCTAGTTAGGATTTTATTTCTTTGGGAGGTTATTTATCTTGACACTGCCTAAAAAAAGGCAGAATGAGGGTGGATAATTCATTTGCTGGTATCCAAAGCCTAGAGGACACAGGTGCAGATCATATTTTGCAAAGCAGCATGACCTGTCGACTATGTCTTGCCAGGCTGACAGATATTGGATTCCTTTTGAATGGCACCAGAAGCTAAGACAATTGTTAAAGTCAATCATTTTTTTGTTTGTATTGTGGCATCATCCTTGGAGAAAGTAGAATGTTGCTTAGGGCTATGCCTATACCTGGCTGTGACACATAATCTGAGAGCTCAGTCATGCCTCTCTTCATATAGTCCAGAGAAGTACATCTCAAGTCATTCACCCTCACATGGACTATGACAAAGTCCTACTGGTACTTGTGGTTGAGTGACTTGGGTGCATGTGTTACTGGCTGGATCCTGGCAGCTGACAGGTAGCTAACTGTAACCCACTCCTTATTCAGCCTGGTGAGGGAAACATCTGTGTGTCTCAATGGAGTGTCCTATGACCAGTACATTGGGTTTTGTGGGGTTATGCCTTATGGGCTTAGTTGTTGAGACACTAGCATGTGTGTTATTATGTGTTTTTTTTTTTTTGCATTGTTATGTGTGTAAGTGGTTTCTGATTACACTGTTTAAAGTATCCTTTTTTTCCTTGTTTTTAGTTTCAGTAAAAAAATGGGTGGATGGACAGTTTGGCTTAAGGTAAACCTGGCTACCACTTTAAGCAATAAAAGAAGGATTCGTTCACAAAGAAATCCTATCTCTGTGGAAAATGAGATGGGGTTGGCTTACCATAAGACGTTGCAACTCAGATAGTCTTCTTGCAGAGGTCAAAGCAATCAGTAAAACAGTTTTCCTTGTTAAGAACTTCAAATCAGCCAGATAGAATGGTTCAAATAGAACAAGTGTTAATTTCTATAAAACAAAATTCAGATCCCAAAGAGGAGTCAGCTATTTTCTTAGAGGTCGTTTATGCAAAATCCCTTTCAGAAACATTTTGACACAAGAATGCCTTGAAAGAGGAGGATCCATGGACAGACATCCCAGAATGGCCAATAAATTTAACTTGATGAAGGGGTAGGAAAGACTCTCACAAATACTATAAAACTAGAGAAACACTAGCCTTGAGTGGATGCTGGTTTTGCTGCTGGCACGAACTAGTACACCATTTCAATTTGCTGATATGATTTTTTTAACAGCAGGCATTCTTGTCTCTATTATTACCTGCTGCAAATACTCAGTAAATGGGAGCCTAAAGGCAATGAAGACTCAATCATCCAGACAGGCAGTTGAAGTTGATCGGAGTTGGGGTGCATCAAATATCCCTGTTCTTGCATGAGTAAATGCATTCTGTAAGGACACTTGTGGTAAGTACCCCTGACTATTTCAAAAGAAGGGAGAATCACTGTTGCCTAAGCCAGAAGGGTGTCACCACAATAATCTTAGGGGATTACTCCTTAATCGTCAGAAGATTCTTTGATATCAGTGGAAAGGATAGAAAAGTGTACAGGAAAATTCCTAAACAAGGAAAATAAATTACATCTGTCTTCCAGGCCTTTTTGTATGGCAATCTGGAGCAGAATTTTTCCAGCTTGATTGTTCAGTGAGGAGTCGAAGAGGTCTAACTGAGGAACTCCCACTAGATGAATCAAATGTTGAAAGACCCCTAATCTGGTTTTCATTCTTGACAGTCTGTCTTTGTATTGCTGAACTCGTTTGCCGCACAGTTTTACTCTGATAGGTTGGAGGATGTAGTGAGATTGTGCTGTGAAGCTATATCCCAAACAATCATGGCTAGTCTGCAAAGGGAGTATGACCTGGTTCCACCTTGTTTATTACTGTACCACATGACTATGGTATTATGTCTAACAACTTGTAGAGGTCCAGAGGACCACATATGATTCAGAGAGTTGACTGCCTTGAGCAGATAAAGCAACTCATTTATGTTTATGTGCTTGCATCTGTCCTTGTTGTCCTAAAGACCATGCAGTTTTACCCCTCCTGAAACTGTTCCCCAAGCAGACTCTGAGACATCTGTGATGACTGGCTGCTTTGGAGCAGGAGATGAGAAGGAGAGACCTGTATTTAAGGAAATTTGCTGTCTCCACCAAGTGATTTCTCTTCCAATAAAGCCCAGAACTGGGATTTGAAAAGGTAATGGGTATTAGTGCTGGGACCAAAGATACTTTGGACACCATTGATCTTTCTCATGTGGAGTCATGCTAGAGGTATCATGGGAATCATAGATGCAATGAAACCAGAAATATTGAGGTATTCCCTCACTGTGACCAAGGTCTGAGTGGAAAACCTTAGAAATAGATATAGGTATCACTCTATTTTTTGCTGTGGAAGAAAAGCTTTTTGAATTAAAGTGTCTAGCTGACATTCCAGGAACACAATCCTGTGTGAAAGAATCAAAAAACACATTTGCCTGCTCTCTTGGAATCCCACCTTGTGTAAGAGATCTTTCACCCAAGTGATATATTCCTGACACTTTTAAAAAGACTATGCAGAGATAAAGAAGTTGTCTAATATGGAAACATTTGGATACCCTGTAGCCTGCAATGAGCTATAACTGGAGCTAGACACTTTGTGAGCACTCTTGTGCAGTTGATAGTCTAAAGGGAAGGCAGAGAACTGATAATGTGATCCAGACACACAGAACCTTAAGAAACACCTGAAGTCTGGATGAATAGAGGTGTGATGATAAGAATCTTTTCAATCTAGTGTTACTAGGAAACTTAAACAAAGAAGAAGGGGTAACAGACTATGAAGTGACAGCAGGTAGAACTTGGACAATATCACAAATTGGTTTAGGAAAGGAAGAGCCAGAAATGGTCTCCAAGCATTTTCTGTCTTTCTTTCTTTGACACTCAAAGCATCTTTTAATAAAAACCTTTCTGAGCCTGGAAGGAGGAACTGACTCTACCACTCCCTGAGGTAACATGTGTTGAAGAACATTGAAAAATATAAGAGTCACAAAACAGTACTAGTGGGTATTGCCCTGGAAGTATCAACAGAGCCATACACACACACAAAATGTAATAAATCAATCAATCTAAAACATATATATATATATATATATATATATATATATATATATATATATATATATATATATCAGTTGATCCAGTTTTCAGAAACTCAAAATTTATGTCGGCGAGATGATATGATTGAATTTCTGAAAACTCAAACATTAAAAATCAGTCTTTTATATATTTTTGCACCACCTGCAAATTATATGTACCAACTCTGAGATTGCACTACATTGAGGCAAATGGTAAATTTCCCAGTCTTTACTGTGCCATGATCTCCATTCAGAAGCTTCGAGTTTTCGGAAATTAAATCATATTGTCTCGCCGATATGAATTTCGAGTTTCTGAAAACTTGGAACAATTGAAAGGGATCCATGTGCATATACAATTTTATATAACATCATATGGCATCTGCCATATGAAAGTATATAGATAGATAGATAGATAGATAGATAGATAGATAGATAGATAGATAGATAGATATGTGTGTGTGTGTATATATATATATATATATATATATATATATATATATATATATATATATATATATATATATATATATATATATATATATATATATATATATATATATATGGGTCTACTTTGTTTCACTGAAAACACACTTCACTGAAACTCATTTCACTGAAAATCAGTTGCCTGAGCACAATTCATTAAAAGCTCACTTCAGTGAAAACTCATTTGACTAAAACTCATTTAATTGAAAGGTATATGCCCTGTTCCCCACTGTAGTGTGATCCTGGTGTTAGTATATATAGTAATGGGGACATAGTTTGGTTATATATTATCTTCTGGAAAGAGTTATTCATTCAACTTGTGATTCTCCATGTCTATGGTTTCCAACATTTAAAATAGGTGGGGGGCTACGTCCCCAACACCCCCCAATGTGGGGGGGCTGTGCCCCCCCTTACTATGTATACTAACTCCAGGATCGCACTATGATCAATGAAATGAATTTTGGTGAAGTGTGTTTCACTGAAACACATTTGACTGTGCACAATTCACTGAAAGCTCAATTCACTGAAAACACAATTCATTGAAACACATTTCACAGAAAGTTATATATGGCCTTTTCCCCACTGTAGTGCGACCCTAGAGTTAGAATATATAGTAAGAGGGATGTGGGGGGCAATGCCCTCCACATTGGGGGTCTGTGGGGCGTAGTCCCCACCTATTTTAAATATTTTGAACTATGCATATGGATACTTGCAATTTCAATAAATTACTCTTTTCTAAATTTAATATATATACAAACTATGAGGGGGGCTATGCCCCCCTAACCCCTCAATGTGGGGGTGGTGCCCCCACACACCCCCCTTACTATATATTCTAACTCCAAGGTCGTACTACAGTGGGGAAAAGGCCATATATAACTTTCAGTGAAATGTGTTTCAGTGAGTTGTGTTTTCAGTGAATTGTGCTTTCAGTGATTTGTGCACAGTCATTTGACTTTCAGTGAAATGTGCTTTCAGTGATTAGTCCTAGACCCATATGTATATATATGTTTACTGGTGTTGTGCACTGATCAATATTGACCAATTTCAGGCAGCCCAGGTGAAATTCAAAACATTTCACAAACAAAACAAATAGAACTGCAAGCAATAAGTAGTTCAGACTAATAATAATATAGAAAAAATGTATATATGCATTCTAGTGAATAACCACAGTGCAATATGCAATCATGCAGAGTGTAATGTACAATATAGACATTGGTTTCTAAAGTGGATCAATCTTCAGAAAACCTTGAGAAAGGAGAAAAGACTTTGGAAAGCAAAGGTTAGGTGATATGTCCTGTGTTGAAGCAGGAACATTTGGCTTGGATGAAGAAACCCTTTTTGAGTTGCATTCTGAATTTGGATTAAGTGTTGATTTCCTTTATGTCAGTGGGGAGAGCTTGCCAAAGAGTCGTGTTCTTGAGAGGAAAAAGTGCATGCAGTGCTGTGTAGTTTGGTTCTAGGAGTAATGAGAGTTGATGTGGCTTGTGAGAAGTATCTCAAGTTGTATGATGAGGTTTATGAGTAAACATGTAAAATTAGAAAAGTTTGTAGAAATGGGATCCTAAAAGTACATGATAACTTTATTTTATGGGTAGCCATTTGGCTTTTTCAGGGGTGATACAGTGATGCTCGCAGACAGGTGAGTTTGTCAAGAATCGGCATACACTCTTAGAGATAATCTGGAGTGTGGTATTGTTTTTGTCAGAGGCAGAAGCAAAAAATTAGAAGCTCATATTCAAGTTGAGAAAGGATAACTCCTTTGCCAGTTGCTTATCTGGCTGGTTGAGATAGAAAAGAGGAGCTCTTTTTGGCTCAGAAGAGGAAGGAGTTTATTTTGACTCTAATTTTGTATATGTGGAAATGGAAGTTTAGTGTGTGATGAAGCCATAATCCCTGGTATTTGAAGGTTGGAGGTTGTCTCTATGGAATGGTTGCGTAAGTTAGAGATAGTTAAGTAGTCAGGTGTTTGGCAAATTTTCTGTGGAGTTCCAAAAGGTGCAGTTTTGGTCTTGGTGTGGTTGACAAGTAGTTTATGGTTTATTAGCCATTGGTGGAGCTCATGTAAGTCTGACTGGAGTTGGCATTGAATGTTGGTATGAGAGTATCCTGATCAGTAAATTACCATGTCATCATTGTAGAGAAAAGTGGGAGATGGGGAGGTCATAAGAAATTTGTGAATGAATATGGAGAAGAGGGGGCAAGAATGGAGTCTTGTGGTACACCTTTAGTAATAGGTGCAGATTCTGAGTGATAGATCCTATTTTAACTCTGAAGTGTCTGTCATTGACAAAGTTTTTAAACCCCAAAATGACATCTGGACTGATACCAATTTCTATTAGTTTTTTTTTTTGAAGAAGAAGACAGTGGTCATTTCGGTCAAATGCCTTTGTCAGGTCTATAAATAGGGCACCTGTAAGGAGGCTAATATTAGAGTGTTACAGGATGTTATCAGTTAAGGAACAAATTGCTGTCATAGTACTTCATCCAGGCCAGAATCCATGTTGTTTAGAGGAGATCAGGTGGTATTTGCTGGATATAGAGGGATAGTTGGGTGTAGACTATATTTTCTAGAAGTTTGCCCATAACTGGAAGGATGGATACTGGGTGGAAGTGAGAGATATCTGTTTGGTTGGTTTGCTTTGGGGAGGGGTTTAATTAGAGCAGTTTTCCAAATCTGTGGTATGATTTGTGTGAGACATAGATCATATATGTGGGTGAGGATAATGTCTGCGGTGATATATGAACCAGAAGTTTATGTTGTCAGATCCAGGAGTAGTTTCAGTGGAGTTTCTTTCAGATGTATGCATTTGAAGTGGAAAAGAGATGTGAATGGCAGTGGGGTGGGCGATGAGTAATCTGTTACAGGTATGGAGTTTACTGATGGGAGATTGCTAAATTCTTTAAATAAATATTCTGGAGAAAGTTTTGTTGTACCACATTAAACAGTGTTTGTAGACAGGGTATCATGAGAAGGTTTTTTTCCTGTAAGAACCTTTGCCTCTTTTCAAAAGTGTCTGGGGAATGTAATAGGGTAATTTTTTTTTTTTTTTGCGATTTTATCTGTGTCTTCTTACGGACTTCTTGCCTAGGTTACATAAGACTGTAAAGGAGGTGCAGTTGTCACTTTTGGGGTTTGTTTCCATTTTTGCCATAATTCATCCCTTAGCGGGAAAATATGTTTGAGATCATTGGATAGCCATTCAGTTTTGTGGGTTTAAAAAGTTGTGGATAAGGGGGAAGAATTTGTTAACTTCATCCCTTAGCATTAAGAGATGTTTGAGATCATTGGATAGCCATTCAGTTTTGTGGTCTTAAAAAGTCTGTGATTAAGGGGGAAGAATTTAAGCAGTTGGAGCAGAAAGTTGGTTAGGCTTACAGCTGATATATTAGGGTTATAGGTTCATAGGTTCATACTAGGCTATCTGCCCTAGGGCATTTATAAGCCTAGCCAGAGTGTGTTTGGCTTTCGCCACCCATTTTAAATGAATTTTGCTATGCCCTTTTTCGAGGTTAGTATACTGTGCCTCTGTCTAACAGTGACACAGAAGTGATACCCGGGGTAAAGCTACTATCTCCCATCCACTCATCAAGATTCCTCTTGAAGAGAGTCAATGAGGGACTCTGCCTAACCTGGACTGGGATTTTCTTTGTAAGGAGAATATATGGTTCTATCTGTGGGCTGTTAGAAAGGTTCTTAATTTGTCAATGTTAATGCTAATCTAGTGGTAGTCTTACAGTTGTAAAGGAATTAGGTTGTGTGTGGAGTGTTTGAAGGACCTAAGTTTAGGTCTTGTTGGTTCTTCTATGGGATGAAGGAGATGGAAGACACCAGGGTCTGCTAGGAGATTACCCATGTCGGATGAAAGACTGCCAAGATAATTAAAACTGAAGTCACCTAGAATCATTATGTTATTATTTTTGGGACAATTATTAAGGCTGTTAGTGATGAGTGATTTGAATTTATTTAAGGAAGAATGGGCTGGCAGATAGGATGTAGTGATCAAAAGTGATTTGTTTTTGTGAGTTGGAAACTGAGGTGAATCCAGTTAGGACTAGAATCTGAAGGGGAATTTCTTTGGGTAATGACTTTTAGTTTCAAGTTATTTTTGTACATAATTAGTCTCAACCTGATGGTTTGCCTGGTCAGAAAGTGTTGGTAGTTGGGGGAGTCTTTTGACCCAGGATTCTGTGACTGCTAGAATGTCTGGGTTCTGATGGGAAATTAAACACTTGGTCCAGCTCATTTCTGATGCTATGTGCATTGTGGGGGTCATAGGACAGAGTGGGAATAGAGTCATTCTAATGTTGAGGAAAGGGAGTTGTTAGGCTTGTTGGGGTTCAATGTTACTCCTTAGAAGGAGTATAAAGAATATGGAGGATAGTTTAAAATAGGTCTTTGATGTTTTTAGACAGAGGGAAAATGTTTCTTAGTCTTAATTTTATAGAAAAGTGATTCTGACAGAGGTGAGCTTGGGGAGTGGGTTTGATTTGATTACTGGGGGGTTTGATAGTGGTTTGTTGGTGTGAAAGCTGTGAAAATATGGGTTAATACATGGTGATGTGACAACTGGTTTCAAAAGCGTACAATTTTCTCATACTTACCAAGTAATTCCCATCCTTTTCAGAAAGTATAGGATTAGAATTAACTAAATATTTAGCAGCAGTAGAATTAACTAAAGCTGTAAGTGCAGTGTCAGGTTTGGGATGAGTGAATAAAAACTGGAAAGACTGAGGAATTTTATACAACCTATCTGTTGTTCCCTTAATACTGTGTTTTAGATATCTAATTACCCAGTTAGTTGGCAGTGTAAATTCTCAGCACTCTGTTTCCATTATTAGAGGCATAGAAACTGAAAGTGAGATTTTTTTTTTACTTTGTCTGTCTGAAAATGTTGTCTGTTACTTATTAGCAAATGTAACCCTGTTTTTGCTTCCATATCAGTTACTGGTTTGTAACCTAGAGTATTTTTTATTCAACAACTAATACTCTCTGAATGTAATATTGTATGCTGTTTTTAACCTGCCGCTTGTTGTATGTACTGTATGCCTTACCCCCTTTTTTTCCCGCTTTTCTCTCCTTCTACATTTCACTAGCTGTGTACATAATTTTGCCCCTACAGCAAACAACTGAATGTTATCTGCTGGTCGCCACTGAAATTAATCCATCTCAGGAAGTAGTTACGAGCTCCCAGAGAAACTTTCCCTTCCTATAAACCAGTGAAAGTATGTACGCAGATAACTAATGTCACTTTTGTAACCTGATTAATTACTTAGCTTCTGCTAGGTTAGCCTAAGCTTCCAAGTCTAGGTAGTCAGCAGCCAAACCACCCCACTTGCTTTAATCTCCTGCACGTTTCCCTAATTCTAATATGTGTCCTATCTTTCCTTCTGTCCCACTTTTATCCTTCCCTTATCCTGCCATCACCTAAATAAGGCCTTGCTCTTGCATCTATATTCCTAACCACTAGGTGGCATCACTCTATATGCTATTCCTACCAATTTGATACAAACCTGCTAATCCTACCTATAGCACATTGGGCCCTGCTTTTCCACTGTGTCTTTACCTTCCCTCTTAGCATCCTTTTTACCTACTATCTCTGTAACAACCTTTATCTCTTTCTACCAGCCTCTTCTTTCTAACATTCTGTCCCTCTCAAACTCCCATTTTACCAAACTTACCTGCTGAATTTTTCTTCAACCTCACTGATTGTCTTCCTTGGCAGAACTCTCTCTTGTCTGATCCCGCTCCATTTGCCCTTTGGGCTCACTCCGCTCCCCTACCCTACCCCTAAATCTCACCCACCCCTAGTGCTCCTAAACTTATTCCACCTACAGACCACACCCCATCAAAATTACTCCAATCACATAAACCAAATAATTACTACACCCACCCCCTTTTCCTCTAAAACATGCCCACACTATCTATCCCTAACCACTTCTCCTAACACCTTTTTCTCTACCTTACCTACATTTTTTTCCCAAACTATCACTGATCCATTCAAATCACCATCCTTAAAAATGTATATCCCTACAATCCCCCACAAAAATCAAACTCTAATTTGATTACTCCTATTACCCTCTCTAGCCTCTACCTACCTTCTTACCTCATTTGAACACTCTCCCAATAACCCCTTCCTACTACCTTCCAAACATACCTCATCACAAACAAAACCTTCTTCTCATTACTGGCTAAATATCCTTTATATACCTTGCTACCAATTACCAAAATATCATCAAATTACTCACATCAACTTCTCTTACCCAAAAACTAGAAAACTATTTGATTTCCACAGCAAACCAGTGCACCCTAAAACTATAGCACCCCTTCTATCTCTATTAGATGGCGATATTCACCCTAACCCAGGCCCAAATAATCCCCCTCCCACAACAGTTATGAACCACAATAATACTATAAAACCTCCTCCTCCCAAACCTACCAACTCACTCTCTATTGCTCACCTAAACATACGCAGCATATGCAACAAAGTTACTCAACTCCTTGCTCTCTTACAGACTCAGCCATTTGATATCCTATGTTTATCAGAAACATGGCTAGAACCTTCCATTAAAGACATCGAAATCTCCCCACCTGGCTATAATATTATTAGACTCGACCGTACTTCCAAAAAAGGAGGTGGAGTAGCAATCCTCTATAAAACTGAGCTACAAGTCAGTACACTTAATCTTAACTTACCTACTAATGCTAGTGCAGAAATAATAATCTCCAAACTGCAGCTAAATACTAGTAAAGCCATAAATATCATCTGTGTCTATCTCCCTCCTGGGAACAACTGTAATATATTAGAAGACATTCTTAGCTGGCTCACTAGTAATATCCCACAAGAAACCATTATTCTTGGAGACTTTAACATTGACTGGAACTCTTGCACAAATATAAATCCCACCACCCACATTAACCTGTATGGCTACTCACAACTAATTAATTACCATACCAGAACCAATAAAATCAATAACAAGGCAACCACCTTAGACTAGATACTAACTAATACCCCACAGCAAACCTACACAACAGGCATCCTTCCTGATGACCTTAGCGACCATTGTCTGACATATATTATTAGACATAAAACCAACATAACATTCCCAAACACTTTCCGAACAATACGCTCTAAAAAGCATTTCAACCTAGAACTTTTCCAAGCAGAATTTAATCAATGTAATTGGTCTCCATTAAAAACTCTCCCTCTCAATAACGCCGTAGAATACTTTAATTCTACATTCTTGGCTATCTTGGATCATCATGCTCCAACCCGTTCTATCAGAACCATAGCTAAACCAGCCCCATGGCTTATTATTACTACTAAACAGAAAATCCTACTTAGAAATAAATATTGGGCAAAATGGCGTACTTCCAAGAATCCGTCAGACCATCAAACCTTTAGAGAACACAGAAACAGTACTAAAAGAGCCATCCTGCTAGATAAAAAGAATTACTATCTACAATTACAACAATCCTCTACCAGGCAACCTAAAAAATTCTGGGCTAGTATTAATAATTTTCTCTACCCAGACCAATCAATCACACCCAGTCCCCAAGGATCTAGCCCCAATAATCCAAAAGAAACTGCCAATGCCTTCAACTCTTTCTTCACAGAAACCATCCAAACTCTAGCTAGCCACCTATCACCTGATATATCTAACTTGCCCACATCTTCTCATAATCCACCCCCACAATTTCACCCCCAACCAGTATCCACTTCTTACATCTCCTCCCTTCTCCAAAAGTTAAAACCAACCTCCCCATCTGCAGATAAACTCCCAGCAGAATTCTTGCAAAAAGGTGCTAAAGCCTTAGCCTACCCTATTTCCATTCTGATAAACAGATCTATAAAAGAAGGTGAAGTACCATCAATCTGGAAAATCTCACATATCATCCCTTTACATAAAGGTGGAAATTCCAATGACTTCTCCAACTATCGTCCATAGCTTTACTATCCCCATATAGCTAAAATTTTGGAAAAATGCATTCACAAGCAGATACTCAATCACCTTCTTATAAATAACCTACTTGCCAACTGCCAACATGGCTTTAGACCTTTTCGTAGTACTACCACTGCCCTGCTATCATTCACAAACTGTATCAACAACAACCGTAATAACAATAGACTATCATCTGCAGTTTTCATTGACCTATCCAAAGCTTTTGATATGGTCAACCATCAACTTCTACTCCACACCCTTAAGTCTCTCTCCTTGGATTATCTATCTTTAAAATGGTTTACATCTTACCTTGGCAATCGTCAGCAGGCCGTACTCTGGCAAAATGAACTATCCAATCACCTCCCAATCTCCCTCGGCGTTCCACAGGGCTCTATTTTAGGCCCACTTTTATTTTCTATCTTCATAAATGACTTGCAATCTGGAATCCCATACTCCACCTGCATTCAGTATACAGATGACTCTACGTTAATCTGCTCTGCTTCCTCACCAACCGAATTTCAGTCAATTACTCAAAAAGCCTTTAACACTGTTGAACAATGGTTCTCCTACCGCTGCCTTCTCCTAAATCCCAAAAAAACTAAATTGCTACTTTTCACCCCAACTCAAAAGTCTTCCCCTGTGCAGATAAATCTTATTTCTAATAATGGTACCCTTATCTCACCTGACCCTACCACTAAATTGCTAGGTATAACAATTGACAACAACCTAAACTTTGAGACACACATAAACAATACAATAAAATTAATTAATAAGAAACTAGGATCCCTCTATCACATCAAACACTATCTTTCACCGGAAGCTAGGTCTGCCATAGCTCAAACTCACCTTTTATCCACTCTGCTCTATGCTGCTCCCATATATACTAATATCTCCAAAAACAACCTCAAGAAACTAACAACTTCCTACAATAATATTGCTAGATTTGCTACAGGCTCTCCTTTCAGAACCCACCACTGCTTAAATCTTAAACACTTAAACTGGCTTGAATTCCCTAACCAGCTTCAATTTTACCAACTTACTTTAGCCCACAAGACCCTGTATCAACCTAGCAGCACTCCTATACTCTCTAGCCCTATCACACCTTATAACAACCTCAAACATTTACATTCCTCAAACAAACTACTGATTAACACTACTAAATCAAACAACTCAGCAGGTGACTCCTTGTTCTCAAACTCTGTAGGAAAATTATGGAATAAACTTCCGACTGAAATCACAGCTCAGACTTCTCTGCTACTTTTTAAAAAAACATCTAAAATCACATCTCAATAACCACTGGCTATGCACCTGCACTAACCCTGACTAATTTCTTCTCCCTCTAACTCATTCCCTCCCTTCCTTTATGTCTTCATATGAAATATTTACAATCTATCCTACGTACACTAATTATAAGCATTTTATGCATAAATTATCACTGTAACCTATGAACTGGAATACTATATGAAAAAAAAAGGGGGGGATTTTCATTTTGACTGTACTATCTTAAATTTCCTAAATATTTTTTCTTAACACCGTATAACTTCTTTTATGTAATTGTTTTATTATGTATCTCTATGTGGAGCATTTCTCCCCGGGCCTCTACTGAAAATGGACATGTATCCAGCTAGACCAGCCCAGTCAATAAATGTAAAATAAAATAAAATAAAATAAATAAATCTGCCTTTTTAGGAGCAGCAGTCTGACTGTCAGGAAAACTGCAGGCAGTAACACACACATACACCCTCCAAAGCTGAAAGAACTGAAGGAATGGATGGAAGCTCTGGAAATTCCATATGTAACAACTCATAGTACTTTCTGAGAAACTTGTGTTCTTCCACTGAAAACACTGGTACATTCTGAAAATATTCTCAGAGAAACAGAAATCCCTACAGGGAGAATCAGATACTCTGGTCTTCTTTGAGTCTGAATAAGAAATTCAAGGAGAAAACCCTACATCTGTCACTTCATCTTACTGATCAGATTCAGAGTCTTGAATATCTTCAGGAGAAGAGGCAACCCTCTTTATTTTACCAGAAACCATTTTGTAAGAAGGTTCAACAGTCTGAATTAAACCCTGAGCCAAATCTAGTAAACTACTTTTGTCTAGTGAAATTTGAGAAGGTGTAGATAAATGCTTAGTTTTCTGTTTCTTTTGGCAGGAAAAATTGGGCGAACAGTGTTGTTAATGGCAGCAGCAGCTTCCCCAGTGATGGGCACACCATTCTGACTAAACATAGAAGCCTTTCCTGTTTTTTTCTTGCCCAGGACCAACCAGAGTGACTCTCCCTTACCCATACAGGGGACTTCCACAGCCACAGATGGAGTATGTAACCCCCAGTCCATAGTGACTGTTGATTGTACACCAGAGGGTAGGGTAAATGATAAGTGATCTGAGGAACCAGCTTTGGCCACAACAGAGTCACCCACCAGTTGCTGAGGGAAATTATTGGTATGCTGTGGGTGGCAAAGACTGTTTGTTTAACTTTTTCTTTTTGTGTCTAGAAGAAGGAACAACTATGCAACTGGTAGTTTGTTCCATGGTCAAGCCAAGAATGGTTATTCTTTCCTAGGGAAAACAAGCAGCAAAAGCTGGTAAAATTTTAACTTTGTTAAAAGTCACTTTTTCTCACAAAAAGGCAGTAAAAATGGCTCCTATTGAAATGCTGGCATTCAAAATGCTGAGTGCTGATAAGCTGAAAAAAAAGACAAAAAACAAAGGCAAAGATCAAATTTTGAAACTCACTCTTCTGCCTTACAAGCCCCATATATATATATATATATATATATATATATATATATATATATATATATATATATATATATATAAATTCTGAGATCGCCATACCGCTGGGAAAAGGAAATATTTCAAGAAATATTATGCCTGATTTAGATTGTAAGTCCAATCTCTTGGCCATTCAGTCTATGTATTTTGTGAGTCGCTGTAACAGGTCCCATTCAAATGGTTATTGTAAAAAAAACACATTAATGCATTGTGCCAGCTCCAACAAGTAAAGTAAATATGATATCTTAACATAAAAAATGCCTTTAAACAGACAGGGAAAAAGCACGCTCCCATTTAAAAGTACAGTTTAAGTCTTGAGACAGTCCGTTAACATGCAATCATCTAGATTAAGAATAACTTTCCTCAGCAGGAAAGTACTTTTAAGCAAAAAATATTTTTATGTGGAAGGTTTTTCCCCATTGGGAACTTATCTGCCCAACAAAGGATCAGCACAGCTGACCGCTGATCCTCAAAAGCCCACAGAGGACTGAATGCTCTTGTTTACTGCAGGAAAGCTTTGAAAGACTTGACACTCAAATCTGTGATTTTAGGCAACTCAGCTATAGCTACCTAATGGTTTGAGTATGTGGAAAGTGCCCAGAAGCTTTGAAATCTGGCTGGCTGATACATCCTTGGGAGGATATAACCCATATAGCTAAGGCTGCTTGAACAATATGATGAACATCATCTGTTCCACCATATCTTTTAAAATGTGCTGCATTTTTTACAATTTCCTGTATGGTTTGGAAGTTGCAGATGAGAGTCCATCTACCAGAGGTCTAGAGCATAGTGTAGCTATGCTTGTAATATACAAAAAATGAGATATTATTTGTGGCCAGATTCTTGCTTGTAGAGTGTCTCTGCTTATACCTGTCTGTCTAGCCTGTGTGTGCAAGTACTAAGACAACCTTGTGGAAAATCTCCTTAACAGGAGCCTTTGGCATGGGTCAGACATGTAGCAGATGTAAGAGTGATGGGAACTGTCTGAGTGGTGCATGAACATATTATAAATAATGTCTTGTGCATTATAGATCATGTGGTATTTAAGGGAAGAGACATATTGTTGTCTATGTGGGTGAGGTGGGGAATTGATTGCAATGTATGCACAATGTTGTTCTCTCCTTTTCAGTCCTAGGGAACCAGATGTTGTCGTTCAGATGCTGCAGTATTATATAGAGGGACTGGTTCAGTTTTTCTATTCTTGACACTTGTAATACCCCTGCCATGTCCCCAGTAGGTTGTTGAAAGGTACCTGTAACTGAGATGGTTAAAGCTACATACACTTCAGTGTTTATCGGAATTGACATACCGTGTATCTCTTTCTCAGTTCTACTTGCGGAAAACTCACTTGAAAAAGATCCCATGCAGTCTCCCTGTTACAGAGAAATGGTTCACACTCTGGTGGTCAGTTAACTTTTGGTTATGTCAGGCACTGGCTGTACCATCTCCATTGGTTTGGATAACCATAATATGCAACACTGTAGGTACTGGCACCAAGGACAGCCACTAAGATATGCTACTGTGATAAAGATGTTACTACTCCAAACATTGTTCCCCTCAAATACACCATGATTCAGACTGTAAAAAATGAATATGCATAGTGCACATATTTTATATATTTCTGCGATGGTTCTCCATGTTTGATTTCTTCATTTGCATACACAATGTGGTCCTTTCCTTTTTTAAATTTCTCCAAGTCTTTTGGGTTTCTAATATCATGATGAAAATGGACCCCATTACTAAGTCAAAGTATGAGTAAAGTTCATGAAATGAGTATGTTTCAATCTTTGATGTTAGCCAGAAGTGATCTTCGCAGCACCCGCAATCTGCCCAGTAATGACTCAATCTGCAATTCATATGAAGTTACATGTATCGGTAACATATCTAAATATGATTGTAGATTCTTTTTTATTAGACCATTACTCCTTCTACTACTGGAACCATCATATCTTTCTTACACATTGGTTTCGTTTCTGCCTGCAAATCCTGATATTTTATGACTTTGTGTCTCTCTGTATGCAAGACTTTGTAGTCAATGGGTGTAGCAGTTTCAATGATCAATGCTACTTTTGTCTTCTTTTTATGGACCACTATTTTTTTTGATATATGTCTTTTGAACTGTTGGTAATGGGTGATTCCATATGATGTAAACTTCATCATTTTCTATGATACTTTGTGACTCATATTTCCAGTGTTTTTCAGCTACTTCAGTATTATAATGTTTGCACAATCCCCAGTGCAACAGCCTTGTCACATTATTATGCATTTCAGTATACAGTCTTTCTGTATTAGTATGTCACAACCAGAAATAAGGTGTGCAGATGTTTCCAATTTTGTTTTACAACACCTACATTTGTCTGTTTCTCCCACATTTTTCATTGGACTTTGTAAACCAACATGTATGTAGTCCACTATCTTGGGCCGCCAATATTAATCTTTCATCTTTTGGTTTGAATTTGCCTCTCCTTGACCATACTTGTGTTAGATCCTGATCAACATGAGGTTGTTCCAGGAGTTTTCTATACTTGCAACTATATTTATTCATTTTCCACATTTCTTGCCTTGTGCATTCAGTTGCTACCTGCTTTTTATCTACTTCTGGTTTGATTTCCTCTGTTGCTTTTCTTTCAAAACAGGCCAAGGTTTCTTGGTCTTTATAATGCTTTTCTAAAATCTGTTGTATTAATGAACACACATTTTTATTTGATGCTTCTGATAGTTTTTTCTTGTGGAAGTATTTTTCTTTCCTTTAATTTGTTTCTTAATCTTTTTGTATATCTTCTGTCTGGAAATGTTGAGCATCTTGCATAAAAATAGCAACACATAATTTCTTTTTGATCCTCAGTAGTCCACTTCATCATCTTTATGACTCTTTTTGGACTATAATAATAACAACACATAATTTTTTTTTGATCTTCAGTAGTCCACTTCATCATCTTTATGACTCTTTTTTGGACTATCTGTTTTTGTATTTTTTGTGGACTGCTCCTTCCTTCTATAACAGGGGGGCACCCCCCTGGGCCTGGCCTAGCCTCACTGTAGGAATGTTTCTGTGTCCTGAGGATTCTACACTGTCATTTTTTCCAGTCCTGGCACCAGTGTGCCTAAAAGGATTGGACACTTTTTTATCCTGGGTCTTGTGCACCCAGCTATCTTTTTAATTCTTTTAACCTACTTCTGTCCATGATATATGCTATATAAAATCAGTCTATATATTTGTGTTGTCTTGGAGAGATTTTGTGAAAAACAGGGTCCACCTCATGAAGGTACTCACCAAGACTTGATGATGAATTCTATTTCAGTAATACTGCTTTCTTTTACTTGCTGAATTTATCATCTCTCCATTTGGACCCCTTATCATCTCTCCATTTGGACCCCTTATCATCTCTCCATTCAGACCCCCTATCATCTCTCTATTCAGACCTCTCTCCATTTGGACCCCTTATCTTCTCTCCATTTGGACCTTTGTATGGATTTCCTCATGTCCATGTGATTTATGCACCTATTAGCAAGGACTGCATACAACACTGTTTTGGCTCCTGTGAGATCACAATATCTGTCTCTCTAAATCATTGGCTCCTGTGAGATCACACTATCTGATTCCCTGACTCACTCCCACTCTGCAAGTTTCCATTATCAGCACTATTGTATGCTGCATAGTGTGTTAAATGACTATGACACCTGGCTTAAATATGTAATTTCCTTCATTTTGCACTGGTTCCAACAAGATGCTATTTGGATCATTAATTAAGCAAATACATGCATATTCTTTCTCCTTCTGAATCTTTCTTCTCATTTTGTATCGTTCTTCCTTCAGTGTGCTTTTTATCTTACATAGGTCTGCAGCTTATTTCAGGATTATTGAAGATGTCTCAAATACTACTGTTGCATACAATACTTTGGGTACTGGAGATCGGAAACAGTAGCATATGCATTTCTATATAATGTCACTATGAACTAAAATAATGCTGACTGACAGCAGGCTACAGCACATGCCTAGCTCTTTTAAGTTGTTTAGTTAGTTTATTTACTTGTGTTTTGGACATTTTGCATTTTAAAAATAAAAAGTTATGTACTCACCATAATGTTCCTTCTGTGTTATCCATTTTCATTCTCTTTCAACTGATAGGTTCATATTCGAACCTCAGATCTGACTCAGTTGCTTCTTCCAGATCTTGGGATCTTAAAACTCTCAATCTCCTCCTCTTATCCATAATGCCTCACCAAACTAACATACATCAGGTCATGTTTGCTGCCCCTAGATGTAACAGACCAGTGACAGATCATAAAAAAGGAAGCTGGAGTTCAAACAAGGAACACAGGTTCCTCGATACTCTTTGATTTCTCCAGATGAAACTAAAGGGAGGGGAAGTTGAGAAAGAAAGAAAATGGACAACAAAGATGGAACATTATGGTGAGGACATAACTTTTTAATCTGATGTTGTCAGTTTCATTCATTCCTCAACTGATGGGACAGAGTCCCCAGGTGACTAAATCCCAGGAGGACTGTAGGGAAGGATATTCCCGAGCACCGCCAAGCCAAAGGCTGCTCTTCCCCTAGAGACCAGCTCTAGTTTGTAATGAGCAATAAAAGTATGAGGATTAGCCCATGTTGCAGCAGCACAAATATCCTCCAAGGACATTCTAGACCAAAAGGCTGAAAAAGTCACCATAGACCTCATGGAATGGGCTCTTGGAGGTTTTGGTAAAAGCAAACCCACTTTCTCATAAACAAAGGTAACTCAATCAGTTAACCATCTGGCCAAAGTAACTTTAGTTACCAGTTTGTCTAGTTTGGATTCAGAAAAAGAAACAATTGTTTAGATTTTCTTAAGTCCTTGGTTCTGTGAAGGTAGAAGTGTAGTTGACTGTGTGTATATGCAATAGATGTAACGTACTCATCTTTGTTTGAGAACTTTGGAAAGAAAACTGGGAGATTAATGATCTGATTAAATTTGACTCAGAAGCTACCTTTGGTAGAAAAGATGGATGGGTTCATAAAGATACCCTATCCTTGTGAAAAAATAAATAAAAAGGTTTCAAAGACAAAGTTTGAATACTCTCCTAGCACATGTAATTGCCACTAGGAATATCATCTTCCAGGATAAAAAAAATAATGTCAGATTTAGCCAAAGGTTCAAATGGAGGTTGAGTCAAGGCTTGAAGCATGACATCTAAATCCCGAGGAGGGTTAGGATCTTTTATGGGGGTCTAAGTGAAAAAGTTCCTCTAAGAAAGGCTTTGCAAAGTTTAGAGGAAGTTAAGAGTTTAAATTTGGAAATGACTGCTAATTGGACTCTAATAGGTGAAAAAACTAGCACATTCATTGAAAATTATGGCTAAAAAGTCAAGGGCATTTGAAATAGGTGCGGAAAAGGGGTCTAAGTTTTTGCTTAAGGCTCAAAGATCATTTTTTTCCATTTACTCTTGTAAATCTTTCTGGTGGAAGCCTTATGGGAAAATAATAAAATGTGCCAGATGGGGGGGGGAGGGAAGTCTGGGCTGTCTAGCAATCAACAGAACTGGAGAAATCATGCAGTCAATTTGAGGCCTAGTATGTCCAAGTGCGTCATGCCTGTTGGATGAGGCAGTAGGTTTTTTGGAGTTGGGTCCAGAACCCTGGGTAGATATCGAAGATGAGGTCAGAGGAAGGGAAACCAAATCTGATGAGGACAGTAAGGGGCAATAACGATAACTGTGATCTTCAATCGAGATGCTTTCTGTAGAAATTTGGGAATGAGCGATAACAGGGATAAGTGTAAAAGAGACCTGGGGTCAAGCATTGAAGTAGAGCATCTCTCCGTGACTCCCACAGTGAGGTGATCAGGGCAAAGAACCTACTGCATTTGTTGTTGAGGGGAGACACAAAAGGATCACAGCTTGCGTGGCCTCATTGATAGAAAATTCTCTCCACTATATTGAAATTGAGAGACCACTCATGAGGCATCAAGATGGACCTGCTTAACTTGTCTGCAATCATGATGGATTTCCTCAGAATGTGCATTGCTATTAGAAAGTGATTGGAGGAGATCACCCATTGCCAAACTCTCATAGCTTCTTGACAAACAGGATAATATTTGGTTCCCCCTTGTTTGTCGATGTACCAGACTATTGACATACTGTCCATCTGAATTGCAGTTGTCCCAGTTGGAAGAGTGTTTTGAATGTTCTGCAGTGCTAGGAGGATAGCTCTCATTTCCAGGATATTGACATGTGTCTTAGACTGTCCTTCCCAAGAAATGCCTCCCCACCTGAACTGAGAGGTGCCTGTGGTCATTGTGGCCTTGGGTCGAGAGGGAACAAAAGGATGGCCTTCATGGAGCTGATTGGAGTGGATCCACCATAGAAGGTAATTCTTGCACACTTGAGTGATTTTGACTGGCATTGATAATGACTGTCAGATAATGGACCATTGAGATGCCAGAGTCCATTGAAGGATTGTCATAAGGAGCCTGGCTAGCAAAACAAGAGTGATTGCCTCTGTCATGGAACCCAAGGCTTAAAGTATCAATCTGTCTGGAAGGGAAGAATTCTGAACTATTTTCTTGACCTGGAAATGTTTAGTGTCTATTTGAGACAGAAGAAGGGTAGATATATGAGTGACTGTATTCAGAAAAGCCCCTTGGGGGCTGTGGTGAGATCAAATGGCAGTCCTCTGAACTGGTAATGACTGTCTCCCAACCAGAGACGAAGGTATCTTCTGGAGCACCTGTTCATTTTGATGTGATAGTATGCATCCTGAAGATCTATTGAGCACATCCAGTCATCCTGGTACCGAAATGCCAGAATGAACTGAAACATGACCATTTGGAACTTTGTATACTGAACAGACTGGTTTAGTTTGCTTTGATCCAAAATTGGTTGCAAGTCCCATGTCTTTTTTGACACCAAGAAGTTCTTTATCCTCTCTGGTCTGGATGGACCTCTTGGATGACTCATTTTCTAGCAGCTTTTTGATTTTTATAGATGCTGCTTTCCTTTGATTGGGTGGAACATAAGGGATTCTCCATGACATAGATGGAGGGGGTTGGGACAATGGTATAAAATAATCTCTGGATATTACCCACCTCACCCATGAATCCTTTGTGATTTCTAGCCGGAATCCCTAATGCAGGGATAGATGACCTCTGACTGCTTCCAGGGAAGGACAGTCTGGCCATCATTCAGGAGCACTGATAGGGTCTATCTGAGAAAGAATATCTAGATCACTGGTTATGCAGATTACCTCTTCCGTCAGGATGGTGTCTTCCATTTGAGGTTTCCCTCTGCCCCTGGATGAGATATCTCCATGTGACTCCTGAAAAGTACCCTGGGACTTTATAAACCACATCTTTCTAATGTCTCAATGGTTTCTAGAGAAGGTAGAAAAACATAACCACAGCAGACAGGGTCTTTCCCTGTTGTTCACACCTGGTGAGTTCATCTTTCAACTTATGTCCAAAAAGACAAAATCGGTCAACGAACGCATTGATAAAAGAAGACTTGAATGGTTCTGCAAAGTCACACAAGCATGTCCAGGCATGTCTGGTAATGGATATGCCTGAACCCACCACCAGTGAGGTACCTTCTGCAGCACTTGAGATTAACCTCTTGGACAAATTAGTTATTGATTGTAGGATAGCTAGCTGAAAGGAGATTCTATTCCCTTCCTTGGAGGACATGGACCCTGAATGAGATTTGGTAAGCTCCTTGATCAAGTTTCTCTGATGTTTCATAAAATGTACCAAATAATTCAGTGACCTAAAAGAGAAGGTCCCTGAAGCATAGATATGCTTCCCAAACCTATCCAGCACCCTAGATGCCATGTTAAGCGGGTGGGCAGAAGAACTCTGTTCCACTAGTTCCTTTCTCATGGCTGCTGTAAAATCCATGGCATCAACCAGCACTCATTTACTCCAGCATAAATGGTCTTTTGGAGATGCAAGAATTTTATCTGGTCTGTTAGGAATTGGCTTGATGGTGTCTGGTTCCTTCTATGCCTGCCAAGAGACCAGATCAACAAGCTCATTGACCAGTGGAGTTACTCAGGAGGTAGATGGGACAGACCTGAAAGCCTCCAGAAACACTGATTCCTCTTGGGAGGGGTTATCAGAAGACCAACCATCTCTTTGTTTAATGAGCTCCAAGATATCTCCAAAGGAGACATCATCAGGTGGTTATCTGGGGACCTCTCTCCCTCATCACAATAAGTATCCTCAGTGAGAGATTCCTGTGGGGAATCTAAGTGTCTCCTCTTGCACATTCTCTTCTCAGGGATATCCTTGATGGTATGCTTAGGGGAAGTATCAAAAAAGATAATACCCTGATAGGTTGACTGGAAACTAGATCAGACTGGCTGTCCCAGTGGAAGGGATGATTTAGGCTCAGGATGCAAAACCAAATGAGACAAAGATCTCTGATCCAAAGAGAGCAAGGTGGATTTGTTCTCTAGGCATAGAGAAAACTCTTTCCACCACTTCAGAAGTGGAGCACCTAGGAGAAGCAGAAACTGGTGGATTTGACAGCTGACCCCTCGGATCATCAGCCCATGTCACCCCATCAGCACCCCACCCAAGAAGGGAATATGACCCGAGCTATCTAACACCAAGATTACAAGAGGAAAAGATGGCTCCAAATCCCCAGAGCTGTCACTAACAGCTTGTCCCAAGATGCTCAGTTCCAGTCAACTCAGAGAAGCCATCAGAGTTGAAGAAAGTGGAATCTTTGAATCCGAGGAAGGCAGTCCCAAGGATTTCGGCTCTGATTACTCTGAATCTGAAGGATGGCTCAGAGAAGGAGAAATCGATGATGTGGCTCAATGTAGACTCATCAGACCTGAATGGATTGGAACCAATAGGATTCCCATTTGTATTTGCATCCTAAGGAACTTCTTCATCATCCTATCCACATCTGCTTCAGATAGGATCCTGGAGGACTGAAGAGACGAGGTCATTGAAGGAGGCCTAGAGTGTCTTCTGAGTGACTGCTTGAGGAAGGGAGAAGGTAACCTGGAGGAAATAGGCCTCGGTTTCATAGAGGGGGAATGGATCCAAGGAGATCTTTCAGTCCATATTTTAGGATCTGATAAACACAGATCCTACTTTTTCAAAATTTTTGTTGGAGGTTCCGACAAAGAAGCCGAGGTTGAGGTAGAAGGATGATTAGGAGACCTTTTACGTGCCTGCCTGTCCTTGGAAAGAGAATCACTATTTTTGTCAGGTTTCTTAGGAGTGTGAACCCTAGCAACCAAAGAAGAAGATTTGGAAGGAAGAAGGCACATGAGTATAAGGTTGTTCTTTCTGTCAATTAGGGCCCGAGAATTACATCCTGCACAAATATCACAGTCCACATCCAAATATGCCAGGCCTAAACAGTAGACACATTCCCTGTGGGCATCAAAATTTGGTATCTTTTGCCACAGGAAACATACTTTTTAAAACCCAAAGGTTTATAGGTTCATAAATTCCAAGGTAGTTACTAGGTTATTGGCCCTAGGGCCTATATAAGCCTAGCCAAATGGTACCCTGGCTTTCGCCACCCAAGAAAATTATTTTCCTGTGTCCCTGTCGAGCAGAGCCACAGAAGTGATCTCCAGTCCCCAGGTTGAATTTCCTATCTTCTATCCAATCATCAAGATTTTTCTTGAAGAGTGCTAATGAGGAACTTTGTTTGCTATAGATAGGTAGTTTGTTCCAGAGTATGGAAATTCTCTGGGACAGTCAATTTTTACCAACTGCTATTCTCTTATAACAATTGTTTTTAAATTTCAGGTGTGTTAACCTCAATTCTGAAAGTTTAGTAGCAGTCAAGCATTTGCCATTGTATCTATACTACATAACCATAGTATTTTATGTATCCTTTTGGCTTTCAGTGCTGCAATAACACAGTCATGGCCACAATGAGATGAATAAGGGAGAAAAGTAAAACTTCCCTTTCCAAATAAATAAGAACAGAAAAAGTCACTTCTCTTTCCAAATAAATAAGAACATAAAAAGTCAAAGTAACATTGTATATAAACCTCAGTGCAAATTTGAAGCGATTTTGTCCTATGATGAGAAACGGGAAGAGAAACATTGTTATAATGTGGTTTGGGGTTAGTCCAAGAACCATTAACTCCAAGTTGTGCTCTGATGTGTTGTTATGATTAATGACCCAGATCTGAACAAAGGGCTCGTTCTGTGTAGCAGTGTGAGCCTTTGGTAGTAGAAAATAAGGATTCACTTATTTTCTTTTTCTTTCACTATCTCAAAATGCTGTTTCTTCAGTCAGCTGTAGTGCAGATATGTTCTATTCACTGTTTTTTTTTTACCCCTGGTAGGCCATCATTTTGGAAACACCCTTACTATTTTAAATATTAAAATAAAAGCTTATATTGAGAGATTATGAATGATTGTATTGCTTTTTGAAAATATGAATAAAATTTAAAATTCCAACCATTAACATGATAATGCCTGACATTTTTCTGATATTTTTCTGACTGGCAATATATGAATGCAACAATGATAATCCATCATAACGACCACAAAAAGGGGGAAATAAATATATATATATATATATATATATATATATATATATATATATATATATATATATATATATATATAGATAAAAAGAATAGGCAGGATTTTTTTTTAATAGGAAAAAAGTGAAAGGAGAAAAGGAAAACACTACCAACTATGGTAATAGTACTGAAAGAGTACAAGAAAGGGCCGTTAGAGAAGAATAATAAAAAAAAACAACATTTAAGGTACAAGGGAGGTATTAGAAATAAAAGAATACAGAATAGACTATCCCTGGGATTCATAAAGCTTGCGCCAGGTGCAGGCATAGCATCGGCATTCCAACACCAAATATGGCTGTCGAGTGATCCAGGAGCGAGCTGTTCTCATGTGCACTACCTGCGTATGCTACATCCGTACAGCTACCGGGCCGTGTATGCTAATTACCCCATGTGTAGCAGTGTAGCAGTGTAGCATGCAAATGAATGTATGTAGCTATCCAGGAAGCGTTGCAGGCATAGTGTAAGCATGCAGAAATGTAAACCGTAGAAAACAGTTTACATTTTTGCAAACAAAAAATCCAAGCCATGACAGCCGACCAAACACGTATTATATTGTTAATATACGCCAGTGGCTAAATATATAGCCATTGGCATAAAAAAACATGTACAAAACATAAAATTAGCATTTAATATATATAGTCGCACTATCACGACATGGAATCGCAGGGCAGCGGCGCTCAAAGGGGATCGCAAGGAAAATATAAAAATATAGAATAAAACTGCAATGTAACACATATCATGATTTCCCCATAATAGTCAATGGCAGGCATGCTACACCATACTATGGCATAAGGGTTGCTAAGGGGCTGTGACAGTGTTATGCACGGTAGATAGGAATTAGTAGGCAATGCCATGCAAATGAGAGGAGTAATAGTGAATCACAAATTCCCTGCTGGTGTAAGGATGCACCTCACAGCGTAGCATTATAATACCGAGGTGTGCCCTTGAGATAAAGATGACATCAAGAGAGTGGTGTGTCGCCATTGCTGTAAGCACATTGAAGCATTGCTAAACTGGTTTGCCCCTAGCTAGGCAAAGCTGCAGGATAGGGGTGTGTTGAACTGGCCATAGCTTTGCTCAACTGAGAGTACACTAGGTAACCGAGTATGCACGTAAACAGAGATGAAAACACACATAAACCCAGTAAACGGGTATGCGAGGCACCACTGCAGCTGAAACAGGAAGGATATATGAAAGAAATAAGGAAATGATGCAGAAGGGAAATTAGAGTACAAAGGACTAATTAACACCTAGGAGCTTACAGTGGGCCATTGACAACAGCTAAGAAAGCTGTAAGCAGCTACTGCAGAACAGGAAAGGGGAGGGGCTCTACTGCAAAGAAAACAGTAAAGTGTCAAAGCAGAACAATGCCGATTTACAGTATAACAGCTACAAGACACATATTGCCATGACTGCGTAGGGGAAAGTACAAAACAAGAAAGACGGCAGGTGGATGCATGCCTGATAATGGGAGGGGATCCAGGTTTAAAAGTGAATTAAAGGGTAACAGATTAATCAAGGCAGGCAAGCATAACTCCACAGTAAAGGCCCCGCACTTGCAGTACTCATTGTAAAACCCATAATTAAGATACTCTGCAGCTGGAATAGCTCATACACACCCAATGACATCAGCGGTATCCATAGCACAATAGTATAAAGTGTGAAACCACCTCACATACATTCCCATACACTCTGCACCAGTGGTGTATACAGACAGGGAACTTTTAGTACATGTTAGGGGCTGCTATAGTTTTGATCCACCATCATGTGTTGGAGATGAAAGGTGGTGTGTAGGATGATGCACACAACCACCTCAGGCACCAGAGGAGGAGGAGAGTGTTCAGACCCAGGGTAACCTACCAGGGGCTACATGATCTGGAGATAGTAGAGCATTACAAGGTGGACAGGGGCATCCTACAGAAACTTGTGGAGCTGTGCCGGTCATACCTCAGAGCCAGAACAAACAGAGGGGAACCCATCCCAGTGGATACGAAGGTATGTGTAAGCCTGAGAATACTAGCTACAGGTACCTTTCAAAGATCAACTGGGGATATCATGGGTATCTCACAGGCATCAGCATCCAGTGTACTACACCAGTTCCTGGATGCCATGTTAACACATGCCAATGAGCACATATACTTCCCCCGAACACAGGAGGAGTTGGCCAGCAATATGTGTCTTTTCCACCATGTGGCAAAATACCCAGAGGTACTGGGTGCAATAGACTACATGCACATACACATTAAGTCAGCACCCAGTGAACAGGGTAGGAGCTACATAAACCGCAAGGGATACCCCTCCATCAACTGCCAGTTCATGTGCAATGCCCAGGGCATTATCATGGATGTGTCTGCTGGCAGCCCTGGAAGCTATCATGACTGCCACATCTGGCATGCCTCGCAGCTGTATCAGGTTTTTGCCAGGGGGGACATCCCAAATGGCCACCTGGTGGGGGATGCTGGCTATGCACTGGAACCGTGGATGATGACTCCCATCAGAAATGCACACACACCCATGCAGGAGTGCCATAATGAGACACACACATACAAACTAGAATCATCATAGAGCATGTGTTTGGGATGCTGAAATCATGGTTCCTTTGCTTGGACATATCTGGTGGAGCCTTGCAGTACTCTCCAGGCATGTGTGCCCACATCTTCATAGTATCTGCCATGCTACACAATATGATCCTGTGGAAACAGCTGCAGCAGGGACAGAATGGTGAAGGTCTTCACAGCCCACCACCATTGCCAAGGGCCCCACAGGCACAAAGGTACTCAGATCACAAACACCCTGAGCCAGCCCCAGTAGGCAGATGGAGGCATGCCCAGTATGCCCATGCCTTGGCAAGGAGGGAACATATAGCACACACACTGACAATGTAGGCACCTAAGGACTGACACCTTTCTCCACCTGCACACACAGTAAAAATGGATGGCACACACACAAGACTATCTGTAAAATGTCATGTATAGGCAGTCTACTGTGTGCATCCAATATAGGCAGCCCTCAACGATTGCACACACAACAGCCATTGGCGCAAGGTAAGTCAACACCTGAACAGTAAATTAAGCTATGAGCATGTGCTGATAGTGTATGTATAGGTTCATAGTTAGGTACATTGTCATCTGCCAGAGACCATTCATAAGCCTGGCCAAAATGTGTCAGCTTTTGTCACCCCATTGATTCATTAACTGTCCCTCTGTTGAGCAGAGCCAATGGTGGGATCCCTTGGGTGTATCTACTGTTCCCCATCCACTTTTCAAGGTTTCTCTTGAAAAGTGTTAGTGAGAGGTTCTGTATAATGTAATAAGGGATGTTGTTCCAAAGTATGGGGAGTGTCTGTGACAGGAATCTGTCCTTCCAGCATCTTCCAGTTATTGTTGTGGCAGGGTTCAGCTCACTACAGTGTGTGGCTCAGTGTGACATGGATTCCCATAGGTGGAGCATATCCATTAAGCCTGAGTTCAACATGGTTGTGTTGGCCAGCAGAGATTATCTCTGGGTAAACAAGATGCCACTGAGTAAAGCAGGAGTTTATTCAGTCTGGCTGCATAAGGCATATGTTTGAGGCCAGTAATTCCCTTGGCGAGGTACATTTGTGGACCTTCCAGCTGTTGGAAGTGTCTTCGGAGGTACATCCCAAATGGGTTATTATACCCTACGATGGGACTGATGAGCGATGAGTAATGGGGCACTATTACCTCAGTATGTCTAGGTGGGAACCCTTTAGTAATCAGATGGCCTACATAGAAGGATGTCCTAACTACTTTGGAGATATGATTGTCAAAGGAGAGATCACTATCTACCTTAGGCCCCAGATATCCCATTACCTCGTCCGTATTAAAGTGGCTGCCACTTATGTGTTAATATGTGGATGCTGAAAATTCCACAGTGGAATGACCATGCAGTTAGCAGCACTTAGCTGAAGGCCATGGCTTTGACACCCTTTGTCGGTCTCTGTGAGGCCCCTTGAGGGATGTCTGTGTCAGCTGGACTATCAATCATGGCTCACAATTTGCAGTCATTGCCAAACATGGTCTGCCGTAGTCCACCTGTGTTTGCCTGTACCTCTGAGAAGTATATGCCAAACAGTAGGGCTCCCAGGACTAAGTCTTGTGGGACACCAGTCATGACAGATCAAGGGTTGGATCTAGAGACTGCTAGTCATACCATGTGGGTTCTGTGTGTAAGCCCGTTAGCAACCCAACCTGTGATGTATGGGTGTATGTACAGGCTGGTGTGTTTATCAATAATACCTGAGTGGGACATGGCATCAAAAGCCTTGGCGAGGTCCAGGTAGTATGTGTGAACCACCTCTCCCCTCATCTAATGTCTTGGTGACTGTATGTAAGACGTCAAACAGGTTCAGTAGGCATGAACTGCACTCAACCAAGCTGAACTGGGTTGGGTCAAGTGTTTGGAAGTTACCAATGTTTTTGTTAATGAGTGCCATGAGGATGCGCTCCATACCATTGCAGACCAGGCTAGTCAGGCTTATGGGGTGGTAGTTACCATGGTCAGTTGTGATTCCACCTTGGTGGAGTGGAATAACCATTGCCATGCTCCATTATATGGGTATGTAGCCTGTGGATAGGCTGAGGTTGAAAAGCTTAATTAGGTGGGGGGTCAGATTGTCTTGTACTGTTTGCAAGATGCAGTCTGGGATAACATCAGCCTCCATTGATGCTGTGTTCTGCTGTTAGAGAGGGCCATTTCCACCTGTGTGTCTCTGATATGTGGGATACTGTACCTTTCGGGTAGTGTTGTGGGCTCTTAGGGGGTGAAGTATGCACTGAATGTATCTGCAAGGATGTTGGAGATATCAGTAGGGTCAGCATATTTTGTGCTATATATCACCGGCACAGTGCACATCTCTGTGTCACCCTTAAGATCCTAGACATTGCCAAAGAAGGCTTTGTTGTTATCTTTCAAATCCTTGCGTATTTTCCTGTTGATGTTAGCCTTGGATGATTTCATGAGGGACCTACGTATCATACTAATAGTGGTCATGGATGTCTGCCCTTCGTGGGATTTGCTGTTTGTCTGAAACACTGTCCTACATCTGTAGTATAGCCTGTTTATTGCAGGGGTCCACCAGACTGGTGTCCTTGTCTAGCAGGAGTGAGTCTTGGTTTACCAGTGATGGCACAATCCATATATCCATATAGGTGCTTATAGATTGCATTTGTAAATCTGTCTGTATATTGAGCAGTGTTTCCCCTTAGTGTGGGGGCTGTGAAACCCCCCACCCCTGTCTTTAGTAGTGTAAATTTAGCTGTAGGAAAGGTATACACTGTGATTTCCATGGGTGGGGGAGATGTTTGGGTGTGTAAACAGTGAATAGTTCCTAGTCAGATCTAACCAGTGACTGGTTAACCTCTGCTGTGGTGCACCTGTTGCCCATGTTGGTGATGACCACTTCTAGTATGTTTCCACCCTTCATTAGGGAGGTTACTACCTGATACAGGGCATATGAGGTGATAAATTCCAGGAAGTGCTGGGCCTGGAAGTGAGTACTTGAGTAAGTTTCCCAGTTAATGGTAGGGTAGTTGACATTGACCAATGACAGGGTGTGTGGTAGGACAGTCATGTTCTCCACTGTCTCCAGGTATGTGGAGTGGTGGTCCTGGGTCATGGAGAGTGATCTGTAGCAGGCCACAGTTTACATTGCAGTTGTGGCTAATGTTAACTGCACATGGATGATCTTAGAGGTATCATGCTGCCCCAATAACCTGGAGGTGTAGGTATCCCTGATGAATATGGATACACCCCCCTCCATGTCTTTGTCAGTCCATGTTCTGGGGCTGAAATGTGTGGTATGGGTTGTAATCTGGTAGTGCTGGTTTGCTCTCAGGAGCCTTAAGAC
Source organism: Protopterus annectens (assembly GCF_019279795.1). NCBI lineage: Eukaryota > Metazoa > Chordata > Ceratodontiformes > Protopteridae > Protopterus > Protopterus annectens. The sequence goes on along the minus strand of NC_056739.1, from coordinate 952,084,087 downwards.
AGGTCTCAGTTACTGCACAGATGTTGATGTCTATCCTGAGGAGTGCTGTGATTGCATGCATGTTGTGATCACAACCCCTGCTGTTGAGTAGCATAACCCTCATTGATTCTGCTATTGTGCTGTTTATGGAGCTTGTATTCACCTTTGAGACTCTCCTGAAAAAGGCACCATGGGGGTACCAATAGCCTTGGCCAGTATTCCAAAGCCTAATGATGACACATAAGCTGGTATGTTATTGTTGCATGCATGTTTCCCATCTGTGCTTGTTTCTCATCTCTCCCATAGGTAACCTACTGGTAACCAATAGAAAGGCTTAAACATATACAAGTCTTCTAGCTTCCAATATAGGCTTTTGGAGTGATTATGTATCAGTGTTCTGTATGTTCTTGCTGTACTTAACTGTTTCCTGACTACATGATGATTTCTCACTGTATATTGTGATCTGAAAGTATGTTATTCACATATTATGGTTGTGATGGCCTGCACTTTAGAGGTTCACAGATAGCCTACTACTTATCTGCCCAAGGGCAATTAGAAGCATAGCTACAGTGTGTTGGCTTTCATCGCACCATTGATGAAGTAACTGAGCCTGTGTCAAGCATAGCCAATGAAGCAATTCCAGGCAGAGTTGCCGGAAGCTGATGAAGACTGGGGTGGTGGAGGGTGATAGGTGCACTTAGTGATTGAAAGAGGGCATGTTAATGTGACAATTCAACACCATTCAATTTCCCCAACAGGTCTTGCTGCTATCAAACTGGATGGGTTCCCCCACCCCCTGGCTGTATGGTTCTAGGACACATGATCCCAGGGGTGTATATTCTGTTACCCATTCACAAAACAAGGTTTCCCTTGAAGTGTGTCAGTGAGGGGCTATGCCTAATGTAGTTAGAAATATAATGTATTGTCTCACAGTACATTTGTTATATGTTGTTATTTCAAGAGTAAGTGAAGCTCAGTGGGTTTGGGGGCCTCCGCCCTTTGCTTAGTCTAACTTACACATAGAAATCATCTAAATAGGAAATAGACGGAAGCAACATTAATGTCAATAATGTAATGGTTACAGCATTTGCAAAGTATCTGTGCATTCGAAGTTCCAATCCCAATAAAGTCAGGGATGCTTATCATGTTAAAAAGTATACCTTAACCACAGCTTGCATATATAGGTAGTAATCGTCTGTATAATAAACATTCGAAACACCCATATAAACCCATGTGTGCTGGAGAGTAAAGTCAACAGAGAATGTAATGTTATGTAAGCGCATAGTGAGATGTTACTTCACTGAAATTTATATATCCTGAGTAGTTAGCAGATGTGGCCATGTTTGCGCGCATAGGTTATACATTACAAAGTTAGTTTAACTGTGTTAAACTACTACTATAATGTCACACAAACACTTTTAAACATGCTTACAACTGCTTAAATGAGCCTTATTCTGCAGTAAAAAACATTTTTAAAGCATCGCAGGTGTTGAGCCCTGGACCATGCACACTATAGTCATGGGACTTACCACTAAGCCATCTGAGGTGCATACATGTTTCACAGTCTTTAGACTACAACTTATACCGTATGCATCAACTATAATGACCACAAATGGGACAGTCACTTTGTGTACATATGTACAGTACATTGTACTGTACTGTAGTTTGTGAACAAACACATACAAGTCTACATATGTATTACTGCTACAAATTAATACAAAATTATATATATATATATATATATATATATATATATATATATATATATATATATATATGCAGTTACATCAATAGCCATATATATAAACATCTATGAACACATTTTGTGACACAGAAGCAATCCAAAGGAATTGAAGTGTACAAAAAACACATGCAGCTCTGGTATTATAACTATAAATATTAACCTAATTCGACATAGAAGGGATGGTTGTTGTGTATGTGAAGATTGGGGTGGGGGAGGAATGATGGGTAATGAAATCATACATCAAGGAGAGCCTGGGTCGAATGTTCAATAAGTGAACTGGAGGGGTATACATGGAGTATGGGGACAATATAAAAAGGACACAAAACAAGAAACTTTCTCATTCATAATACACCCTGTCATGTCACATTGCAACACCTAATTTCACAAACATATGAACATTAACATGTATCAGACATATGTACACCAACTGACTGTCACATTTGTTTTCAGTAGTCAGGAATGCCTGTAGTAAAATGTATATTCTAAACACCATAACATTTGTACATATCTCAGATGCCTTAGTAGTAAAGTCAGTAACTGTGGTGTTCATGGTCCTGGGTTCAAGCCCTGCAAGGGCTGTTAAGTTATTTTGAGGACCAGAATAAGGGCTGTTGGATGCAGGTGGATTAAAGCACTATTAAGCAGCTGTGAGTGGGTTTGCGTGATGGTAAGCAGTGCTTAAACATGTTTAAATGGAGAAGCGCTTCACAGGTTTAACTTTTGCTCACCATCGCGCAGACCACGAGCAAACCTGCTTACAACCGCGTAAATGTGCGTTATTCACTCTTTCCCTACCAGTGTCTACTCTGGGAGGTAAAATAATAACACCTTCAAGGATTAGAACCTGCAACCATGTACTCCATCCTCAAAGTAACCTACCACTAAGCTACCTGAGATGTACCCATGCCAGTTGTGTATGCAGACAGGTTAAAACACAAAAGGGAGGAATGTGGTGAAATAGGACAACCCGCCATGTACCCAATGAAAGGTGCATGCTCATATATATATATATATATATATATATATATATATATATATATATATATAGATATGTATATATACAGAGAGAGAGAGAGAGAAAGAGAGAGAGAGAGAGAGAGATACATAAAGACCTGTCGATATATACAGATCTACATATATATATGTAGATATATAGATAGGTTAAAACATCTACACATTTATGGAGGTGCAGATAAACCTATGCAATAATATATATTATTATATCTATATACATATATACATATATATATATATATATATATATACATATATATATATATATATATATATATATATATATATATATATATATATACATACAAGTAGAAGTGTTCATATCTGAGTATAACATGGACCATAGCAATCACCCCCCCCCAAACAATATGAACATAACATATGAAGAGTATATGCCAATACGCTATTACAAATATGTTCTATGGACACAGTCACCAACACAACTGCAATGACTGCAAATATTTATGACAGAAATACACAGGCAGCTTTCATTTAGCAAAACTTTATTACATTCTGATGTATTGCCAAAAGTATTCAAGGACTAACAATACATGCATGCCATACAGGAAGCATTTAACAGTGCCTTTATTAATCAGCCTGCAATTACCATAGTATTAGTCCACTAAGGGATAGGTGTTCACATAGGGAAAGAACACCCACACACATATAGAAGTTGTATAAAAGGGGTTCCTACACTCCTGCATCTGCTATGTACATCGACCAACATCTCCCCCACACCCAATATAATTACATCAATAAATACTGTCATACCATAACCAATTATTTAACTACTGTACATCTGCTGAAACCTTAACATACCTGGACACAGACACACTAACATGGCCCTATGTGAAATAGTTTATGTTATATAATTGAACAGCTGCTGATGTTATAGGGTTTGTATGAACTAATCCCGTTTCATAGGGTTGAAAGGTTTATACACCTGGAAGTGTTACCGAGTACTGATTATCAGCACAGTATGATACACATTAACACAATGAATACACACTCCAACAGAACCAATACAGGTTCAACCAAAAATACACTTAATTTCGAACCACTGTGTGAAATGAATGAAGGCTCCAGTACTGAAACACGAAGAATTTATTCCAACTCTGTACAGACTAAGCATATGCTTTCACCAGAAACCTGGCTTCTTCAGAGTCTGACATTACAACACACCATATTTAAAACAAGCTAGTATATTCTCCACACCCATACAATTAATCAATTAATTAATCAAACAATTTCCTTAAAATACAATTAACATTTCAACATCACATTATAGTATTAAAAAATGGCAAACTATTAGTTGTCATTTAATATCAACAATACATACAACTAAATTGAACAAATATATATACACTCAATATATATATAATATGTATTATAGATTATAAAAATAAAAACATTTTATCTAAATAATACTACTTAAATATTTCAACTGAGGTTTTAAAGAAACACATTCATTTAATCCAGGGCGCCTGGTAGCATTAAGTCTAAGCTGCCATTCCATTTCTAATCTTGCTACCCTGTTTTGTGTATCACATTTAATGTTGGGTTTAACCCTATCTATGATAAAAAATAAAAATTTATTAAAATGAACACATACCTTACTGTGTAAATAAAGTGCATTATATTCATCTTTCCTTCTAATGGAACTAACATGCTCTCTTATTCTTTCTTTCAAACTTCGTGTAGTCATGCCCACATAAAATGCATCGCATGACATACACGAAGCAAGATAACACATTAACACCAAACTAAAGATGTCTGGTAAGCACACTGTAAACCCCCTAACATATGCATAGCTTTGCAGCCTTGAGCTGGTCAAACATCCTGGCCAGGCTGAAACATATGCAGAAGTATTAGGTACAGACAAACCCTTCACAAGTAGCAATGTTCAGAAATATAACAGCAGTACTCACATTCAGTCCAAATCCTCTAGGCATTACACACAGTATATTACTGTTCATCTCCATACAACTGTTGCAATAGATTTTAAACAACACTTCCAGGCTGTATTCCTCACCAGTAAGGCAAGGGTACAATGCCCCAGTGGAGTACTCAATTATACACCACTGTTGCCATTGTATTGGCTAAGGCAGTAGCAGCGCAGCTGATGTGCATGTAATTAGCTACTTAGGAACACCAATTGGTCATCGGGTAGCACATGTTACTGATCTATAACTATAAAAGGTTGCCTTGTCACACATTCAAACCATCTGTATATACCTGTAGAACAGTACAAAACACTGAAAGACAAACCGAAAATTAGTATTATACTAGTCAGTAACACCTCCAATTACTAAGAAGGTATATATAACATGTAGTATGTCTGTGTATGTAGTACCTGTTCTGTAAGAATTACAGTGTAATCAATGCATATAGTGGAAATAGCTATCTTGTAGAGATGTATTGTTGAACAGTAGCAATGCTTGTAGTATTCTATATGTGTATTGCTGTAGGTCACAAGGCAAACTCCTCATACACCACAAGGGATGATATGGGCTTGGAACTCACCAATTCGCTTCCAGTCACTGTCAGGGTTGG
>NC_056739.1:952024858-952078297 GCF_019279795.1 Protopterus annectens | reverse complement strand
CCTGGAATACGTTCTGAACCCATGTATCATACACAAACACACTTGCTTAGAATATCCCCCATGTTGCTAGTACCCTGCACATTGATGACAGATAGTAGGCAGGATGTGATTGCAGTGTGCTGCAGAGGGCATGGCACCCTGTCCAACAGTATAATAGGCACATAATTGCAGACAATGTGCCTTTACTATGTTCCCCACTAGATGCCTGCAACTTATGTGGTGCCATCAAATCTGATCCACAAAGGACATACAATGCCTTACACACATGCCCTGTATGGACAGATGCCACTGACACCTGGGAATACTTGTATCATGCTATCAATGCAGGTGCAGGGTCAACCTATTAGCAGGTCCTGCCACACCAGGCCAGTATTGGCATATCTGATGCTAACAGTCTGTGTACACAACATGTGCTAGCCAAACCAGGTACACTTGTATATGTCACTGTACATTATTGTGGGATTTGCACATCCCAGGCAATGTCCATGTCAAGGACTATCAAACACAGACATGACATGCATTGCAAATCAATGGCCATACACAATGGTAACTATGATGGCTGGACAAGTTCATACAATACCCATCTGTGTGAGGCATTACAGACACTACACCCCTGAAACACACTGCACCCCATTGCCGGGTGGCGTGATGCCAAGGAGTACCCCTCCCCCAGCCTTGTACAGCCATCTTGTACAGCCAACCACTACACTCCCATGAAGCAATGCACACATGCATGTCAGTACTGGTACCTTGTGTCTGCATGTGGGGTATGATGCTCCCAACCACAGTCACACCCAGTATAACTCCCATTGGAATACTGACTGATGTCAGACACCTTCACATGCCCTAGCCCATAGAACCTCATGATATCCCCTGTGGTGCATGTAGTACCTGTGCATTACTGCAGTGTGGCAAACTAAGTAGTTAGAAAGTGTATTTGTGAGCCTGGCAAAGTGTGGCAATGTGTCTGAGTCACTTAGAGTGCATGGTTGTGTTGACAATGACATCTTCTCATGTGGACAGCCATGTGTGCTACACCTAATGTATGTTTATTATATCTCTGTTGCAGATGTCGCTCACCAGCACACATATATGTTCTTACAGCATGTCAACATGTCAGCTATGTGGCACATGGAGTAACTGCATGCACTTTCAATAGTAATGGCTAGTCAGTCAGGGGTTTGAACCCCTGTACTGGTAGGTATGTGACAGACGATGCTTAGGTTTTAGTCTCCAAGCCCTTCTCTGATGTACTTTGTCTCTGGCTGTCCCTCTCACATACTTTCTGGTGGATATGGAGTTATACACATGTTCAGCAGCAGCTTGTGTTTTGTAAGTGATGGTCATGGTCAGGTGATGGCCTCTGCACCTATTGCAGTCCTCCTCTAGCTGATTGCATGTGGAACAGCTGTGGTGATGCTCCCATAGCCAGTTGCATGGAGACACAGTACAATATCTAGGAACATCATGTTGGTGTTTGCCCATGACAGTCTCTGTGAGTGGAACCTGGATCTGGTTCACAGATGATATCTGGATTTTCTGCAAACATACACAATGGAAAATAGCCTAAAGACAGGAGGGTGATGTGCCAGACATGACTACAGCATGTAAGTGTAGCTATGCTTCATTGAGACTATTACCATTTTAACAAGGTTTTGTGTGGTAATGGCTAGTCTGCATGTTTTAAAACTGACAAGACAGTGCTCTGTTTTTGAGGGAACCCCCATCTGTAGGGCCATCTGTGGACTGGTCAGCATGTGGAACCATTCGTTTCTTGTGTTACTCACTGAACACACATCTGTGAACTGCAGAAGCATAGTGTAAGGATTGCATTCAGTACATGGTGATAGTGATGAGAGTTACTGCCATCGCATCCCTGATTGGACATATGTCACATGAAACAGTGGTATGACAGTCACTGTGTGAGGTTCTCACAGTAACATGCCAATAATGGGCCATTGTTCATAGCTGCAAACACAAGTCTTCTACACTTTGTACAGATGTTATGCAGTATATATGCATGTGTTGTGCTCCCTCTGCAAATGTATGCCATCTGTTGTGTTGGGTTGATGGTCATATCTATGCATGCTCTTATAAGTAATCTTGAATTCTGTTGACTATTACTAAGCCATATCTGTGTTAAAACTGCAACACCATAGGCTGTATGGGATTGGAGGTCCTGGCGGAACCTCCTGTCCTACTTCAGCTGGCCATGGCACCGGGCACCAGCACGTCTGGGGCCCAGCCTTGGAACTCCACCTCTGTTGGATCTGCACCACCTTCAGGTGGAACCGCCACCGAGGATGGGGCTTGTCCCCCCGAGAGTTGTCCAGACAGGAACTTGCAGCCGTCGAACCATTACGGACGTGTTGCGCAGGGAGCTCAATAAGGGGTTTTGAGGCCAGATACTCCAGCTCGAGGACAGAGTGTCACATTTAGAGGGTGAACCTGCCCCTCCTAGACAGCCCCCAGCACAGCCACCTTTCTGGCTGTTTTGGTGCAGTGGTGGCTGCCCATGGGTGGGGACCTCCGTCCCACTGTTTCCATATGGAGGCTCATGGGCTTGTGACTGCCGAGCACCTCTACCCTTCCAAGGTGTATCCCCCCCACGTGTCATATACTGACCATGTATGCTGTATTGTTTGTCATCCTACCCAACCTATCCTCCACGAGCATACCTACTCTCCTTCCCCCATATCCCACTCTCAACTTACAGAAATAAAAGGCCAATCTGTTCCTAGAACAACATTTGCTCCATACATAGCTGTCCATTTCACACACGTGTCCACTGGACACATGTAACCTTTTTAATTTGCATCACAACATACTACTGTTGTCCTCACCTCTGTCTCTCAGGCACACGATTCTGGTATGCACATGACTCCTAAAGGTTCCAGGTACATGTGATGCAGATGACCCCATTGTACACACGACAGTACCGGTCCCTCTATGGTTACCCCATTTACCTTCTTCATGAGTATGATGTCGCACACAGCACCTTGCAAGAGTACTGTTCTCATATAATAATTGGACAGGAACTGTTGAGTTAATGTAAATAAAATGCACAGAGTAATGTATTTGGCCAATGTACAAATGTTTGCGTGTATTAATGACACATGTCTGTCTGAGGGAGTCTTGATATTACATAGGACAACACCACTACATAATACAGGCAATGCTGGTGTTTCCCTTTTCATTCCTTTTTAATGCTTTGTTGTCACATGGGATGTTCTTGATATATCTATATATATGTATGTATCTATATCTGGACATAAACACACGCACATACATCTACATGATGGAATATATTTCCTATACTGTTGAGTGACTGTGCTGGATGATATGTTTGTGATAACATCCAACGTCTGTATATCTGCTATGGCTTAGTGGTAAATCACATTGGCTGGGGTGTGCAGGGTCCAGGTTTCATGCCTTGCAGAGGCCGTTTGTTTCATTGCTGGGCAGAACAAGGCCATTGGATACGGAGTGATTAAGGCACTTTTAAGCAGTTGTGAGTGGGTGTGGGCAGGTGTGCGTGGAGCTAAGCAATGCTAACCTCCGGTTACTGTTTCTTACACTCAGCCTCTGCATTGCTTCACCAGTATGATACTCGCATACTGGCGGCCAAACAAGCTTGCTCCTACAAATGCACTGCATTTGGTGTTTGCATCTGACACTCACACCCCTGGGTGGGAGTCCGGACTACGATATTACCTTGTGATGCCTATTACATCAGATTACATGCCTACAGTATCGGGAATGGCTGACCATTAGATGTAAACATGCCGTTCAGCTGTATGGAATCTGTGGCCGGTCCAGAGTTTGAGTCATACTATCGGTGTGTTCCTATTACAATCTGCACCTGTCTGGCTAATACATGGGTACTGACACCATTCAATACATACAAGTAATCTGGTTTTGGAACCCACATCCTTCAGCTGAGTCATGCTTCTGCATACCTAATATTCTATCATCTTTCTAAGGTTGTCAGTGGATGAGGATTACGATATTACCTTCTGATGCCTATTAAATCGGATTACATGCCTGCAGTATTGGGAATGGCTGCCTATTAGGCGACAGCATGCCGTTCGACTGTATGGAATCCGCAGCCTGTAAAGAGTTTGATTCATATTATTGGTGTGTTCCTCTTACAATCTGCACCCATCTGTCTAATACATGGGAACTGACACTCTTCAATACAGACAAGTAATTGGGTTTTGGAACCCACATCCTTCAGCTGAGTCATGCTTCTGCATAACTATTATTCTATCATCTTTCTAAGGTTGTAAGTGGAATATGTGCTTTCTGTCCCTATCAGACCTCTCAAACAATTGGGGACAAATATCACCTGAATCAGGGACAAGTCATAACAACATCAGGGACAATCAAGGACACATTTAAAATATTAGTGCTATTAACTTGAAGCATTGACAGACTCAGAGCATATGGATTAATACACATTTTCTGAGGTAAATGAAGTTTATAACTCTTAATTGTTGTCGTTATTCATTACATGTAATTCACCACCTTTCCTCCAAAAGTCACTAGTTTTAGGAGGGATTAAGTGGGACAGAGTTAGAATTTGAGTCAAAATCAGGGACGTCCCTGGAAATCAAGGACAGTTGAGAGGTATGGTCCCTATTTGTTCCCCCAATGGTTTATGTCCTGTCCAGTGGATTTGCTCTTAGGGGTTGAGAGGTATGGGTGTAAGCTATTCCCATTTTGGAATATTACTTACATCTCCGGGGTGATCCTAATACGACTGCACCAGCCAACACCTGCACACCTAGGCCCATAATTGCATACCCATAGTTTCCCCACCTGCCCCTCCTCTACAGCACTCATCCTTACTGTGGGTGCAGGTGGGGCATAAAAACACCACTACACACTGCCCACTCTCCGCATGTCGGGACACATGTCGTACGTTGTGTCGACCCATGGGTTATCAGGCTTGCACAACCTCCTGGTCCATGTATGTCTACAGCCTGGTTTGATGAACACTCCGCGGGCTCCCCAACATACCGCCGCTGACCTGAGAAGACCACTCCAAGTGCGAATGCACTACAAAGATTTAACCATCTGTGATTGACTGTAAAACAAAACACCTAATAGTTGCTCAAGGTAATGAACCGCCCAACCTAAAAGTGTTTTATACACTTACTTTCTACGAAACAGAACTTACTTTATATTAAAATCATAAAGTATATATAAACCATACAGTCACCTTAATACCTAAGGAAATCCCTGTGGTGTAATCCCTCCGCTTTCGCTTACGCTCGCCACCTGGCTCGCTCCGTGCCCCTCCCTGCCCCCTATTCCCACCCGCCCCCACTACCTCTACATTTATTGGTCGTTAAGCCCATCCCCCTTACCACCATCCAATTACAACTGTCCCTCACCCTGTACCACTCCCTTCCACTTCTCCACCAGTCTTCACTACAAAGTCTACTCCTCCAGTCCGCCCACCCCTTTTTCCCTCCCACTGTCACTCCCTCCTCCTCCTCCTTGCTCTGTTACACACCAATTTGCAGCAAGGTAGTTCCCCCAGCTAATACCACTTACCAACCCCCCCCTCACCATGGATAAAAACGCTCTTAGTACCTTCCCCCTCACAATATTACTACTTATCTTATCCTATCTGGTAACTAGGTACGAAACCCTAGACCCAACAGGCTACTTCCCTAATGGTCAGACCTCCCTGCACTCCTTGACACCTCCAATGTCATTCAACCCTCTCATCACGCTGCTATTAATGCGTGCTCCAACAGTATCCACCCTACTCTCTGGTACCCGAAAATATCCTCAACAAGGGAACATCTTAAACTACTAATGAAACTCCAAAGAATACTTGATTATTTAAAAATCCATAACAAAAGATGGTGATATCCACCTAACCCAGGCCCCACCATTAACATTGACCCAAACCCCTGAATGCTGCTAGTAGCCTAGCAGGCTCCCTACGATGCTTCACCTTAACCTAAGAAGTATTAATAACAAAGTACACAACTTGCATGCTCTGCTTGCAACCCACCCCCCTGACATCATGTGTCTCTCAGAAACTTGGCTCAAACCCAGCACTAAGGATGAGGAAGTCATCCCACCTGGGTATAATATCCTCAGAGCCGACAGAACTACTAGAAAGGGTGGTGGAATAGCTGTCATGTTCAAGAACTCCTTGAATATCACTAGGAATCCACTCCAACCTCCAAAAGTCCATAACCAGGAATTGCTTGCTCTAAAGCTATCCCTAAACAACCAAAAAGTATTAATCTCATAGTCATCTATTTCCCTCCAGGCTACAATGCTGAATACTTAGAACAAACTCTTAGTTGGCTTTCCACCTTCTATCCCCAGGAAACGATTATTTTAGGAGATGTTAACATCGACTGGTCTCTCCACTCCTCCCAACTAAATCCACTCCCCATTAACTTACATGGATTTTCCCAACTTATTCTTTTCCCCACTAGAATTGGACATGCCCAACAAAAGGAGAGCATCATAGATTGGATCCTTACTAACAAGGATCCTTCAAACTATACCTCAGGGACCCTCCCCAACGACCTTAGCGACCACCTTATCACTTTTATTATTAAACACAAATGCTCAACTACAAACCCCCCCCCCCCACCAGACTAGTTAGGAACAACAAGAATTTTGTCCCAGATCAATTTCTTGAAGACCTCTATGCATGTAACTGGTCCATCCTAAAAACTCTACCCTTAGATCAGAGCGTGTCATACTTTAATGACACCTTCCTCAAAATACTTGACTCTCACGCTCCTAAGCGACTCATTAGAACTAAGGAACGTATCGCACCTTGGCTATCTAAAGATACTAAAACTAAAATTAAACTCAGAGATCAGGCCTGGAACAAATGGAGAACCACAAAAACCCCTCTAGATCGCATCAAGTTTCTTCAGCTTAGAAACTCAACCAAAGCAGCCGTTATGTCTGACAAAAAACAATATTTCTGTCACCTACAAGACAAACATCAAAATAATCCCAAAAAATTCTGGGCAGGTTTCAATCACCTCCTCCATCCAGGCAAATCCACTACCCCCACACCCGAAACACTCATGGATAAAGATCCAAGTGAAATAGCTAACTCTTTTAATTCCTTTTTTACTGAGACCATCCAGTCCTCGCCAGTCAGCTTACTTCATCCCCCGTGGCTCCAACCCCAACCAACTACCCCACTCAAACTGCCTTCAATTTACAACCCACCTCCACCTACTACATTCGTACCCTCCTGAAGAAACTTAAACCAACCACCCTAGCGGCTGACCTACTCCCAGCCAAATACTTACAAATAGCTTCTGATGCCATAGCCTACCCTGTATCAATCTTAATTAACCGTCAATCTTGAAGCCTCTATTCCCTCAATCTGGAAAATCTCGTATATCATTCCTCTCCACAAAGGAGGGTCCTCCACTGACACAACAAACTATAGACCCATAGCCATACTCTCCCCCCTATCTAAAATTTTGGAACGCTGCATTCACAAGCAACTCATTACCCACCTCATACAAAACAACCTCCTGTCCAACACCCAACACGGCTTCCGCCCCCATCATAGCACAACCACGGCTCTCATCTCCTTTGTTGATTCAATTAACCTCAACCGGAATAACAAATTAATCTCCTCCGCGCTTTTTATAGACCTATCGAAAGCCTTCGATATGGTCAACCACAATCAGCTGCTCCATACACTGGAAACCTTTAATCTTAGCAAAACTACCATAAATTGGTTTACGATACCTCTCCGGCAGAAAACAGGCGGTACAGTGGCAAAACAGGATTTCAGACCTACTCCCCACTAACATCGTGTTCCCCAAGGATCTATTCTCGGTCCCCTTTTCTCCCTCTTTATTAATGGTCTACACTCTATCCTCCCTAGAGCCACCTGCATTCAATACGGGATGACTCCACCCTAATCTGCTCAGGCGACTCTCTCACCAAACTCCAAGTCACAACCCAAAACTGCTTTTCTATTGTCGAAAATGGTTCTCAGATCTAAAACTCCTACTTAATCCAACCAAAACCAAATTGCTTCTATTCTACCCCACCCCAGCGACTTCATACGGAACGGATCCTCCCTATACCCCCACCTCAACCTTCGCTGTGTCCTCTAATAATGGTACCAAAATCTATCCTGTCACCCACACCAAACTACTTGGAGTGACAATAGACCACAAACTGAGATTTGACATCCATGTAAACCAGACCATTAAATCACTTAACAAGAAACTTGGGTCCATGTATAAAATAAAGAAATTCTTAACCCCCCACACCAAACTAACCATTGCCCGCACCCACCTCCTATCCACACTCCTCTATGCCTCCCAAATATTCTCCTTCCTTCACAAGAAAGAGCTTAATAAACTATCCACTACCTATAACCACATAGTCAGATTCATTACCGGGCTGCCCTACCGCACCCATCACTGCCTAAATCTAAAAACACTGGGATGGCTAGAATTGCCCAACATCCTCAAACTCAACCAACTTACAGAGGCATTCAAAATTATAAAACATCCTGAAAAAACTCCCTTACTGAACAATATACTTACCCCTACTCCAATCTAACATCCCTTAGGTCATCCAAAAGTATTCAAGTGTTAACCATTAAATCTACTAACTCGGGTGGTGAAGCTCTGTATGCCAATTCCATTGGCAAACCCTGGAATGCCCTCCCAAGCAACCTTAGACTTATACCCACTCTCCACCAATTCAAAAGTCAACTCCGAGCTCTATTAAAATCACAATGGCTATGTCCATGCTCTAATCCAGACTAATAGCTCAGGCTCCCAGCTCAACCTGGCCTACCTAGGCCTCCACCCAGCCCTTAACTTTAAGGGTCCACTATGTAGCCCTAATTATCCATCTTTACTAACTGATATCACTAATTGAATTTTTTATACTATTACCTACTGTTATATTTTGTATTTTAATGTTACCTGTCTCAATTACCTAAGTTATGTCACTATATTTGTTTATGTACCTCTGTTCTTTGGAGCTTTTCTCCCCGGGTCTCCACTGAAAATGGACATGTATCCAGTTGGACCAACCCGGTCAACAAATGTAAAATAAAATAAAATAAAATAAAAAATGAATCATTACAGGGACTGACGCCAATGATCAGTAATTTTTGGGGTGTCCCACAAGGGACAGTGATGTCTTTGTTTCAAGATTAGACCTGGTGGGTCTCTCTCACTGGTAGTACCCTGCCGGTGGTCTGGGAAGCAATGGTGTGTTTACTTTTATTGTGTGTCAGTATGTCTCGCCGGCCTAGCTGGGGGGGGGTGGGTGGGTGGGTTGATGCTACGTGTGACACATTTGTTGATTGGACCCCTCACCCCCATATGCACGGCCTGTGAACATATGTAATTCATAACTGCTGTATCATATCCTAGCTATATACATGTGTATATTTACAGTCACACATATATATATATATATATATATATATATATATATATATATATATATATATACACAGATATATCTGTATATGTATGCATACATGTATATATTTATATATTGCTGTCTATATATATCTAACAACATATGGGTCTATGGGTGTCTGCATATGTATATATCTATATGTGGGTATGTATATGCATTCTGTCTCTGTATGTATAGATTTGTACTACGGAAAGGGAGAGGTATATCTCTATGTCACTATGGGTAGATATATACACACACATACCTCTACATATATACATCTAGAGCTAGTTATTCTGTTCCTTACCATGTAGATTACACTTTGCTGCAGTCAGACTCGTAGTGGTTGTGGCTGCTTGTTGGGTGACGCCTCTGCCCAATGAACACTTTTGCTTACATCCCTGGAGCTGTCCATATAGGCCCACATCAGCCAACACCTGCACACCTAGACCCATAACCAGCTACCCATAGTTCCCCCACCCGCACCTCCTTTATAGCACCCATCCTTACTCTGGGTCCTGGTCGGGTCTAAATACACCACTGGACACTGCTCACTCCCCACTTCACGGGACCCATGTCATACATTGTATCGACCCATGGGTCATCAGGCTTTCCCACCACTGTATTCCGGGTATGTACACACCCCAGCCAAAATGGTTGGTGTAGCACCTTCATTTGGTCTTATGCCGATTTTTGGGGCGTTCTCCAAGGGATGCTCCTGTCTGTGTTCCAGGATTAGATTTCATGGGTGCACTGTGTCCCCCCCCCCCCCCGGCTGTATCCTGCCTGTGGTTTGGGGAGCAGTGGACTATTTACATTATTTTCTTGTTTGTGTGTATGTTTCCTGTGTCCGGCTGGGGGGGCTGTGGAAGGTCATGCTACGTGTTTCCTGTTTCTTGCTTGGTCCCCTCACTTCCATTGGCATAGCCTGTGAACATATGTCATTCTTGTGTTCTGTTTCCTATCATAGCTGTATATCTGTGTATATCAACACACACACACACACACACACACACACACACACACACACACATATATATATATATATATATATATATATATATATATATATATATAAATCTAAATAAATATAAATATATATGTATATATATATATATATATATATGTATATGTCTGCAATTATATATATATATATATATATATATATATATATATATATATATATATATATATATGTATATATATATATAAATGTGTGTCTGTAAAGCAATGCATACCCCACACAAACGCACTTACACACGCTTACTAGTGTTTATATATGCTTAAACCTGCTTACTAGTGCCTTATTCATTATGACACTGACACTTCGCTCCAGTTCACTTTTAATTGTTATTTTGCAGGTTTTACAGTGGACAGATGTCGAAATATGTTCATATACAGATTAACGATGGAAAATGGTATGTGCTGCAGTAGGATTCGGAACCGGAATGTCTGTTCGTTAGGTGGATGCTCTAACCAATACAGTATTGCTGTGCTGCTTAATTTGCATATATACCCATGACTCCTAGTTCCCCAAACACACACACACCAACACCTCACTAACACTGCAGTCATCCACTCTCCAGTTGGATTTGTGGTGTATCTACACCACTACACATTGGCCACTCCCTACTAATGTAGACCCATCCCATCGGTTGACTCACTCCACGTATCCTCAGAAATCCCAAACTTTTAGTCCTCTAACATTGGTGACATGAGCGACCATAAGGACACTATTCGCAATTTTTGGGTTGTCCCACATGGGACACGCATGTCTTTATTTCAAGATTAGACTCTATACTTCATTACATCCTTACTCCCATTAACATGACGCCATAATAAATTAATAAGTATGACTATGTGGTAACACACACATTACACATGAGAGCTAATTATGTACGAGTTCGGCGTAATTGTTTTAGAAATAGACCGGTTTAGTAACTGGCGTTGCCGTAGCAGGCAGATCACAGGAATGATTCCATGTGTGAGAAAGCTCTCACATTTGATTTTTTCAGCACAGCACTGGCTTCAGACATTGTACATGCTTCTGTGTTTTAGTAGTTTCATCCATTCCCTCTTATGCACAACCTATTATTCTATCTTGTAAAAAACAAAGCAGAAGGTAGCAGCCACGGCTATGTAGAATAACAGCTTGCCAGCACCGTTTGTTTTTTACTGCGTATTATTCTATCTACTGTTGAGGTTTGTAAGGGCACATTCATGTTATTTATGTCTGCAAATGGAATGAATGTGTTGCAGGGAATGTACTTCTACATATAGATGTATGTATGTGTGTATGCATATATACTTATAACGAACTCGCTGATCTCCATGAGGCGGTTCAGTTAAAACCAGCCCATCCAACCCTGACATGCCTGGATCCATAATTTCATATCCATAGTTCCTCCACCTCACCCGAGTTCAACATACACGCATACCATCCATTGTCCAGTTGCTATCGCAGCCATGATAGTACTCCACACATTGCCCTGTCCCGAGTGTTAGGATGCCTACATGTATGTTGTCCCAACCCATGTATTATCAGGCTCTCCCACCATTTAGTACTTGAACATACCTGCCCTTGCTTGTCTAATGGTCGGGTGGTCAATCATCCTATCAATTTTTGGGTAGTGGTCTACCCTCTGATTTTAAAGTAGACTTAACAGATCAACAATGTTACTCCCACTGGTAATACCCTGCCTGTGGTATGAGTAGCAGTGCTTTGCTTACTCCTGCCCAGCTTGATATGACATACGTTGACAGCGCTATATAATACTGGGTTTGCTGTTGATTCCCTTCTCATTCCTTTTGTATGCTTTATTGTTACAACATTCATTCTTCATATATATATATATATATATATATATATATATATATATATATATATATATATATTATATATCTGTACATACTTATATACATTTCCTATGCTGGGCACTGCTTACACCCATGCAAGTGCACTCAGACCTGCTTACTTGTACTTACATATGTTTACTGCTGCTTATTTGTGCTTACACCTGCTTACTTGTTCCTTATTCATTATAACATCTCATGCGATACTCAAGTTCACATTTACATGTTATTATGTCTGTTTTACAGCAAAACAACATTCATTCCACATGGAAAATGATATGTACTATAGCTGGACACGGACAGTGAATGCCTGTTCATTAGGTGGATGCTCTAACCACTACACTATTGATGTGTACATTGATTCTGCATGTTTTTCTCTATTTGAATGATTTTGATGTGTAAGCTACGCTCGGCAGAGGGCAGCGATGTGCAAACATGCTGCTCTTTGCTTACACTTTCGATATTGCAGCAATACAAATGTAAAATAGGGATACAGGGAATCTAATTGTGAAAGTTCTAGGGACGGGGCTCAACATTCCACTACGTGCTTGTGTGTTTACTACTTCGATTTTATTTTACTGTTCGTGGACACTCTTGTATTCTTAGTATACATTTCTCCACAGACACTGAATTACTGGCTTACTATTAGAGGCAGGCTCTAATAGTAAGCATAGTAGGTTGTGCAACTGTTGGGGCATGTGTACGCCAATGTAGAGCACTTGTACACGCCCTCTGCACTCACACACGTTTCCTATGCACGTTGAGGGTGCGGTGGAATGCCCTCATACATAATCATATGATGCTGCTGCACCATCTGTAATGGGGACGCTCGGCACAAGACTAAAACCATCCTTGCACCGAGCTTCATGAATCCTGGGGTATATATATCAGGTAAAAGGTAAAAGCAAACTCACTTAACCACACAACAACAATTAAACTAATGACCAGTGCTCGAGAGTTTGTAATCCATGTCTGTTTGCAATAGCAGCAAATGAGATCTGAAATATGTTAGTTTGGTGTGGCATTGTGGGTAAAGGGAGGAGCTTGAGAGTTCTAAGTCCCTATGATCTGGAAGAAGCGGCCAGGTCAGATCCAAGAATCAGATCCAAACTCAGATGAGAAATGAATGAAAATAACAAAATCAGATTGTGAGTTCTCCACAGCTCAGTATTTGTTTTCCTTCTTTCTGTTGTCTGTACAAGCAACTGTGTGAGTTTTCATCATCTACAAATTGCAGATAACTCAGTTCTATTAGTCTTAGGCATGGCAGGTTCTCCACTGATTTGGAAATCATCACCGCAGGAAGCCTGCTTTTGCAGTTTAAATAGGAACTACGGCTTAATGGATCTGGCCACTACCCACTGCAATTAACAAGCTTAAGAAAGCCACAGACAAAGAAAGGGTGCAAGAGCTTCTTTTCAACTTACTCCCCATTGTGGAGACCCTATACATTTGAGTTATTCTAGCATTCTCAAGTCTAGCCTGATTATTCATGTAAACCAGTAAACAGATTAACTGTTCTGCAAATAAGGAAAACCAAACTTTAATTTACTTGTAGTACATCTGGTCATTTTAACAAAATAATCTTACATGAATTTTAAAAATGGTCTTTTGTCCAGGCTGTTAAATGCATCTGAAATCTTTATCAATATGACATCAAATCATTTTGGTAAGCCAAGTGCCACATCACCCCATAGATAAATTTATTGCTTTTTACAGGTTGAAAGGATCACCAGTGCACTTTTCTTAAGGTGCTTGTATTTGTAATGTTGCATTCCAGTTACTTCACATGGAAAACCTCTCTTTCCACTTATAAGGAATGGAAAGCACTATTTACAAACTCATGATCCTCAGGTGCTTTTCTCATTTATATGACCAGAAGGACCTCCATGTTTTGGTCACGGATTATACAGTGTCCAACTACCCAAAACTTGGAACTTCTAGTTGTTTGATATAAGATTTTAGGTATACCTTTATAATGTCAGCATTGACCCATGTTAGCACTTGTTTGTAGCTGCGCCATGGTCAGAAATGTCAAAATTTGAGTTTATTTTCAACATTTGAAAGTTTTCGTGGTTCTGGTTTCATGGAAACAGTTTGGTAATGTGGCTGTTCAGTAATAAGTGCTTGACGTTATAAAGGTAAACCAAAATTTTACTGTAGCTTTAAACAGTTACCAATAAGGCTAAATCCTACCTCTTCACTATCTGATCCTGCAGTGGGTGCTATTGATAACCCATCTATTTTTTTATCTTGCATTGCAGCCTTATTCACTTATACTTGTTTGCAGTTGTTTAGTTAAAAAATGCATTCAAAGACAGTTGCATTTAAAAAAAAAATGTGGCACTTTATCATTTTACTTTGCTCTTTAATTACATGTTTTCTCCTATTATACCTTTCTTACCTGTATTTTAACTGTAAATCTGTTTTTATGCTATATTCATGTTAGCAGGTGTTGCTCAGGTGCATGTCTTGAGGTTTTCTCCACAGACCTCTGATGAAATCCGCTCTTCTCAATCAGAAAATCTTCAAAAATATTGATAAACATGCAAAACAAAACTCAGGCCACCTTAGGCAAACACTTAAACTGCAAGAATGTCTACTGCTATGCTTAGCCTGATCAAAAAGAGACTGGGCAGTTTGATACTTCCATGCATATTAATTAATTACAAGTGGCAGACAATACGAATAATAAAAAAATATATTCTTGGACATAAACCATGTAAATAAGTATAATTCTGAAGCTCATGACTTGTACCCTACAGGACTGAAAAGAGTGTTGTATCTTTTCATAACTCAACTTATGTATTTAATTATAATATCATAGCAAAACAGTAATGAGTCTTAACATGGCTTTCAAATTGGCCCAAAACCTCTTAGGTCTAAGGAGTGTGTGCATGGTCGAAACATTTTTTTTATAAATATATATATTTTTTGTATTTTCATCAAATTTAATTAGACAAGTTTACACCTGTCAGTACTAAGTGTGTGATATGTAAAACACTCAAACACAAAGTGATTAAATAGAGTGTTTAATTATTTTAAATTAGCTGCACTTGACAGAGATGTTGATAACCTGCTGTTTCCAATGTATGCAGTAGTGTGTGAGCACAGGGTGGCAGGTGCTTCAGTTGCTTCAGTACCTTTTACTGTGTACAAAATATATGATTTGGAAACTGCTACCCATGAGAGATTAATTTCTTATTACACAGACAGCTAGCATAGCTATATATATGATTTTATATCTATAGCTACATATCTATCGATCCATATAAATGCAGATCTCTCTCTTTCTATGTCATACACATATTTTCCATATATGGTTCACCTCCTTGTCTCTGAACACTGTTCTGCTGTGTTGAAGATGCTAAGTAGCAGGACTGTGGAATAGCAGTAATAAGAATGTTTCCCTTTATCTCCATTGTTCTGCAGACACAGAGCCCCTCCTCCTCTCCCTAACCCTCCCTTCTATATACACACACACATATATATATATATATATATATATATATATATATATATATATATATATATATATATATATATATATATATATATATATATATGTGTGTGTGTGTGTGTGTGTGTATATATATATATATATATATATATATATATATATATATATATATATATATATACACACATACACACACACACACCCGGTCAACAAATGTAAAATAAAATAAATAAAATAAAATTTACCAAGTGTAATGCAGCAGGGTTTAATTCAAGGGGAGTGTGGAATAAATCTACATATTTTGTTTGATGAGATACATCATCAGACAGAACATACATGGTCTCACAATTCTACTTTTTTCCTATTGCCTGAACACACAAAGTTTACTACCCCCCTGAGTCATAGGGATCATCAGTGTCATAGGAGTCCTCATCAGCTTCAACGCCTAAGCATCACATCAGATACATGTTTACAGTCCTATAATTCTACATTCATCTTTCCCTTTATGGACCTTATTAAGCCCCAATATATCAAACCAAAAGAGTCAACAACACCACTGGCACACCATGGCAGCTTGACCCTGCTACTGGAGAATGTGATCTCTGACTCCTCACAACCCCCCCAAAGTACATGGCTTCTGTGTTCATCTCCGAGGACACTTCCTTATATTACAGTGCTGCACTTTATACCCCCCTCCAGTGCAGGTAATAATGACTGTATCCTACCCACCATTTTGGGTATGGTATGGTCCACTCCCTGTCCTGTCCTGCATAGTCTGGGTCTGATGCCACATTCATAATTTTGTTGTGTTGTTTCTGTCATGGCCTATAGTTGTGGACCAGATACTGCCCACTCTCCCATGTGACAGTGCCCTGCAGTCACCGCTACCTCAGCTGTGGTTGTGTTGCTGCATGTTCTTCTCCTCTGATAAGGTGTTCAGTTACTATGATGCCGTTTTTTGCATTGCCATGTTATGCGTAATTGCATACACAACAGAAGTTCTGTTGCATATGTCTGGACTGTATAGCAGCATCAGTGGTGAGGTAACTTGACATAGGAATCAGTCCTTCAGTAGTCTGAATAAATGTACCACTACATTTTATGTTTCTGAATGTGCCACTTTATAGGCCATTTTCTGTATAGTCTGAGGGCTGCATATCAAAGTAGTCAAATAAGTGAAATAGTAAGAAAAAACTGTGAGAAAAAAGTAATCTGGGTGGTGTGTGAGGGCCAGGATGTTGAGGAAAGCACTGGAGCACTGGACAATGCATGTGCTTGGTGGTGGTGGGGGGGGGTGCATCATGAAGCCCTTCATCTAGGGTGCCAGATCATCTAAGGCTTGCCCTGAGAGAACACAAACTTGTTCCACTCAAAGTGACCTATTTTAATATGTTTAATGAATCCTACTCTAAGCTACCTATTTAAATATGTTGAATAAAGTAGGGTTTAAAGAAAATAAATCAGTGAGCAAGAAACTAATCAGTTAAATATATTATGTTAGAGGAAGAGGATTGTTCAGTGAAGGCAGGTATATAGGCTCTGAGCTGCTTTCATAGGTATGGCCTATGGTACTTTGAAGGTGCTGGATTTAAACTGTGTGCTTGGAGGTTTCAGTTAATCGAGGTGTAGCTAGACTCATTTTTATAACCTATGATGATCCAGGCAGAAGTTCAGTATTAAAATAGAAAGAATAGGGTGTTACCTGCCAATAAGATTTCTGTAGTGGGTAAAGAGTGAAGAATCCAGTGAGAGCTGTGAAGAATGTTAGATTGAGAAAGACCTTACAAAACCAATTACATAGACAAAGCTGTGCCCTTATGAGAGAAAGCTAAATTCTAAACACTTTCTGCTAAAGGCTTTTCTATTTACTGACAGATAATGAAATTGCTGCTTGTTAAATGGCTGAATACTGAATCAAGGCAGGACCTGCTGTTGACAAAGAGACTATTAAATATTGGAGGCAGCTGAATTTCTGCTGTCAAATGAATGTGAAATTTTGAATAGTAAATCAGAGCTGCTCCTGTTTTCTGTGGCTTATTCTGAAAGACAAGTTAACTCATTGTTTTCTAGTTTCTGAGTTTTGGTGTTGCTGAAGGAAGAATTGTTAAAAGCTTTCTGTTTGGTTTGTAACTTGCCCTGTGCATTATATTCCAAGTTCCAGAAGACTTAATAAACTAAGCCTGACAAAGTGCTAACTATGTCACACAAGAGATAAGTACAAAATAGCCATGCCTACTACACAACTGGAAATAATTAAATAATACATACCATAAATTATAAAGCATAGTGTTTTAAACAACAGACCCTGAACATTCTAAAATACTATGAGCAGGACTACAATTATAAACCAGTTCAAAATTATGTCAAAAATTCATCTCTTGAGTTTCATTCTCATCATGGAGTTCTTGACATAATTTCTTGAATAAATAAATTGGTTTTGATTGGAGACCTGATGGTAATCCTCTATTCTCATAACCCAAATAACACTATGTTGCAGTCTGTTTGGTATGGGAGTATTGACACACTGAGGTGTCTAATTAACTTTTCTGAAATAAATGTGTCAAACTCACTTTAATTTCCTGTTATATTTATCATCAGGTCCATTCCTTGGTATTAATATTATTAGTGTTCATATTCGTTTCTTATTTTTCATAGGTTCATAGGCTCATAGATTAAGTACCAGGCTAGCTGCCCATGCAGCCATTTTAAGCCTAGCCAGTTTCCCTTTTAGTGCTCAAAATAACCTTTTCCATTTGGTTATAGACTGGCCTTAGCCACATGGTTGATAATTATATATTACCCAATTAGAATAATTGGTATCATACCATAGATAATCTGAGAGGACCGAAGCATAGGATGAAGCATTTAGGAGCTGCCTCTGTCCATTAGTAGTACAAGGGGGCAGTCCGGGAGTACATTTTCTGTTTCCCATCTTTAGATCTAAGCTGCACTTGCATATGGATAGTGATGAATTTTGTTTTATGTGGATGGGGAATCTGTTCCATAGCAGTTGCATCCTCTGTGAGATATGCCTGCCCCTCCAAACTGTTCTCTTGATGCTGTTTTTATTACTTTTTATGTCATCTTTAATTATGACAGGGATTCAGAAAGGTTACTGCCATTTTTACCACTGGCATTAGCTGTTTATAATTCAAATACAGCCCTGCTATAGTGCCTTACTTCAAAGAGGTGCAACTCTATGAAGGGTTTTCTCTCTGGCCTACTGCAAATTATATTGTGGTATTCCTTGTGAGTGGTATATGTTATTCAGCCAAGTGCCCTCCCATGGAAATGCCTGCAGTAAAGGCGTTATGCAGCCAAGCAAGTCAAAGACCTACTCAGCTGCATAAATCCTAATGACCACCCATGTTAATTAACTCAGCCAAAAGTTTGTAACTGCTTTTTACTCCAAATGGGAGAAATCACATTAGAGATAAGTGCTAGGGAGATTAGTGGAGAGGTAAAGATGTGGAAATGTTCTTGTGTGTTTGTGTGTGGCTGCATATGTGAGTGTATATAGAGGTATGACTGGTGTAAGGTGTGTGTGTGTGTGTGTGTGTGTGTGTGTGTGTGTGTGTGTGTGTGTGTGTGTGTGTGTGTGTGTGTGTGTATGTGTGTGCCTGCCTGGGTGGTTGCAATAATGGGGTTGGTTAAGGTATAGGTAGGGTGTTTGTGTATTGTTTTTGTACATCAGAGAATGGGTGATTGGGTCCATGAGTGCAAGATCAGGTGAGGGGTGTGTGTGTGTGTGTGTGTGTGTGTGTGTGTGTGTGTGTGTGTGTGTGTGTGTGTGTGTGTGTGTGTGTGTGCGTGTGCGTGAGTGTATACGTGCATGGATGGGTGAATGTATCTAGATATGCATGCCAGTGAGGGCTATATCTCCCATACTGGTAAACTCCCCTATAAACAATGAGCATTTTCTGCAATGCAGGGAGAAGGGGACACTAGGAACCACAGCCTTTTAAACAGTAACCTAAGTCATATAAAAAGTTAAAGGAATTGTGGTTTTTGCAGCATGAAAGGCATATAGGGGGACACTAGACACCAGGAGCACTTTTTAATATTACTCTAGCATACATAAAAAGTTAATACAACTTGGGTTTTTGCAGCACAAAGTATATTAGGGACACAGAAAAGTATGACATTCTGATGTCTGGCAGTATTAACTGACTTTAATGGTCCCTAATATATGGGGCTGTATTGAAGACTTTTAGACAAAGCTAGGGTGGAGGACACTAGACGACATTGGGAAGTCTTTCTGCATATTAATGTAATCCACATAAATAGTTACTTGAGCTCTTGCATCTGGATGCATTCATTGAACAATAACAAGTTTGAAACTAATTTCTGGCATTATTGAATGACTAATCATTTGTGATTTACAAAGTAGAGTAACAAATTGGAGATGTTTAAAATCAGGGACAAATGAGAGCTATGGTGGTATGTGGGAGTTTGGATGTGTGCATATGTGTGGAGAGGGGTGTGAATGAAGAAGGTATGTGTGTTAACTCAATGCATCTGCCACCAGTGGTGATTACTGCAAGGGTGGCATAAAAGGGCCTTTTCGTTCATGCAGTAGTCACTCTGGTTTTCACTAGCATGCTAAAGGCCATTCTTGACTCAGACTTACCTCATTTGGCCAGGTATATTTCGTAATCTTGGGCTATATAGGTGAGAATGTCACATGGCTAAGAACCGATTTTAGCTTTGTCCATAGAAAATGTTTTTTCAACAAATCCTGTAGTGTGTGTGTGTGTCACTTTTTCATGCAGCTGTGTCCTAGATCTTGACAGAGACAATGAACCACCTCAACAATTTCACATAGATCTTATATACATATTGACAGATAAATAATATTATGATCTACTATTGTGTGTATACATGCATGTATATGTCTGTGTGTGTGAAACTTCTTCTTTTGGAAAATCAAAGGTTTGCATATTTTTGCTGCTGGCATTTCTCCGTAGAGAAAAAAATAATTTCAGTTAGAATAATTTACAGCATAAAACTAATAAGAGCACAGTGCTGCACTTTATTCAGGATTCTGTGCACATTCTACAACAGATAATTATATGGATATTTTATGTATTTCGCTGATTCCTCTTCCCTTTGCTACTTCCTTAAAAAAGAGAGAGAAAAAAAAACAGAAAAGAGAAAAATCACTTTTGTACTCTACCAGATGGCGCTTTCAGAATTCTAAGAATATGTAGCATCTGCTGCATTCTCAAACATGTTTCTAGGGTATGTATATTAATCAGCTGTGTTTAGTTTTACAAAGTTTAGTATTTAAACTTTTTCACTGTGGAACTGATAGTTGTATACATGGCCGTGTTATTATTTTAGACAGGACTTCTTCTGAATTTGTATCTAGCCTCAATTTATCTTTTCAGTAAAATGTTTTGTTCAGTACTGGATGCAAACTATATATTCAATGCAGCAATTCTTATAATATTCTCTACAAAAGTTCTGTTGATCTCTGTAGTGTTTACTTTTTATATTCAAACTTAATTTTAATCAGTATAGCAACAATTAACATTACAGATATTTAGCCTCAAAATAATTGAAGAAATGCATTGTAGAACAGTGCACTGTAACATTTGACAGGTGTAATAAAGATAAACAGAGGTCTCATTCCTGTAACACAGCAAGCTAGACTTATTAAATGTCTTCCACGTATCATATGCATCCACAGTTAGTCAGTTATCTTGTTTAGTGATGTTAAGAATGGCACTAGATACCGAATTTGAAGAACAGCAGCTTTAGCAACTCGCAATATAGCAGCATAACAGAAAGTCTGTTGAAAGCTTCATCTCACATCTCCGACTATCCAACTATACAACTGGCTCACAAGAAACACGGAATTATGGGATAAACAGTTCTTAAAGACACAGACCTATAACACATAGCAACAATTATATAATGTATACATACAGATATGTGTTTTTTTGTTTTTGCAATCTAATTTTTATTGCATTTTATTAATATACAAATACAAATACAGGTCATACAACATATAGAAGGTGGATACAGTTAGTAAATACTTGGTTGATAACATATAGCTTCAACACAAAATTACAAGGAAAACAATTGACCTCCCATGCGCAAGTGTTTTAGAATTTAACATAGAATAGTAAAAGGGAGTCTTGACAATTTAAAATATTGAGTAATCATATGTAAGAGTATAAGATTGTAAACCCAATACCTATTTGTTTATCTACATTATGTACATTTGGCTTTCACTAAGTAAGGAGGTATTAGCATGAAGATATTAGTTGTTTCTACTGATACTAGGGTATAGGAGCATGATAATAGGTTTCTATTTTGATTTTTCAGGGGTTAGAGTGGAGTTGGGGATTTAAAATCGAAAAGTATTTAGGCTAGAGTAGGTCCTCCCTCCGAAGTGGGGATATTAAATAATAGGGAAATAGGGACGTGGCCATAGGAGTAAGGAGAAATAGTGGAGATAAAGCGAGGAATGTTATTTATTTAAGAACTTCTATAAGGTTATTCCAGTATTTTTGGAAGTAGTTTATTTACTTGTTGCTTGTTGTCTTTAGTTTACTTGCTAATACATATTTGATAGACATAGACTTGAACTCCTTCCAGGATGTTTTGGACCTATCTAACCAGTTTAGTGTAATATAAATTTTAAGTAGCACACATAGCGTTACAGTAATATGTTTCTGTTCATATTTATAGGGACTGGGAAAAATATTCAAAATCGTCATTTCCCAGGATAGGGTTGACTTCAAGTATCCCATTTTTTCAAGTTGTGCTATTAGGGAGCACCATAGTTTATAGACATTTTTACAGGACCATAAAATGTGAAGTGTATCTGCTATCACATTAGGGCAGGTTAGGCACAAAAGTGAAGCATCTGGGTTGATTTTACTTAGGAATAAAGGCGTAATGTAGGTGTTATTATTTATCGTGAACTGAGTATATATCAGTTTCTTAAAAGGGATTAATTTTATTGTTGTGTCAATTACCTCAAGTTTTTGGTCAATTGTTATTTCTTTGTTTTGGCTATCCCAGTACTTAGAGAATAGAATATTATCTTGATGTTTAATTTTTGTTATTAATCTGTATACATTAGAAAGCATTTTAGTCCTTAACAGAAGTTGGGTTATTAGTTTCTGATATAGCTGAAATTCTGATGGGGTGACTTTAATCTTGTCTGTAACCAGAGATATTAGGTATAGTATTTGTTTAATAATTATGTAGTATTTTTTATTGACTGCTAATGAGGCTATGATGGCTCCAAAGGGTAAATCTTTAATTTTGTAGAAGTCCCATGCTGTACAGTTCTTGATGACTGGAAAACTATCAAGATTTAACATAGTGTTACTCAGTTTGAAGTTGGGGTTTAGATTAATTGGTTGAGCCATCACTAATGAGTTTTTCAAATTGAGAGATGTTATCAGCTTTTGGAACCCAGTGATATTTTTTATTAATATAGGGTGAATTTTATATTCTTTGAGAGTTTTAGGATTGAGAAAGATGGTTGCTCTAGGATTAATATTGGATGCGCTTATGTGTGCGTTGTAGATTTTTGTCCATATGGGGTTCCACTCTTTATCTGTAGGATGGAAGTTGGTTATGTGCAAAATATGGCTGGCATTTATTAAAGTGTAGTATGTTAGAAAATCCGGAAGAACCAGGCCCCCCTTTTCTTTAGGAAGTGTTAATTTAGTATAACTAATTCTGACATTTTTAGGTCACCACACAAATGTCCCTAGTATAGTATTAATTTTTGAGAAGAAAGTATTTGGAATGCTTTGATTAAGGGCAAAGAGATGGAAAAGAATTTTGGGTAGGATATTCATTTTTATAATAGCTACTTTTGAGAGGAGGGAAAGGTTTAGATTCTTCCACCTTGTGAGGTGTTGCATGACTTTTGACCATGTTTTGTATAGATTGTTATTAATTATCTCATGTTGGGGATGGGAGAAGTTACTACCCAAATATTTAAGTGTATGATTAACTTTGATCTTTGTTTCTGGAATGAAAATTTTTTATGGCTAAGAGGGTATAAAGGGAAGATTATTGATTTGTTGGGATTCGTGGCATAGTTTGAGATTTGTGAAAATTTGCCAATAGAGCTTAGAATTTTTTCTAGATCAGATGAAGGTAGTTCCAAATAAATATTTAGATTGTCTGCAAAGGTGGTATATTTCACTGGTATTTTATATATAAAGAATGGGTGATGGAATGTTTTTTGGCTTAACTTTAACAAGAGGACTTCAAGATATAGATTAAATAAATAAGGTGAAAGTGGACACCCCTGCCTTGTACCGTTTATTATTTGAATTGGACTTGAATTCTTCTTGTTTATTTTTAGGGTAGTCGATGTCTTGTTATAGAGGGTTGCAACCATTTTGATGTATTCATCAGGGATAGAAAAGTATTTCATAATTTTGAAGAGAAAATTTAAGTTTACCCTGTCAAAGGCTTTTTGGGCATCAACCGAAATTGCATATTTGGAAGATTTGTCATACTTTGTCATATTGGTTATGGCTTCAATGGATACAGTGTTGTCCCATACATGTCTATTATTCATGAAACCTAATTGGTTATGGGATATGATATGCAGTAATATATTTTTTAATCTATAAGCCAGGATAGATGATAGAATCGTTATGTCAAGGTTAATTAAAGCAATTGGGCGATAGTCATTTGTAGTGAGGTTAGTGTCGTTTGCCTTCTGTATAAGAATAGTCTTGGAGTTATTAATATATATAAGTCAGAAATGCCAAATTGGATTATATAATTATAGACCTTAAGAAGAATGGGGACTAGGACTTGCTTAAAGGCCTTGTAGAATTCAGACACATAGCCGTATGGGCCTGGGGCTTTGCCTGGTTTCAGTTTATTGATGGATAAAATTATTTCTTTCATGGTTATAGGTGCCTTTAGCAGTTTGTTGTGGGTGTCACTTATTACTGGAAATTGCAGTTCTTCTAGGAAAGGGTCATCTAGGCTTTCTAAATCGAGTAATTGGGGTCCATAGATTTCTTTATACACTTCTTGAAATACATATATGATTTCTTTATCTCTGAAGTAGGATTTACCCCTATGGTTAATTTGTTTTATCGTGGTAGGTGGGGGCTTAATATTTATCCTTGCTAGAATTTTAGAATGTGTTTGCACCAATTCAGCATATCTGTGAATAAGTCTGGATTCCATAAGAGAGTATTGATTTAGGTGTAATTTGTACAGTTGTTTTTGAAGGGTGAGCATCCATTTTTCAATATCTACAGAAAACTTAGTTTGCAGCTCTGATTCTAGTCTTCTTAGTTCTCTTTCTAGTTCCAAGGTACGCGATTTGGACTGTTTCTGAATTAGGGATGCCTTTTGGATAAGGATACCTCTTAAGGTGACTTTAGCTGCTGCCCATTGTATATCTAGGGAGATGTCTGACTTTTCAAAGGAACTTGTAGTCTGTGAAAGGAATTCTTGGATTTCTTGGTGAAGGGTCTTGTTATTCAAGAGGTTAGGATTAAGGGATTAAGGGACCAGTTTCTGGGGATGCGGTTCTCATGATTAGGTTTATAGATATTTAAGTTAAGATTAATTTTGGCACGGTCAGAGATAGTTCTAGGGTCACTGTTATATACTATTTCATAAGATGAAAACAATGCTGAGATTAAAAAAAAGTTTATCCTGGACCAGGATTTGTGGTACGCTGAGAAGAATGTGTAGTTACTAATAGAGGGGTCATTATACAGATATGTGTTTATATATTTATGAACACCCTTTTTATCATCAGTGTTCCATAGCGGTTGTTAGCTGAAATTTATCCTTATGTAATTTTACTAAGAAAAGAAAAAAACAGAGGTGGACACCTAGTAGGCACCCAATCAGAGGACTGCTTAATGTTCATTTTGCAACTAATCTTTATTATTTAGTTTATGTCCCAACCAACCTACAACACTGAGGCACCAATAAATTGCTCATTAACATCACTCATTTATGCCTACCTGTTAAAATGAACCCAGTGAGATCACTTCCCTGGAGATTTCTAACACCTCCTAGTTATGCACTTTTTATAAACAAGCCTAATCAATGCTTCTTTATAAAACAACTACTTACTTGAATTGCTTAGAACTGCCTCCTCTGGAACCATGAGTGCCAATAATTGCTGGCTAAGCTGTTGCGTTTACATACATACCTGTGCTGATGTGCTGTATAGGTGTCCTTCTCTACATGCATATATATATATATATATATATATATATATATATATATATATATATATACATAAATGCACACGCACTCATATAAACATGTATGTGTATGTGTGTGTGTGTGTGTGTGTGTGTGTGTGTGTGTGTGTGTGTGTGTGTGTGTGTGCGCATGTGCATTTGCATGTGAGTGCATGCACCTTTTTTTCATATGCCAGTGCATTTATGTAAAATTGTAACCATGGACATTGATGACCCCTAATATATCCATCAGCCATTGCAGTTTTGCTTTGAAGTTACTAGCTGCCAGTGCAATCAATTTGGAGATAAACAAGTGCACAAGCTCAGTCAAATGAGCAAAGAGACTAACAGACTGAAGCGGGTATCAGGTTAATTTGATTCCTGTTTATCTAGAGTGCAGAAACTGCAACATGCAGGAAGAACAAGAATTGTTAACTTTGCTGTGATTCTGATTACAGTACTGCGGGACTACTTGGTGGAATTTCACAGAAATAGGATGGAATTCCATCCGAGTGCACCTCCAGGTGTTTCTGCAATTACCTCCTACTTCCCCTCTAGGTTTCAAATATTGCCTGTTCATATTTGCATTAATAATAATAATAATAATAATAATAATAATAATATATTTGCATTAATAATTCTAAGACCATGCTGCATAGAAAGTATCAGAACATTTAACCTTAAAGCATCTATGGTGGCAAATACAATTGCATTGATATTTGAGCTTTGTCAATGAATATTTGTTAGAAAGTAAGGTGATAACTTCATTTTTTAAAGGTTGAAGCCACACCCACTGGACGTTAAAGGTACGTAGAGAATGGGCTTACTGTACATCAGTACTCTGAATGGAGAATGAATGTTCTCCAGCAGGGCATTAATGTGCAAGTACTGCCCACTGAAAAACATGTCTGCCGCTTCATGGCAGCATATCAAGCCACCGTGGAGCTCAGGCTAAGAAAATGGAATGGCCGTCATTACTTTACACTCACTAAGCAGCTCTTCCACTGTTTAGCAAGTGTAAAATAAAATAAAAGTAAAATAAAAATAAAACCTGTGTGTATGTGTTTGTGTGTGAAAGTGTACGAGTGTGAATGTAAGAGATAGAGAGAGAGAGAGATCGGTTGAGCTACTATTTTATGCTTGCTAAGGAGCGCTTCTGCTGTTTAGTGAGTGTAAAATAACAATCTTGTGTATGTGTTTGTGAGTGATTGTGTGTGTGTGTGTGATAGAGAAAGAGAGAGAGGGGGGCAGAGAAAGAGAAAGAGAGAGTGTATGCATAGATGATCATGTGTATGTGTGTTTATGTTGCTGTCTGCATGTGTGAGTGAATGGTACATGAAAGCAGAAGAGACAGAGAGAGAGAGTGTGTGTGTGTATGTGTGTGTGTGTGTGTGTGTGTGTGTGTGTGTGTGTGTGTGTGTGTGTGTGTGTGTGACATGTCTCCTCGCAGTAGCAGCAGTAAAGAGGTTTACAAATCTCTGCACCTTTCAGCTGAAGAAATCTTTGGGGAGCAAAGGCTCTAAATGAGAAACTTGATTATTGCTCTTATAAAATTACAAAGCTGCTAAAGTAAAGGATTTAGCTTAGCATTAATTTTCTGAAGGAAAGAAGTCTGAAGCTCAAAGGTATGTTATTATTTAGTAATTTCAATCTCCAGTGACTGCCAACCAAAAATACAGTAAATATCCTGGTAATTATTAAATGTTACATTCTGGCTGTAAAATGCTTCCTCCAACACCATTAACATATACTGCAGCACGTTTGAAACATTAGGCGGATGATCTTTTTTGCATCAAAAATATACTATAAAATATATAGTAATAAAAAACATATATATAAATAAGTAAAACAGAACACTTTTACAGCAAGTCCATTATCCTGGAGCAATAATGCCCTCCAGGGTGTGTGTTAATGTATAATTAATGCCCTTCCAGGGGTGTAGAGGCCCTCTGCCGCATAACACCCCTGGGCGGGCATTACTTACACATTAACACACTCCCTGTTGGGCATTATTGCTTGCGTACTCAAAAGAGCTGTACTGGAGGGAATGAGGATGATGCTGCAACTTTGTAAATTATAATGCAGACACAGAGGTATGAATTCTACACTATGTATAAGGCTGACACCCTTGTAACAGGTATGGACTAAGATGATGAAAAGAGGGAGAGGAATGATAGTAAGCAGAGGCATATCTCTCAACCTATTAATAGAAGAATTCTGGACAAAGACAAACTTAATGGTAAGACAAATAGCTCAAATCAGGGACAGATTTTAAATATTGATCTTATAAACTTAGAACATTGCAATAACTGATTTTGTATCGGCATACTTTTTCTAATGGATTTGAAATCTGAAACTGTCATTTTTCAGTGACATCAGTCCTCAATAATTTGCCAGAAAACCACACATTTTATATAGAATATTCTAAAAATATGAAGCAAACACTTGGATGTTCTATGAAAGGCTGGACAGTTGAGAGGTATGTCCAGGAAGTTTGACTTATGAATACAGTATACAAGGAAACTGAAGAGAATGATTACTGTCAACTTTGCCAAATTGTTTTCCTTATATATGTCACCTGAGAAAAATAAAAGAAAAGCAGGTAGTTAATTGAAAGTACAGTTGTGTAGGTTTACCTTACCATAACAGTAGATGCTCGAATGATCACTCCTGCAGTAGCCTTAGTTTTATAAGTTATATCCTGCCAAATATATCACAGCTGGCCCCTTCGAAAGCACACCTTCCACATGCCCAAAATGTCAAGCAGCATGAGCTGAGCTGACTAAAAGACAAGTACGGGCACAAAGCCCTTCAGAGCTTTCCTGCCAGAAGAGAGATATGTGCTGAGCACTGAAAAGAATATGCTAGGAACAACAAAAATAAAAGTCCACACCCTGGCATTAATAAATATACCAAAAACAAGGAGGATGGGAGATGGAGTGGCTACTGCAAAAGTGATCATTTGAACATCTACTGTTATGGTAATTTTAACTTACACAACTGTGCTACATTCATCATATTGATCACAGCTGCAGTAGCTTTACTATAGGGATAGATTACCTTAGTGAACTACATCTGGGAGGTGGAAAGAGAAGAGACTATGAGCCTAAGGAGATCCTGGCAAAGCTAGATCTGGACGTAGAGAAGGAATCAGGTTTATAGTGCTATGTAAAAATATGTTCAGATGACCAAGTAGCAGCTTTTAGAATACTTGTAGCATCCAACCCTTTCAAAAAAACATA
The DNA here is from genome assembly GCF_019279795.1 of Protopterus annectens. Lineage (NCBI taxonomy): Eukaryota > Metazoa > Chordata > Ceratodontiformes > Protopteridae > Protopterus > Protopterus annectens. The sequence continues at coordinate 952,049,093 of NC_056739.1, read as the reverse complement.
GATTAAGCCATGGCCCAGGTAGAGTGGGGCTGGACCTTGCCTAAAATGTTTTTGTTATGGTGAGTATAACTAAAGGTAACAACCTTGAACACCTCTGTGGAAAGATTCTGTTTTCACACAGGTTGGCCCTTCTTACCTTTACAAAAAATGAACAATTGACCCAAAGATCTGAAAGATTTAATTCTGTCAAGATAGTACTTGAGTTGTTTGTAGACATTCATGGTATGGAGTATACTTTCTCCCTCATTTTTAGGTTGAGGAATGAAAATGTGGCGACAGATAATTTGACTTCAAGTAAACTCGGATAACTCTTAAGGCATTAAAGGATTAGTTCTCAATGAAACCCTGTCCTCATGGAAAATGAGATAGTGTTGACTCATCATAAGAGCTTACAATTCAAATATCATTCTTACAGAGGTCAGAACAATCTGTAAAACTGTTTTTCACATTAAGAACATCAAGTCAGTCAGATAAGTTGCTTCAAATAGTGCAAATGCTATCTGTTCTGACACAAAACTAATATCCAAAGGAAGGCCCACAGGTTTTCTTGGAGCCCACTTATGCAAAACCCTTTTCAAGAGAATTTTGAGATGACACTGCCTTGAAACAGGAAGAGCCATGGACAGGCATGCTGAAATGGATGATAAATTAACCTTGACAGAGGAATAAGAAAGGCCATAGGAAGGAATTCACACAAATATTGTAGAAGCAGAAAAAAACTATCCCTGAACTGGTCCTAGTTATTATGTTGTTACTTACTAGAAAACCTTTTCCATTTGTTAATATATGATTCTCTAGTGGCAGGCTTTCTTGCCTCCATTAGTACCTGCTGCACATCCTCAGTAAACAGGTGTCTAAAAGGAATTATTCACTATCATCTAGGCAGTCAGTTAAAGTTGATTTATGTCAGGGCATATCAAACACACCTATTCTTGTGTGAATAGATCATCCCCCGGATTTACTAAGCCCTTTATAGCACGCAAGATTAGTTTAAGAGCTATTTTCGGCAATATGGCCGACGTGTGATCCCAGGAATGAGCTCCCGGGAAGTGCATGTGAGCTCTTAGGCTAATCCTGCATGGACCGAGCTCCTGTATGCAAATTACCCTCATTTATAGGTTAAAACCATGCAAATAAGGGTAATATGTGATCCAGGAAGCTGGCAGCCATCCGTGCAGGATGAGTGCGGTGTGCAGAAATGTACTCGGTTAGTAACCGAGTACAGTTCAGCAATTTACAAAACGGAGCCAAGACCGCTCCAAATAAAGGCTGCATATCATTGAGGAAACATGCCAATGTCCAAGTAGAAAGCCATTGGCATTACAAAATTTCATCTTCGCCGATCTCGCCTGGTTAAGCATAGGGCAGCGACGCACAAATGGGATCGAAGGGAAATAAATAAAATAAACCTAAAATAAGCATTCCATCTAAAATCAGTATTCTGCCATGCAAGTCAATGGCAGTCAGAAGACAACCTGGCCAGTGTGTAATGGTTGCTAAGGGGGAGGCTCAGTGTTGGACATGTAACTATGCATTAGCAGGCAATCCTATGCAAATGAGGGAAGGGTTAGTGAATCCCAGAGTTTCCCAGGGTGTGAGACAGGTCTCAAGAGTGTAAGAGTATAAATAGCTGGGTGCAAAACTAGGATATAGGTGACATCATGGGGGTGAGTGTCAGGCATACTGTAAGTGGATTGGAGACTTGTGGCTTGGGATTGCTCCTAGCATAGTACAGCTAAGCTAGGGGTGTGTCTAAACCTGCCTAGCACTCTTTACAAAGTGTAAGCGTGTGTGCGTACCACACACCGGGTTATACAGGAAGAAAAAGGAAGTTAAATCAGGAAAAAGCAGCTCTGTGCACATTTCAGCACTCTGTTCGTGCGGCGCACACACGGGTCTAAACAGGGAGGCAATGGGAAGGGAAAGCAGCAGTAGGAAGGTAATCAAGGAGACCTAGTTGAGCTGCCAGGAGAAATGTATCAGAATCAGCTAATCACACAGGAAGCAGACCAGCCCAGCCCAGAACATCACTATAAACCAAGCAAACACCTACATCCCTGGTTTTTCTACACTCTACACCACCGGTGTATACAAGCGGGGACATTTTAAAACCAAACCTACAAAATGAGAAGGGCTGCAGCAGGCTACATAGAACAAAATGTGCAAGAGGCTGAGGGTGGTGAGGATGTCAATGCTGCCAAACAACCCACAGTGAGGAGACAGAGAAGAGTTTACAGACCCTGGGTAACCTACTAGGGGCTACATGAGCTGGAGACAGTGGAGCACTATAGGGTGGGCAGAGACCTCCTACAGCAAATCATTGAGATGTGCAGGCCACACCTGACACACCACACTGGCCGAGGGATACCAAGGTATGTGTAGGCCTAGGTATACTAGCCACAGGTACCTCCCAAACTACAACTGAGGATAACATGGGCATCTCACAGGCATCAGCATCCAGAGTATTCCAACAATTCCTGGATGCCATGTCAGCACATGCTAGTGAGCACATATATTTCCTCAACACATGTGAGGTGTTGACCCACAATATGCATCTCTTCCACCAAATAGCTAACTACCTTGGGATAGTGGGTGCTATAGACTGCACGCACGTACGTATCAAAGCACCACCTGGTGAGCAGGATAGGGCCTACATCAACCCCAGGGGCATCCCCTCCATCAACTGCCAGGTCATATCTGATGCCCAGGGCATTATACTGAATGTGTGTGCTGGTTGCCCTGGAAGCTATGACGATTCACACATATGGCAACTAACACAGCTGTACCACAGATTTGCCAATGTGGACATCCCCTACAGTCACCTAGTGGAGAATGCTGGGTACTCACTGGAGCCATGGCTGATGACACCAATCAGAAATGCACACACACCTGAACAACATTGCCATAATTATGCACATGCACAGGCCAGACATATAATAGAGCATGTGTTTGGGATGCTCAGGTCACAGTTCCGGTGTCTGGACATATCCAGTAGAGCCCTGCAGTATTCACCAGCTACATGTACCCAAATAGTAATGGTATGTGCTATGCTACACAATGTGATCCTACAGGAACAGCTGCAGCAGGAACAGCATGGGGCGGGACCACACAGCCTCCCACCAATGCCATGGCCTGTACAGGTACAGAGTGACTTGGAGGAGGAACAACCTGAGCCTGCTCCAGTAGGCAGAAGGGGGCGTGCCCAGTATGCCCTGGTGTTGGCAAAGAGGCAATGCATAGCATATGCACTGACACAGTAGGGCCCAAGGGAATGACACCACTCTCCATCTCGCACAGACAGTAAAATGGATGCCAAACATGACTCTACCTGTGCCTAACCATGTATAGGGAGTGTACTATGTGCATCCAACATAAGCAGCTCTCCAGCACTATCCTCAAGTCTGGCATACCCTCAAGGTAAGTCAATTAACCTACCAATTGTCAAATGGAGTAGAATGTGTTTTTACCTGTAGCTATGGTATGTATGTGAACATGCAAGGGAATTGGGTGGGCAGATGTCAAGGCAGCAGAGAGTAGACACCCATAATGGCAGCATGAGATCTGTAATACATCCTGGTGTCATAGTAGCCAGTACTACACAGGGTGACAAAACCCACTGCAGGAAATGGCCTGAGCAACAGGGGTGTCCATAAGAGCCACACATACCAGTCAGGAAGGATCACATACCCAGCAACAGTCTCAGCCAGCAGGACAGGTGAAGACAAACACAAACAAATGCTGTACTATTGCCTCTGAATGTGCCCTCTGGTTACCCCTCCCCCAGACCTACACAGACAGACCACAGCAGGCCAGGCAGTTGGATGTAAGCTGTGAAGGCTAGGAAGTAACATACTAGTATGTAGGTAAACAAAGCTAGGATCTGTACTACACTGGTAAACCCTAGCCAGCAGGATAGGTAAGACTACAGACGGAAATGGAGTACCCGACTTACCAGTACAGTCCTAACAAATGTGTACAAGTGTCAGGTGCACCCCCCCATCCAACGTACACATAGAGTAACAGTCAGGTGTGCCTCCCCCACTCCTGTGTAGAACAGTAGAAACAGTCAGGTGCCCCCCCCTCCCCGCTATGCAGAAATGTAGCAACAGCCAATGGCAAATGACTGATGGATACTCTGCATACACAGCATGCTACCTGTTGGTGTACAATAAAAGGTCAGCACCACAGTACAAACAACATGGACGTCATCCACACATGCAACACAGATGGCCATACTGGGCATGCTCACACACTTGGAATGAAGTCAATGTCAATCAACAACATACTGAGAGATCATACTGGGCATGCTCACACGCTTAAACACAGGAAGGCCATGTTTGCAAACACCAGTGGACCAGACATATCTGGATGTTGCAGCTCTCAGTGTGAACACATGTCAGTATGCACCACTCCTGCCTTGGACACACAGTGTATAGAATGCAGACAAATATGTAAGGACAACACACTATAATAAGCCACAGGCATATGGACATAGATGTGGGGAAGAGGGTGACTGTGACAAGGAGCCATGCAGGCCTGTCCCAACTGGCACACAGCCTAAGGGCCCCCAACACAGGAGGTGCAGATGTAATCCACTGCGGATACTAGCCACCAGTATCTGTCAGCATGACAGACTATGTGGTGTATGTGCCAGTTGTGCAACAAGACTGTACAAGGAAGCAGCCATCTAGTAGCTGTATACACACACCTCTGCCATATGACCCAGTGTGTGCCCGCATGTGGCATGTCAGCCCCTACATGAATAGGGTATGTCCCATGCACACACTGCCCTCCCCATAGCAGTAGTATGACAAGCCTGCTGAGTTCATCCAATGTGAATTACACCTTTGGGAGAGCTATAGCTCAGTGAAATGCATGGCACGTCCCATAACTGTGTATTGCTGTAGTGACAGAGTAGTTAGGTAGTAGTACTAACCCCAGACCTGTCAATTGTGTGAGTGTGTGTTTGTGTGTGTGCCTGCCTGCCTCTGACTGTGTAGAGTGAAATGCTTGTTAGGCTACTCACACTCCATGCAATACATATATTAAACTTTGTCAAGGCTGCTGATGTCACTCACCTAGAAGTACACCTCTGGGAAATTAATAGTCCAGTAATTGCCATAGCATGTCCTGTAACTCCGTACCACTGTTGTGTAATAAACTAGTTAGGTAGGTGTTTGAGCCTCAGCCCTGGTGTCTGTGTGTGTGTCTGACTGGGTAAAGGGCAATGCATTTTAGGCTACTCACACTCCATACAATAGAAATACACTGCTTTGAAAAGGCTGCTTTCACTCACCTAGAAGTACACCTCTTGGAAATTGATAGTCCAGTAGTCGCCATAGTGAGTCCTGTAACTGTGTACGGCTGTAGTGTGGTAAACTAGTTAGGTAGGTGTTCAAGCCCCAGACCTGGCAACTGTGTGTGAGCCTGTGTGTGTGTCTGACTGGGTAGAGAGCAATGCTTTTTAGGCTACTCACACTCCATACAATACAAATACTCTACTTTGGCAAGGCTGCTGATGTCACTCACCTAGAAGTACACCTCTGGGAAATTAATAGCCCTGTAATCGCCATGGTGCATCCTGTAACTGCGTACCACTGTAGTGTAATAAACTAGTTAGGTAGGTGTTTGTGCCTCAGCCCTGACAACTGTGTGTGTGTCTGACTGGGTAGAAAACAGTACATTTTATGCTACTCACACTCAATACAATACAAATATTCTACTTTTCCAAGGCTGCTGATGTCACTCACCTAGATGTACACCTCTGGGAACATGATAGCCCAGTAATCGCCGTAGCATGTTCTGTAACTGCGTACAGCTGTAGTGTGATTTAGAATGGTGGTAGTGTTCTATCTCCATCCATGCTAGTTACAGATGTGATGTGTGTGTTTCAGTGTCTGTATGGAGCAATGATTTATAGGCTACTCACCCGCAGTACATTACAAATGCCCTACTTTGGTATTCTTGCTGATGTCATTAATTGTGAACTACACCTTTGGGGAAGATGTACTTTAGTAATGTCTGTGGCGTGTGATATAACTGTGTAGGGCTGTAGTGTAGTAAACTAGTTAGGTAGGAGTTCTACTCCCAGACATGACAGGTGTGTGTGTGTGTGTGTGTGTGTGTGTGTGTGTGTGTGTGTGTGTGTGTGTGTGTGTGTGTGTGTGTGTTTGTACCTCATATCCTGTGTAGAGGTGATTGTCCTATGGGCAATGTGGAGGAGATTTGCTAATTTAAGTTATGGTGGCCCTACAATATATCACGTCAAACATACAGGGATAACAGATGTAAATGGCTGAGAGGCGGGGGTGCAAAGCCATACCCATACATGTGATATCAAGGCCTGCCAATCACAGTTAGCACCTCACTGTGCCTTCACATGTGACTCACAATGGACATACCATGCTTGACAACATGGCCTGTATGGACAGATGACACTGACATCAGAAAATGCTGTTAGCATGCTATCAGTGTAGGTGCAGGGTAAATCTGCTGACCAGTACAATTCCCTGCCAGAATGGCACATCTGATGATAAGCTGGGTTCACAGCATGGGCCAGACACCCCAGGTACAGTTCCACATGTCACTGTACATACATGTGGGAGGTGGGCACATCCTAGACACCATCCAAGTCATGGACTAGGGAACACAGACATGGTGAGTGATGCACAGCATTAGCCCCACACACTAGCCACCCAGGTGACTGGAAGACGGATGCAATACCCACCTGTGTGGGCAAATGCAGATGCTACAGGCCTGTGCCACAATGCAAACCATTGTCATGTGGGTTGATGCCAGGGTATGCCCATCGCCTACCCTTGTATAGCCTGCTGGCACTGTTGGCCACCACACACCTGTGCATACATGCACCCATGCATGTCTGAACTGGACCCTGTGTGTTCATGTGTGGGTTGTATGGTGCGTATGTTCACATCAACATGAACTACTCCCCCCAGGGCACGGTGAAGCATGCCACCTTATGTCAGACACCCCATCATACTCACTGCCCATACGACCAATGTATCACCCATGTGGTGCATGTGTTCCCTGCACATTGATGTGTTGTGGCAATCCCACTAATGATAGGTTGCACTCCTGGCCCTGCCATGTGCATTAATGTGTGTGCATCCCTGTGTGAGTGTGCCTGTGCTGACGCTGGCACCTGTTCATGCGGATAGGCACATGTATGTCACCTACTGTATATCTACCATATCCCTGTTGCAGATGTCACTCACCATCACAAATATGTTCTGAGTGCTCCCCACCAGATAACCTAAGTGGTGCATCCAGTAACAGCGTCAAATTGTGATAGCACTACATAGCTGTCAGGTGTTTGATACTCTGTACTGGTAGGTGTGTGACACAAACATATGTAGGTTTTACGCTCCCATCCCTCCCTGACATGTATTTGCCTCTGTCTATCTCCCCCACTCCCTCTCCGGCAGATGTGAAGGGCCACACCTGCATTGCTTAGGCAGTAGCATGTGTATTTAACGTGATGCTCATGATCAGCTGATGGCCTCTGCATGAATTGCAGCCCTTCCCTAGCCGATTTCATGTGGAACAGGTGTGGTAACAGTCCCATAGTCAATTGCATGGAAACGCACTCTAATACCTGGGAACATCCTTGTGGTGTTGGCCCTTGTCTGTCACTGTGAGCAGGAGCTAGAACTGTCATTTGGCAAACAGCATTCCAGATGGGTTGGGGATTTACCTCTAACAGCATACACTGTGGGAAGAGGGCAACAAACATGATGGGGATGCACCTGACCTGACTACAAACTGTAAGTGCTGCTATACTGCATATGGAGTAATGTTGGATTAACAGTGTTTGTCTGGATATGCCTGTCGTACATGTCGCAATACCTGCCATGTCAGTTCCATGTATATCAGGAATCCCCATCTGCAGACTCATCTGCAGACTAGGCAGTGTTGTGCCTTTGGTGTCATGTGTTAGCCACGATGCATCTATCCTTGGACTGCAGAAGGATGTGTGAGGATTGCAGTCTGTTGATTGTGAAGGCCATGACAGTTACTGACTACATATCCCTCATTGGACATATGTAGCAACACACCCCATTACAATGGTAGATTAATGAGGGTATCACAGTAACATTTCTATACTGGCCCTGTGTATATGCTGCCAGCCACACCTCTGTCAACTTTTGTACATATGTTGTGCATGAGGTAGTGCATATGTGCTGTACACCATAAATAGTGTCATCATATCTGATAACATGCCAGTGATATATCAGAGTGCCACACATGTCATGTACAGTAGGGGTTACACTTAATGCCATACCCTGGAAATCCTGTGGATGTTTGTACAGTACTGAGGTCTGTGTAGTGATGGTAAATGTTGGCAGTTTGTGTATTGTTAATATGTGCTATGGCCTGTGTACAGACTGTGGTTAGATGTCATTGTTCTAGCTTCCCTTCTATCTGTTGTTACATGCTGCCCCGCTGTATGGTACCATTGTACCTTACATGTGTGGGGGCCAGACACATACATGTCCCATACCACAGTCAGCCATCAGACCAGACTGTGTAGCAACCCAGTATATGTAGGGTCATTCTGTGATTGGCACATATGAGGATGGTGTAGGACAGATAGTCCATATACTGTACTATTATATTAGCATTCCATATGTGGATGTGGCTGTGTTCACTTTGGTTGTGGTTATGTACTGGAACACAGGTGTATCCTACCCTGTGCTGTGACATGGCTGTCAAGCCTGCTATATATGCAGGTACTGTACCATGATATCCTTAGGATGTCTGTCAGTAGCCAATGGCACACATGTTATGAGCAGATGTCACCTTCCACACACACCGTGTCTGTGTCAACAATCCCAATGGCAGTAGCAACTGTCTATTAATAAACCAGCTATACATACCAGACATCCCCTTGCACTACTACATTGGGTCTATAAGGTCTGGGGTAGGGCTACACTCCATGACCAGAACATATGGTGGGATGATATGGACATGTACTTATCCAGATAGCCATATACATATATGCGTACACATGTGTAGTACTTCCAATTATTACTGCCATGGCAACCACCCACTATGAATCCCTATATCATGTGGGCATATTCCCTGTACATTCCCTGTGTGATGGATATCCTTCCTGTGTGTGGGCATCAATGTTACAGACAGCAGGTAGCAATACCTCTTACTGGAGATCCTGCACACTTAGGGCAGCCACATATATGTAGGAGGATCGGGACATACAGACAGACTGTGAATAGAGTGTTGTAATGCTTTGCATAGTACTGGTGTGACAGTGTGTGTGTGTGTGTGTGTGTGTGTGTGTGTGTGTGTGTGTGTGTGCATGTGTGTGCATGCGTGTGTGTGTGTGTGTGTGTGTGTGTGTGTGTGTGTGTGTGTGTGTGTGTGTGTGTGTGCGTGTGTGCGTGTATACATACTAATTTACCTTGGACTGCAGTCTGTCTGCATAGCTCACTACTGTGGGCCTATTCTCTAGCTGGACAGAGGTGTGCCTCTCATGTGTTGTCTGTCCACCACACAGGTCCTGTGTTAGATATTACACTGGCAGTGTGTGTGTTGCATGCTAGCAGTACATGGCTATATCCATTTGTGTACCTGATGTCGTATTCCTGCATTAGGGTATGTTGCAACACATCATGTAACACTAGCATGTTCCAGGGTGTGTAACTGCAATATTGCAGGTATAGCCCTGCGTTCCTGCCTTTGTCCTCCACATATATGGCAGCCTTTGTCCTGCTGTGACATGGCTAGGGGTTGTAAGGTAATGGCCTACCATTAACTACTGCTAGCATTCCTACTATCATCCCAGTCATAGCACGGACACGCACAACACTTGTTGGCCAGGGACCATACATGTGACAGATACATTGACACTACCACAAGTAAAGAATGTCCCCCTAGGGCATGACTACAGGGTGTAATTGGAGGCTGCTGACCTACATCTGATATTTTTGACTGTTACGTATTGTGCAGGCAAATCTGTTGTCAACTGTTGTATGAATTGAAGGGCGTAGCCTGGACACCATAGTATGTTATATATCCACACTGTCTGCATCTAATGTTTTGTGTGGTCCTTGCATCCAACACTGGTTATATACATAAACATCCATGTGCTGTCAGTAATGGCAAACATTATTGTATGATACACAATAAAGGTTGCTGTGTATACATACCTGTGTGTCGTGCCATGTCCTTTGAATTGTGAGAGGGTATATGTGCAATGTAAGTATGCCCTTTGTGGGGCTGGTTGCCACACCACACATGTCACAGGCACTGGCTGCAGGGCTTGTGATTGAGGATATACATTGCACCCAGTACATCCACACTACTGCTACACATGTATGGCTACTAATACCCTTTGTCTGTGTATATACCCATATATCATATATATATATATATATATATATATATATATATATATATATATATATATAATTGCACATGATTGTCAATGTACGGATGGGTGTGCATATCTGTACCGTTGTAATGTGTAGCCCTTCAACATAGTACATTCCCTGCGGTACAATGGCGTATCTGCATGATATGTTATAGATATTGGCCTGACATGTGCAGGTGACATGGGTAACTGTTGGAGCATTGTAGCTGTGTTGTGGTGGGTCCTGCTGTCAAATATTGCATGTGCTGGATATTGGATTGCACAGCATATCTGTTAGAGCTGGGGGAGTTACATAGCAGTAATTGCCAGGTGTCCCTCATTTCTGCCCCCACCCCCATTAACTGTGCTCATAGTCTGTTATGTAGTACTGAGTGGGCCAGAAATCTGTTCCCATGTGGAAATCATATACACATGTCTATCTATATATATATATATATATATATATATATATATATATATATATATATATATAATTTATGTATAGCTGCATAAGTATATATGTTACACCCCCATTTATAAAGGGATAGAACTGGACATTGATATAGCTCTAGCTATGTATATGTATCCATATATGTATATATATATATATATATATATATATATATATATATATGTATATATATATATATATATATATATATATATATATATATATATGTGTGTGTGTGTGTGTGTGTGTGTGTGTATGCATGTAGATATATATATATATATATATATATATATATATATATATATATATATATATATTTATATATATATGGATATGGATATTTACACTGAACATATTAATCTATCTATGTACGATTGCAGTTATATGGTTATTTGTGAGTCATACATACACACACACACATATATATATATATATATATATATATATATATATATATATATATATATACCTATAGCTGTCTATCTTTCTACATTTACAGATGTATAGCTGTCCATTTGTCCATGCATGTTCGGCCTATATGTGTGGCCTGTACCTCATTCTCTTGGCGATTGACATGGATGACCTTAGGACTGAGGTCATTCATTTGTGCTGACACGTATGTGTTTCAGACGTATCATCTCAAGCAATATATGTGTTGTACCACATATAACTGTGTAACCTGCAATGTTTGAAGTGTATTAGAGCAGGATATGACAGATATTCCTATATGTACCCACTATGTCTGGGATTCATGCATTACGAGATTGTGTGGTGTGTTGTTACTAAATTCCCTGTGCTGTTGACTGATTGTGCTAGATGATATGTATGTGGAATGAGGGGTTATGTATATCTGTCATGGTTTAATGGTAAATCACATAGTGTATGATGTGCAGCATCCCGGGAGTGGGCCTTCCAGAGGCTGTATATTGTGTTTCAGGGCAGAACACTGACTGTCGGATACAGAGTGAGTTAGGGACATTTGAGCGGTCGTACGCGGGTTTGCGCGGGTTAGCACAGAGCTAAGCAATGCTATGCTCGGGTTGCATTTCCTTACATTCAGCTAGCATCTACTTAGCTCAATCTATGTAGGCAATGCTTACCCCCGCGCAAATACATGTACACACACAACTGCTTATCCATGAGTACTACTGCTATGCGCATACACATGCTTACTAGTGCCTTAGTCATTATGACACATCACATGTGCATTTAAGGCAGTACTCCTGTGCAAATATACATGTTACTTAGTAGGTTATACAGCACAACAAAGTTAACATACAGATATCACATGGAAAATAGGATGTGCTGTAGTGGGACTTTACCCAGGAATGCGTATGTGTTAGGCGGATGCTCTGGCCAGTATACTATTGCTGTTTAGCTTCGTTTGCATATGTCTACCATAATGACATACCCATGTTCCCTTCTCTTGGCCCCTGAGCTCCACTTACACAGCATCCATCCATTTCCTGGTTGCTAGCCCTGCCATACCACACCTGCACACATTTCCCCCCGTGCGCATCTCGGTACACCTCCAGTATACTGTCCCCACCCAAGCGTCTGCAGGCTCTTCATCCATTTAGTCCATGTATGTACCAGCCTTTCCTTGATTTTCCTCGGATACTGGTGGTGACATCGATGTGACCCACAACTGTTGATTTATCCCACAAGGGACGGACCTGTTGTTGTGTCAAGAGTAGACCTAGCTGGTCTGCAGTGTTTCTCCTACTGGTAGCATCCTGCCAGGGTATTGTGTAGCAGTGGTTTGCTCACACAACTGGCCAGCCACATCTCCTGGTTCCATGGAACCAACTCCCCAGGTGTGACATACTGTGCATGTAGTATGCTCACACGGCCCCAAGGTGTGCACCGTATATCATTATTCCCTTCGGTATTATGCAGGTCTACTGTTCACACAGTATGACTGGACAGACACTGTTCCGTACTGCACATAGACTGCTCATAATACCGTGGTTGAGCAATGGACACATGTTCTGGTATTAATCTACACACTTATATGCATTTCCTATACTGTCGGATGCCTGTGCTGGATGATGTGTTTGTGATCACAGCAGCTGAATGCATATCTGCCATGGCTTAGTGGAACTCACGTTTACTATAGTGTGCAGGGTTGGGGGTTTGCAACCTGGCAGTGCAGTTTAAACAAAGTGCGAACTGAAAAACCAATGAAAGCGGTAGAAACCAGGTTTAATTTAGCGATAAAACAAATGAATAACACGCTTTCGGTAAAGACTGTGCTTCACCTTCATCAGAATACAAAATACAAAATAAAAGGTCACACATCTTTTAAAAATATCACCAGAAAGCAATTAAAAACGTCACTTCCGAAGAAGGCATGTTAAGTACCTGGCGTTCACAAAACAAAAGTATAAATATTTTATATAATAAAGGAACACCTGCTAAAACATGTCCAAAAGTCAATAACTCCTTTTCAAATGTGTAAAATGAATAAAATGGACAAATCTTCAACAGCACAAGGCTATTAAATAGCCCTACATATTGACAACTTACTAAATCCAGCAGCAAAGGCATTCAATAACAGTTTAAATAAACCCCATTGTCGGAAAACTAGGAAAAGCCTTTAAGTAAGTTATTAACAGTGTTTCTCTTAGAAGAGTCTTTTGTCTTACTTGTGTGCAGGGAGTTTGATGTATTACCATCATCAAAAAAATTAATTTAATCAATTGAGTACGCTTACCATCTATTTTCCATCTATATCTAGAAATTCAATATAATGTGTTAAATAATAAATGTTAAATTAACATTTAAAGTTTAAATTCAAGTATGTCACGTGTATTAAATATTTTAATATTTTAAATCCGTGACATGCTTGTAAAAAATATATATATGTATTTATTGATAAAATAATAAAAAATTGATAAATATTAATGTGTTAATAAATAATTAGTTAGTGCATTTAAGTTGTTAAGTAAATAGATTTGTATTTCTAAATGTATAAATAATAAAATTTTAAATGCTATGATGTTCTTGTCATGTTAAATGAAGTGTGTATATCTCTTATTGTCTTTTATGGGCTAGCAATTTAAGAATACATTTGATAGATATATGTTCATTAAGACCAGGGTATGCACTTGCGGTGGTCCTAATTTGCCACATTAACTCGTCTATCTCCAAGGTTAACTGCCATGGGCCACCTCTTGGGTCCTTTGTTCTTTGGTGTAAAATGACAAATTTAAAATTGTGGTTAGGGTGCTCAAGTATGCGCTTTGCTAAAGCATTATTGATATCCTTTTTACCAATAGCATACCTATGCTCATAAATTCTTTGCTTGATTTTTCTCTCAGTTTTGCCTATATAGAAGGCCTTGCATAGTTCGCATAGTGCTGCGTAAACCACTCCTTTACACTCACAGTTGTATCTTTTATTTATTTTGTATACCTTGTCATTAATGACTACTTCTTTTGTTACTAAAATTGATGTGCATTGTGGGCAAGCACCGCATTTGTACAGGCCATTTGATGAGATAAATTGTGGTCTCATCTTTTTTTCTAAAAGAACTTTCAAATTATAATTTCTTCTATAAATAACTCTGAGTTGCGACCCTAACTTATTATACAATACTGGGTCTTTGGAGATGATTCTCCAATTCTTATTCATAATACCTCTAATGTATTTATAGTCACTGGAAAAAGTACATAAAAAACTGCTTTTATAGGTGTCATTTGTAAGGGAATGAATTTCTACATGTTGTTCGTCCAATAGGGTGATGTTGATGGATCGCTCACTTAATAAGGGTATAAAGTGTAAGTCTAAGAAAAGTGCCCAGGTCCGCTTGTAAGTAACCACACAGTTTTATTGCACAGAAAAACCAGTCACTTGATAAAGTGATACAATAGCAGCAGAATCTCGACCAGATAGCAGCAATATTTCGAACAAGATAGCAGCAAAACCTCAAACTAAATAAACGCTCTTGAATACACTTAGCAAACTGCGTTTTCGTCAACAAAGACTTCATCAGACAACATGAAAACCTCATAAACACATTTAAATACTCAATTAAAGTGGTTAAGAGCTACTTGATTGGTTAAATTTCATTTCAAACACACCTATTATTTCAATACTTCGTATAATTCATTAATATTCATGACTATGTCATAAAGTGCTACATACTTTTATTAAAAACTCCTATGTTAAAAACCAAAATTTGTCTTAAAAACTGTTCCTAAATAAATACATGTTACAAATTCATATACCACATGAAGTTGAAAAGTTAAAAAAAAAAAAAAAAAAAAAAAACTATTTATAAAAACTGTCTTTTAAAAAAACCATTTTAAACACTGATTGAATAAAAAATATATACGTAGAATTAGAAAAAGCAGGAGATCCACAGTGTTCATATGCCCTCAAGTGTCCACAGTTGGAATTACATTATAATTTATTGGCCCTTATTTTTAGAAGGGGTGTTATTGTTAAAAACTCATTTATTCCTGGAATATTGTTGGAATCCAAGTAAACCTGCCACCATAATTCTCTATTTTCGAGGATTTCTTCCCATAATCCTCCCCTACTATCAGGTTTAACCTGGTCCAACACAAAAAATTCATATTTAGCTCCAGTACATACAGTGCTATGTTTGTATAATGCATTGGTACCCTTTGCTTTGGAGATGTCATAATAATGTTCATAAATTCTACGTTTCAGACATCTCTCAGTCTTTCCTACATTAAAAAAAAAAATTTCGGCATACCAAAGATACATAAGGATATGCTGAACCCACCCCTCAGACCTATAGTTACAGCTGAGGGATCCAAAACAGCCCCTTTAGCCAAGTTTATAGACGTTAAGACCAAACATATATGGATCAATAATAAGTTAATTTTAAAAGACTCATGGGATTTTTTAGGTGAAATTAAACAGGATTTGTTTAGAGAGGACATTAGATTCATCACAATAGACGTCATAGATCTATTTGGAAGTATACCACATGCAGAGGGTATGGGTCTTTTTGAAGAAGCAGTGTTTGAAGATGTTGATTTGAGTCACAATGACAAAGTAGCAAGTGTGATTCTTATGGACACTGTGTTAAAATATAATTTCATTATGTTTGGCGGGAATGTTATCAACAGAAGGCGGGGGTATCTAAGGCTGCATGTGCCCCCACATTTGCCAATATCGTACTGTCAAAATGGGAAGAGCAGTTCATCACCAACTGTGAGTATAAAGAACTATGGACATTGTACCATAGGTTCTTAGACGATATTGTCATTTTTTGGATAGGGAGTGAGGCACAATTCCTGGATTTTATGGATTATATCAATCGTACTACCAAATATTTGAGGTTCACCTATACTATCAGTAGAGAATATTTGAAGTATTTGGACATTGAATTATACAAAAAATTAGGCAAATTTGAGAGTAAGGTGTATAGGAAGGAAACCTATGTCAATTCTTACTTACATTACAATAGTGCCCACCCATACCACAGTAAAAAGAACATAGTCAAAGGACAATTTGTACGAGGTTCCCGAATGACTTCTAATGACATAGACTTTCAGGAAGAATGTATATTGTTACATAAAATGTTCAGGGAACGTGGTTATCCAGAAGAATTTATAAGTAAATTAAGAAAAGAAGTAGAGGATGGAAGACTGGATAGATTCAAACCTAAAAAAATTTTGGGGTTTGGGGCAAAAGTGTGTGTGTGTGTGTGTGTGTGTGTTGTTTTAGATATATATATATATATATATATATATATATATATATATATATATATATATATATATATCATATAGACACTGAACATATTAATCTATGTATGTCGATTGCTGTTATATGGTTATTTGTGAGTCATACAACACACACACACACACACACACACACACACACACACACACACACACACACACAATATATATATATATATATATATATATATATATATATATATATATATATATCCTATAGTTGTCTATCTTTCTACATTTACAGATGTATAGCTGTCCATATGTCCATGCATGTTCGGCCTATATGTGTGGCCTGTACCTCATTCTCTTGGCGATTGACATGGATGACCTTAGGACTGAGGTCATTCATTTGTGCTGACATGTACGTGTTTCAGACATATTATCTCAGCAATATATGTGTTCTACCACATATAACTGTGTAACTTGCAATGTTTCAAGTGTATTAGAGCAGGATATGACAGATATTCATATATGTACCCACTATGACGGATTCATGCATTAAGAGGTTGTGTGGTGTGTTATTACTACATTCCCTGTGCTGTTGACTGATTGTGCTGAATGATATGTATATGGAATGAGTGGTTATGTGCATCGGTCATGGTTTAATGGTAAATCATGTAGTGTATGATGTGCATCTTCCCCGGTGTGGGCCTTCCAGAGGCTGTATATTGCGTTTCAGGGCAGAACACTGGCTGTCGGATAAGAGTGAGTTAGGGACATTTGAGTGGTCGTACATGGGTTTGTGCGGGTTTGCATAGAGCCAAGCAATGCTATGCTCGGGTTGCATTTCCTTACATTCAGCTAGCATTAACTTAGCTCAATCTATGTAGGCAATGCTTACCCTGCAAATACATACACACAACTACTTATCCATGAGTATTACTGCTGTGCACATACACATGCTTATTAGTGCCTTAGTCATTATGACACATCATACGTGCATTTAAGGCAGTACTCCTGTGCAAATATGCATGTTACTTAGTAGGTTATACAGCACAACAAAGTTAGCATACAGATATCACATGGAAACTAGGATGTGCTGCAGTGGGACTTGACCCAGGAATGCGGTGCTTAGGCAGATGCTCTGGCCAGTATACTGTTGCTGTTTAGCTTCATTTGCATATGTCTACCATAATGACATACCCATGTTCCCTTCTCCTGGCCCCTGAGCTCCACGTACACAGCATCCATCCATTTCCCAGTTGCTAGCCCTGCCATACCACACCTCCACACATTTCCCCTCGTCTCAGTACACCTCAGTATACTGTCCCCACCCAAGCGTCTGCAGGCTTGTCATCCGTTTAGTCCATGCTACCAGCCTTCCCTTGATCCTCCTCCGATACTGGTGGTGACATTGATGTGACCCACAACTGTTGGTTCATCCCGCCAGGGACAGACCTGTTGTTGTGTCAAGAGTATACCTAGCTGGTGTACAGTGTTTCTCCAACTGGTAGCATCCTGCCAGGGTATTGTGCAACAGAGGTTTACTCACACACCTCGCCAGCTTCATCTCCTGGTTCCACGGAACCAACACCCCAGATGTGACATACTGTGCATGAAGCATGCTCACACACCCCCATGGTGTGCACAGTATATCATTATTCCCTTTGGTATTATGCAGGACTACTGTTCTTACAGTATGATTGGACAGACAGTGTTCTGTGCTGCACATAGACTGCTCATAATACTGTGGTTGAGCAATGGACACATGTTCTGGTATTAATCTACGCGCATATACATTTCCTATACTGTTGGATGCCTGTGCTTAATGATGTGTTTGTGATCACAGCAGCTGAATGTGTATCCGCCATGGCTTAGTGAAACTCACATCTACTATAGTGTGCAGGGTCGGGGGTTTGCAACCTGGCAGTGCAGTTTATTTTGGTAATGGTCATAACAACAGCTGTTGGCTACAGGGTGACTAAGGCACTGTAGAACATTTGTAGTTGGGTATGTGCTTGTTTGTGCAAAGCACAGCATTACTGACCTCTGGTTGTGGCATCTTGCACTCAGTTAGCCTCTACATTGCATCACCAGTGTGGTACTTGCATACCGGCGGCCAAACAGGCTTACACCCGCTTGCTCCCACATACACACACGCAACGTTGTGCATTTTGTTCACATCTGTCAACCGGGACACTCGGTCTGTATGCTTGTCCATTGTCAGCAGTGGCCTGGGGTGTAGAGCTCTACATTGACCCCAGCTACATATCCCAATTAATGCTGGGGTGTTCACAATTCATAGAGGGTAACAGACATAACATAGCTACATCCCCCATTAATCATGCTTAGCTTACATTAAACTGTCAGTATTATCCATGCTTATGTCAGGTATGACTAGGATTCCTGTTTCACAGGTCTGGATAGGTTACATGCAGGTATTTGGGGTAGGTGTAGTTATTCCATACCTGTGTGGTACAGTAGAGGTGAATAGCTAAGGAGTAAGCAGGTAGGTAGTGGGTGTGACATTGTAGCTGTATTGTAGCCCATAGGTATAATTGGATGGGGAGCAATAGGGACGGTGTGTCAGATGTTGGGATTTGTCTGTGAGGTAGGACAAGAGGTGTCGGTATCACTAGTTGATGTAGTGGTATAGATTGTGCGGTGGGGGGGTTTGCAAGGTGGTGAGCCGTGCTGCTCCAAGTGTGCTTGTGGTGTTCCTTCCAGTGTTAGTTACATGTGTTCTGTGGGACAGCTGTGATACTTCATGTGGGTTGGGGTTCCAGATACTGGCAATATAGTGGGGGAAGAGGGTGTTACCTCTGTACGTAGACATTAACAGAAATGGAACAGGGGCTGATAGGTACATGGTGCGTATGGGGCACAAAGAGGGGTGTTAGTAGAGGGATTATCAAGGGATGTGCAGGATGGCTGCAGGGAAGGTCCACAGCTGGCCATGTTGTCTATGACAACAGCTGTGCATATGCACTCATTTGGTGTCTGTGGACACTCACACCCTGGGTAGGGGGAGGACTACAATAATACCTTGTGATGCCTATTACATCGGCTTACATGCCTACAGTGGGGTGTTGCAACCATGTGTTTGTAGGTGTAGTGTAGTGGGTTATGCAACAACACATATGGTTATACCGTACTTAGCCATGTAAACTGGACTGTGCTGCGGTGGGACCCATATCAGGAATGGCTGCCCATTAGGCGTGAGCATGCCTGTCGACTGTACAGAATCTGTGACCTGTCCGGAGTTTGCTTCATAATATTACTGTGTTCCTCTTACAATCTGCACCAGTCTGGCAAATACCTGGGAACTGATGCCATTAAATACAGACACGTAATTGGGTTTAGGGCCCCACATGCTTCAGACAAGTCATGCTAATGCATAACCTATTATTCTATCGGCTTTCTAAGGTTGTAAGTGGAATATATGCTTTCTGTCCTTATTTGTTCCCCCAATGATTTAGGTTCTTCCAGTGGTTTTGCTCTAAGAGCTTGAGAGTATGGGTGTAAGTTCTTCGATCTTCAAATTACTTGATCCTGCGGTCTGAATACAACTGCACCAGCCAAACTGCATACCTGGCCCATAATTGCATACCCAAATGCACAAATTGCCCTCCTCTACAGCCTTCCTAAAAGAAGGTGCAGGGAGGTCTAACCATTCCTCAAAACATGCCCACTGGTACTGGTGTACCCAGGAGACATTCTTTACACATGGGGAAAAGGTTGTACCTACTGGGGCCAAAACGCCATTAGATAAATCTTTCAGGGACTGACTCATATTAATTTTTGGATGTCCCACAAGGACATTGATGTTATTGAAAGTAGACTTGCAGTCTTTCCAAGGGAATATCCTGTCCTCCTTTTGGAAGCAAGGGGTGTTTAATTGTATTGTTTTATGTTTGCTGTCTGGTGGGGGTTTTCCCTTTACATCTATGGTTAAAATTTGGGCCCATCACCCATTGGCACGGCCTGTGAACAAGATCCATTTAAATTTACAATCTTAGATTCAGATTCAATAGGCTTCAATAATATATATTATATTGCACATGCATATATATATACCTATCCATATAATTTTTGGTATAAAATTTATAGTATTATTTATTTATTTTACATTTGTTAACCCGAAGGTGCTGGATATAGGTGCCTTCACAATTGGACAAAAGATCCAACAGAGTTTCAAGAAAATTAAGGGACAGTTATGAGCTGAAAGAACTTACAATTAGGGTATTAATATACTTTGTACAAGACTGTATTCAATTCTAAGATGACTACAAATGTAACCTTATATTAGAAGACTCGTATAATGACATAGATTAGACAGATACATATTTCTACACAGATAAATACTTTCATATTCTAGTTTTTATGTTTTAGTTAATGGCATAGACTAGTCTTTGGATGCAAGGACATTCCAGTGTTTAATTGAAGTGGAGTTTTAGGATGTCTGAAATTACCTAGAAAGTTGCTAGGATTTAACTTGGGGAGAGTTCCTTTACCAATTGATCTAAGTTCAGTTTGCGGACAAACAATTTTAAATCTATGATAGTTTTAACTAGGTCCATCTTTTTGCTGGGAACAAAGGAAAGGCCTTTTGAAAAAAAATCGACCCATTCTTGTTTGATGTCCAGTTCTGTAAAGTTATAAACACTAAAGTCGCCCCCTGTGCTTTTAAATATTAAGGGATAAACATTTGGCGTTGTTCCAATGATTATCTCCTCCTCTGTCTCCTCCTGTTCCTGGGTGGATATTGTCTCTTGTTCGATCAATCGATACATCAAATTCCCTGCACAGAAGTAAGACAAAAGACTCTTCTAAGAGAAACACTGTTAATAACTTACTTAAAAGCTTTTCCTAGTTTTCCGACAATGGGGTTTATTTAAACTGTTATTGAATGCCTTTGCTGCTGGATTTAGTAAGTTGTCAATATGTAGGGCTATTTAATAGCCGTGTGCTGTTGAAGATTTGTCCATTTTATTCATTTTTACACATTTGAAAAGGAGTTATTGACTTTTGGACATGTTTTAGCAAGTGTTCCTTTATTACATAAAATATTTATACTTTTGTTTTGTGAACGCCAGGTACTTAACACGCCTTCGTCGGAAGTGACGTTTTTAATTGCTTTCAGGCGATATTTTTAAAAGATGTGTGACCTTTTATTTTGTATTTTGTATTCTGATGAAGGTGAAGCACAGTCTTTACCGAAAGCGTGTTATTCATTTGTTTTATCGCTAAATTAAACCTGGTTTCTACCTCTCTCATTGGTTTTTCAGTTCGCACTTTGTTTTAACTAGTTTGTTGTGATTTTTTGTGGCAGTGCAGTTTATTTTGGTAATGGTCATAACAACAACTGTTGGCTACAGGGTGACTAAGGCACTGTAGAACATTTGTAGGTGAGTATGTGCTTGTTTGTGCAAAGTACAGTATTACTGCCCTCTGGTTGTGGCATCTTGCACTCAGTTAGCCTCTACATTGCATCACCGGTGTGGTACTTGCATACTGGCGGCCAAACAGGCTTACACCCGCTTGCTCCCCCATACACACACGCAACATTGTGCATTTAGTTCACATCTGTCAACCAGGACACTTGGTCTGTATGCTTGTCCATTGTCAGCAGTGGCCTGGGGTGTAGAGCTCTACATTGACCCCAGCTACATATCCCAATTAATGCTGGGGTGTTCACATTCATAGAGGGTAACAGACATAACATAGCTATGTCCCCCATTAATCATGCTTAGTTTACATTAAACTGTCAGTATTATTCATGCTTATGTCAGGTATGACTGTTGACAAAGCTCAGTTTAAGGTGAGGTAGGATTCCTGTTTCACAGGTCTGGATAGGTTACATGCAGGTATTCGGGGTAGGTGTAGTTATTCTATACCTGTGTGGTACAGTAGAGGCGAATAGCTAAGGAGTAAGCAGGTAGGTAGTGGGGGTGACATTGTAGCTGTATTGTAGCCTGTAGGTATAATTGGATGGGGAGCAATAGAGATGGTGTGTCAGATGTTGGGATTTGTATGTGAGGTAGGACAAGAAGTGTCGGTATCACTAGTTGATGTAGTGGCATAGATTGTGAGGTGGGGGGTTTGCAAGGTGGTGATCCTGTGCTGCTCCAGGTGTACTTGTGGTGTTCCTTCCTATGTTAGTTACATTTATTCTGTGGGACAGCTGTGATACTACATGTGGGTTGGGATTCCAGATACTGGCAATATAGTGGGGGAAGAGGGTGTCACCTACGTGTACCGTAGACATTAATAGAAATGGAACAGGGGCTGATAGGTACATGGTGTGTATGGGGCACAAAGAGGGGTGTTAGTAGGGGGATTATCAAGGGATGTGCAGGATGGCTGCAGGGAAGGTCCACAGCTGGCCATGTTGTCTATGACAACAGCTGTGCATATGCACTACATTTGGTGTTTTCATCGGACACTCACACCACTGGGTAGGGGTGAGGACTACAATAATACCTTGTGATGCCTATTACATCGGCTTACATGCCTACAGTGGGATGTTGTGACTATGTGTTTGTAGGTGTAGTGTAGTGGGTTATGCAACAACACATATGGTTATACCGTACTTAGCCATGTAAACTGGACTGTGCTGCGGTGGGACCCATATCAGGAATGGCTGCCCATTAGGCATGAGCATGCCTGTCGACTGTACAGAATCTGCGGCCTGTCCGGAGTTTGCTTCATAATATTACTGTCTTCCTCTTACAATCTGCACCAGTATGGCAAATACCTGGGAACTGACGCCATTAAATACAGATACGTAATTGGGTTTAGGGCCCCACATGCTTCAGATGAGTCATGCTAATGCTTAACCTATTATTCTATTGGCTTTCTAAGGTTGTAAGTGGAATATGTGCTTTCTGTCCTTATTTGTCCCCCCAATGGTTTAGGTTCTCTCCAGTGGTTTTGCTCTTAGAGGCTGAGAGGTATGGATGTAAGTTCTACCCAATTCGCAATATTACTTAGATCCTGGAGCGGTCCGAATACAACTGCACCAGCCAACTCCTGCACGCCTAGGCCCATAATTGCATACCCATAGTTCACCCAATTGCCCCTCCTCTACAGCTCTCATCCTAGCTGTGGGTGCAGGTGAGATCTAACCATACCTCTACACACTGCCCACTCTCCACGTGTCAGGAACCATGTCGTACATTGTGTACACATGGGTCATCAGGCTTGCACAACCTACTGGTCCGTATCCGTATACAGCCTAGTTAGATAAATCATTACAGGGACTGACTCAGATGATCATTAATTTTTGGGGTGTCCCACAAGGGACATTGATGTCTTTATTTCAAGAGTAGATTTGGCAGGTCTCTCCCAATGGTAGTATCCTGCCTGTGGTCTGGGAAGCAGTGGCGTGTTTATTTGTATTGTGTGTTTCTATGTTTCACCTGTCTAGGTGGGGGGGGGGGGGTTTGATGCTACGTGTCACATGTTTGTTGATTGGACCCTTCACCCCCATTGGCACAGCCTGTGAACATATAATCCTTAACTGGTGTATCATATCCATATATATCTATATATAGATCTCGTTTTTTATATATATATATATATATATATATATATATATATATATATATATATATATATATATATATCTGCTGTATGCTACTATTTAATAAATTGTTTTCTAGCCCTGAGGAGCTTTTCTCCTCAGGTCTCTGCTTTAAATGAGCCCAAAGCTCAGCCAGACTTACCCGG
>NC_056739.1:951854858-952022358 GCF_019279795.1 Protopterus annectens | reverse complement strand
TAGTCACCACAGAGGAACTCCGTCCGCTAATGAATGGCAGTAGATTTTACGTGCCGAGTTGCCAGCCCTGATGCACAACCTTCAATGAAGGTAAGCCCATTCAAGCATGTCTCCACACAGAAGACGCTCTAGCTGAGTATCAAACCGGACAGCGTCTTACTATGAGGCAACAACGCTACAGCACCATATATATATATATATATATATATATATATATATATATATATATATATATATATATATATATATATATATATATATATATATATATATATATATATATATATATATATATATATATATATATATATATATATATATATATATATATCTAAGTCCATGTGGTTGTATAGGATGTATGGCCTTAATCTCACTTATCTATTGCTACGATGGCTTAGTGGTTAACTACTGTCACTATAGTGTACAGGGTCCTGGGTTTCAGTCTTACTGAGGCAGTGTATTTTTTTGCTGGGCGGAACTTGGGCCGTTGGATCCAGAATGTTTAAGGCACTTTAAAACTGTTGTAAGCAGGTTTGCATGGGTTTGCATGATGGTAAGCACTGCTAACCTCCGGTTACAGTTTCTTACACTCATTAGTTTCTACTTTGCTTACTCTGTGTGGGCAATGCTTACCCCCACATAAATGCACTTGGACATGCTTACCACTGCTTATTTTTGTTTAGACCTGCTTACATGTGCCTTATTTATTATGACACTAACACTTCACATGTGCATTTCATACAGTACTCCAGTTCATGTTTAATTGTTATTCTGTAGGTTATACGGCAAAATTATGTAAAATTATGTTCATATACAGATTTCCCATGGAAAATGATTTGCGCTGCAGTGGGACTCGAACCAGGAATGCCTGTTATTAGGCAGATGCTTTAACCACTCCACTATTGCTGTGCTGCTTCATTTGCATGTATACTCCTTGTTATCCTCTTCAGCCTTTTCAGCTG
The DNA here is from genome assembly GCF_019279795.1 of Protopterus annectens. NCBI lineage: Eukaryota > Metazoa > Chordata > Ceratodontiformes > Protopteridae > Protopterus > Protopterus annectens. The sequence goes on along the minus strand of NC_056739.1, from coordinate 952,021,396 downwards.
CTTTAACCGTAGCTAGGCGATGGGCAAACCCGCACACCTACGGTTAGCTCTACTTGTTGTTTTAAAACAAATAAATAATAGGGTTTCTACATTTTATTTGAGTGTACTGTTGCTGTTGAACACATGAGGATTGTTGGTGGGGATATACGAACACTTGTGAGCTGTCTCGCTCATTTATTTACACATTCTTCTCTCTACTTTGCAGGGGCATGTTTATTCTGAGAGCTCTGCTCTCAGACACACCCCTTGCACTTGTCAATGCTCCGTGTAGCATTTGGAGTTCAGGCAGCTTGCCTTCATTAATATGCATGGCGTGCTGATGTCCTCCTCTTCAACTGCCACTTCTGTGCAGGACTAGATTAGTCCTGCACAGAAGATTAGTAAATCCGGGGGCTAGTCTGTGAAGAAGCTTGTTTTAACTGTTTCTGGCAATTTCAAAAATAAGAGATAACTTTGGTTGCCTGGGCCAGAAGAGAGTCATGACAATGATCTTGGTGGATTCCTTCTGAATCTTCAGAAGTACTCTGGATATTAATGGAAAGGGTGGAAAAGTATACAGGAACATTCCTGTCCAAGGCAAAAAAGGAGTCTGTCTTCCAGGCCTTCTCACATGGAGTCCTGGAACTGAATCTTGCCAGTTGCTTCCTCAGAAAGGAGGCAAATAAGTCCACTTGATTATCTCCACACAGATGGATCAAATCTTGGAAGACTTCCTGATCTCTTTCAATTCATGAGGGTCTGCCCTCATACTGCTCAGCTTTTCAGCCACACAGCTTTGATCTGACAGACTGTAGGATGCCTGCAGAGTGAGACTGAGCTGTAAAGATATATCCCAAGCTAACATGACTAGTCTGTAAAGGGGGTAGAGCCTGTTTCCCCCCTTGCTTGCTGATGAACCACATGCATAACTCTCAACCTTCCATGTCCAAAATGAGGAACACTAGCCCTCATAATGTGGAACAAATGGGCAAAATGTGGAACAGATACTAATGGCTTACTAACAACTTCAACTAGGAAGGTCATAGGATGGTTAAAATAATCTGGTTTTACTTATAAGGAAGATATTTTAATGAATTAATATGATTCACTTCTATTTACAATGGATTTCACTTAAAAAAATTCCTAACACTGAATGTGTGAAAGAGTCTTTCAATGTGGAACTTTGAGGAACTTCGAGGAACATGAACTTTTTAGACCCCAAATGAGGTACGTTCCTTGTAATGAGGTACACTTGAGATGTATGACCACATGACTGTAGTATTATCTGTAACCACCTGAAGAGGTCCCAGAGACCAAAGATGGTTCAGAGAGTTTGATGTCTTTATCAGGACAAGCACATCCTCAACATTTATGTGCTTGCATCTGTACTTGGTGTCCCATACCCCTTGCAGTTCTATCCCTCCTGCAACTGCACCCCAAGCAAAATCCGAAGTGTCTTGTGGAGACTGACTGCTTTGGTGCAGGGAAGGAAAAGAGGAGACCTGGATTTAAAATCATCCATTGTCTCCACCAAAAGATTTATTTTCTGACAAACCCCAGCACTGGGATTTGAAAAAATAAAGGGTGTTGATGCTGTGATCAAAGAGATTTCAGATACCACTGTATCTTTGTTATGTGCAGTAGTGCCAGGTGTATCATGAGAATCATAGATGCCATGAGACCCAAAATCCTGACGTATTCCCTCACAGTGATCAAAGTCTGAGTGGAAAATATTAGATATAGATCTAGATAAAGATATATATTTTTTTCTGTGGAAGAAAAAGATTTTTGAGATGTAAAATCTAGTTCCAGTTCTAGTCCCAGGATTACAATCCTGTGTGAACGAGTCAATAAAGACTTGAGTGTTCTTTTGGAATCCCAGCTTGTGTAAGAGATCTGTTACCTGAGAGAGGAAGATTCCTGACACTTTGAAAAAGTGCCTGCATGGATAAATAGGTCATATAAATATGAAAAAAATGTGGATACCCTGTAGCCTTTAATGAACTATAACTGGTGCTAGACACTTTGTGAACACATTTGGTTCAGTGGCTAGTCCAAAGGGTAAGGCAGAGAACTGAGATTCTTTTGAGTCTAGTGTTGCCAAGGAACTTCAAAGAAGAAGAAGAAATAATAGGTTATGGAGTGACATAATTTGGAATTTGGACACTATCACAAAAAGGCTTAGGAAAGAAAGATCCAGAACTGGTCTCCAAGCATTTTCTTTCTATGGCACTAGGACAATCCTTGAATAAAAACCCTTCCTCACTTGGCAAGGGGTAATTGATTCTTTCACGTCTTGGGAAAGCATGTGATGAAGAATCAGTTAAACAAAATAATCTGATCTAGAGGATGAGCCATGACCCTGGAAAGGATGAATCTCCTTCCATTGCCATCTGTAACTCTGATGAATGATTTAAAGAACCCATTTGTCTGAAACAATTTGTTGCCAAAAAGAAAATGGAGATTCAGACTTTTGAGAAGAAAAAAAGGGGCCAGGGTGCATGTGTGTGTGTTGGGGGGAGGGGGAGTGGTCCACAAGGTCTCTGGAATAGTCATTCAGACTTGTTGGACTTTCTTGGTTTCTGGAGGTTTGAGACTTCTTTTCGGATTATACTTGCCATGTCTTTGTAAGTATCTGTTTACCTGTATTTTGTTGAGACTGTTTATCCTATTTTTCAGCCAAAATTACATGAGGATATTGAAAATCCCTCCGAAAATTTTGAAAAATAGGGTTGTCCAGGACCAGCTAGCCCTTTTATCACACTTCTAGATCACCACTGGAACAGAGAGTCCAAACACTAAATCTCTTTCCAAGGGAGAATATAAAATCTCATTTTTAACATAATCTGGAATGCTCTGAGAATGCAGCCATGCAAACCTTCTCAAAACAGTACCAGTGGTCATAAGCCTGGAAGAAGTAGCAACAGAGTCATACGGGCACAGTAAGCAATGACTAAGTGACCTGTGCAATAAAAGAAACTAAGTTAATTAAAAGTAAATTTTTCTTCACAAAAAGAAACTGCAAATAAAACATTCCCCATATTTTCACAATTTGTCAGAATAAACTTTAAAATATGAGCTTTACAATTCAAACGTCTGAAAATTAAAGTTGTAGAAATATACACTTTCCCCACATAGGTATCAATAATTCTCCCATCCTTATCAGAAAGCATAGGACTGAAATTAACTAAGTGCATAGCGGCAGTGAAATCAACTATAGCTCCTGGGCCAAGTTAAGGAATAGTGTATAAACATTTAAAAGACTGAAGAACTTAATACATTCCATATATATTTTTAGGAGCAGCTTGCTGACTGTCAGGAAAATTGCAGGCAGTAACACACATGTCATCTAAACCAAAGAGAATATGAGTAATACATGAAGGCTCTGGAAATTTCTTCTGTAACAAATCATAGTATTTTCTGAGGGACTGAGAAACCTTAGTGTTCTCCCACTGAAAACAATAGGTCATTCTGGAAACAGTCTCAGAGAAAGAGAAATCCCCAGAGGGAGAATCAGAAACTGAGCTCTGCTCTGAGTCTGAATCAGAAATATGAGGGGAAAAAAACTGTGGAGGGAATTTAGTAAAGCCTACATGTTTTTTTCCATGTAGGCATCATGCTACACTGCTTACATGGCCGTGAACATTTTTAGATTCGTTAAGCACTGCTGAGCGGCACACATGCACGTGCCAACACTGCAACTTCTGGGTCATGCAAATCCCCTCATAAGCAAGCGACTGTCATGCAAATGAGGTAGGTAGAGCGATCCAGCAAGTAGATAGGCATATCTGCAGACCCCCATGTCAGTGTCTGTACTGTACATGGAAAAATTCTGTGTACAAGAGTGTAGACAAAATAAAGGGGTTTTAAAAATGTAGATATTTAGACAGAAATGTCATACCACATACACATATGAGTGAAACTATCACCCTGTATGTCAAAAAAATTAAAGGAAATAAGTTAAGTTAATTTTTTTTTAATAATCTGGACTTTGTTTGTGTAGCACGCACCACTGCACGAACATATTTTATCGAAAAAAAAAAAATGGGAACAAATAAATTAATTAGCATGTGACAGAAATTATTACAGGACTGTGAGTGGAGTCCCTACAATGGTGCATTGGTACTGTTGCTAACGTGGTTGGGATCTGAAGTGTCTAGTTTCTAGGTTGAGAGAATGGATACCTGTGCAAATGAGGTGAAGGTACTGAATATAAGAAAGGATTAATCATGTCTGCATATCCCCTTCATGTACGCTTAGACACATGTTGCTGTTTACACAGAAGGTAGCTGACAAAAGGGGAGGGAGTGTCTACGGACTTCTAAGCTCATTTCAGCTTAGGTGTGTGTGTGTGTGTGTGTGTGTGTGTGCTTGAGCAGTGCATTGCCTGGCTGAGTGTGTCCCTATCTGGGGTCACTAACTTCTAAGCTTTGTCTGCCTTCCATGCATGTGTTTGCATGGTATGCCACCATGCTGAGCGTGTTTAAAAAATGTATTTAATTCGTTTTGACCGTTTTTTAAGCTAAAATAAGGCCATTACATGATGTTAATTATATTGTAGCCAGGTGGAATGTATCATAGTTACCCAATCACACATTCTGCACCTACAGCAGAGCTCGATAAAGTATGCATACACCCTAAATTCTGATTTCCCCAATACTCTGCACCATTGGAGTACAGACTTGGGAATTTTAACTGAGAGAATACTAGGGGCTGCTGCAGGTCTGCTACACCTGTATGTGCTAGATGCTGAAGTCAGTGCTGCTGCTGCTGCTGACAATAGGCTAGAGAGAGAAGGAGAAGAGTATTTAGGCCCAGGGTAACCTTCCAGGAGCTACATGAGCTGGAGATTGTAGAGCACTATAGGGTGAACAGGAACATACTACAAGAACTCACTGAGCTTTACCACCCTCACCTCAGACCCAGAGACAAAACAGAGGAGAACCCATCCCAATGGAAACAAAGGTATGTGTAGCCCTTAGCATACTAGCTAGCTACAGGTACTTTCCAAAGACCAACTGGGGACATGATGGGGTCTCACAGGCATCAACTTCCAGGGTATTCCACCAGTTCCAGGATGCCATGCTACCACATGCCAGTGAGCACATTTATTTTCCCCTTACCACTGAAGCAAGGGCCAGCATGCAACACTTCTAATGTGTAGCACACTACCCTGAAGTACTGGGTGCCAGAGATTGCACTCATGTACACATCAAGGCACCAGCCAGTGAGGAGGGTAGAACCTACATCAGCCACAAGGGGTACCACTCCACCAACTGCCAGGTCATGTGCAATGCCCTGGGATTATCATGAATGTGTGTGCTTGCAGCCCTGGCAGTTGTCATGACTCCCATATCTGGCATATATCACAGCTGTACCAGATGTTTGCTAGGAGGGGGGACATCTCACATGGCCATTTCTGGAGGATGCTGTCTATGCCCTGGAACCGTAGATGATGACACCCATCAAAAATACACACACACTCAAAGAAGAACACCATAATGAGGCACACGCATAAACTAAGAACATCATATAGTGTGTGTTTGGGCTTCTGAAGTCATGGGTCTGGTTTCTTGATATATCTGGTGGAGCCCTGCAGTATTCTCCAGCAACATGTGCACATATGTTCACAGTATTGCCATGCTACACAATATGATCCTGTGGAAACAGCTGCAGCAGGATCAGCAAAGGAAAGGGATACACAGCCACCCACCAGTGCCTAGGTCACCACAGCCACAGTCACAGGAGGACTCGAAGGAGGAAGCCCTGATGATGTCCCTGTAGGTAGACTTAGGTGTGCCCAGTACACCCTAGCTTTGGCTAAGAGATAATACATAGCACATTCACTAACAACCTAGGGCCCTAGGGACTGACACATTACTCCTACTCACATACATATAGCAAAATTGATGCCAAGCAACCCACACAACCTGTACCTATCCATGTATTGTCTGTGTACTGTTTCCATCAGAAAAAGTCATCCCTGAACTACAGTTCTGTGAACTGCTGCATTTGCAAGGTAAGTCCCTAACCTACACATTACTTGTAAAGTTTATTACAGTATGCTATTATATGTGTGGATTTGCTGCATTTATCAAGTAAATATAATGGGCTATTTGGACACAAGTAACATCCACATTGGACTACAATTACTTAGTCCACTAGTATCTGTTCCTTAATATTCACTAGGCCTCATGTTTGGAATATGTACTACATCAGTCAAGGGAGATGTTAAACAGTGGGGTCACATGATAGTTGAACTACTGTGCTTCCCAGCAGAGCATGTGGTGTTGCTCCCCCACATCCAACACAGGAGTTTCCCCATATAACTGCTTTAACAGTAGGTCATCAATGGTATATCAGCAGTCCAGGCAAACTCAGGGCAGTAAAATAGAAATTGAGCACACATGGTATGTCTTACTTAATGCAGGAATAACAATGTACATATGTATGCTGTAGATTGTGTGATGAATGACTACACTCTGGCTGGGAGATTGTGTGTCTCAGTGGACCAGGGAAGTTAGCATGGGTGATGCCGTTGATGGTTCAAATCTGGAGGTATCCACATCTTTTGCATGTGAGGTATTATTATATTGGTGTTGCCACAGACTGTCAGTCTGTGTGTGGTGTAGCATTATGAACATCTGTTACATATTAATTACATCAGACAGCTGATGAGTAAAGCTCCTCTATGACACATCTGTAATGTTGCTTAAAGGATCCAAAGTAAGGGCTCAAAAGTACATAAACACTTACCTACAGACCCTTATGCCTGCTGGGTGTCACCACATAGACAGTAACAGGTGAGCAGGTGGTGTAATGTATAATGTTGTTTATGTATGCATGGGCAGGGTACATTGTCCCTGCTCACAGGCTTGCCCATCCAAGTGCAAACAGCCATATATGGCCATACTGGTAACTGTAGACACATAGCTAGGATAATAACAGTTATCTCACTGCTAGGATACTAGATGCAGATAATGGTATGATGCAATATCACTCTGCAGGCCACATATGCTGTTCAATATCAGCCTAGTTTGTGTAATCCACAAGTAGTTTTCTTGCAATCACATATGAAACAGACATCAGACATGATGTGTGCAATAAGTGCCATGAGCTATAGTGTAAAAGACTAGATAAGTAGGGGTTCTAATCCCATGGCGGGCCACTTGGTGTGTGTGTGTGTGTGTGTGTGTGTGTGTGTGTGTGTGTGTGTGTGTGTGTGTGTGTATATCACCCTGCCAAACAACTGAGAAACCCTCATTGGCTATCAAATTGCAATGGTTATGCACTTTATGGCCCTGTAAGTTGCTGCTGGCTTCCAAACTTCCCTCTTCTGCAAGGTCTGATGATGTCATCTACGTTAAGACTACCAGCTGCCACTGTAGCATTTGACTAAAGCCATGGTGCATGTGATAAGTACGGTGATCTATAGTGTATAAGACTAGATAGGTGGGGGCTCTAATCTCGCTGCAGACCATTTGCTACGTGTGCGTATGTCCATATGGTATAAATATGATCACCTCAGTAATTTACAAAGAAGTAGGGATTTGCATAATTTTAGATGTAGCAGGTTATGTGGCCCTGCAAATCCCTGAACACAACTTGGTCTGCTGATGTCATCAAGCATAATATGTCCTAAATCGACAGCACTATCAGACATGAGGTTTGTTGTGTGCATCACATACTGTGATCTGTACTGTGTACATTATCTTAGGTAATTGTTCTAATCTACATACAGCCAACTTGCACTATGTATGTGCTGTGCCATGCCCTGTAAGCAGTGATTGGAAGTGGTGCTATCCTCACTGTAGCCATGTTTGTGTGTGTGGCTGTTAAAGCAACTTACATCAGTTTATGGAACCACAGGATGTTTGAACCTCACTAGCATAATTGCCATATGACCATCACAATTGTAGACAACAGTATACCCTTACTTACATGATCAGCACATATTGCCCCAGTCTAAGACAGACACAGACAGAAGCCCTGTGGTGAAATAACGGTCACCCAGCCAGTCATACAGATGGCATGTGCTGAGGCGCACTGATGTGCTCTGCTTGCCATTAGTAAGGGTTGTGTTTAAAAGGTGGGTTAAAGTCTGCTAGACAAATCTCTCCCACCAGCATGCATTATTAATGTCACATACTAGGTTAATGTCCTTAGAGTGATTAATCCATGTACTATGCCACCTACAGATATGCATCATTTACAATCAAGCACATTCACACATTGCCCTGTATGCAAGGCAGAGATCACCTTTGAGTTGTCTATATGCCACAGGCTACAATGACACTCATTTTAGATGATTCCCATGGAACACATGCTGAAGATGTAAAGTTCCATTGTGAGGGACCATACTGTTGTGTGCAAGTTCCAGTACTGCTTGGAAAAGTCCATTACCAGATGGCCATTGAACTCAGATACTGGCATGCTGAGGGAGGAGTACATGGAGGTTATGAGTATGTCAATTACGGGTGATTGTGCCCTCAGCTATGACACATGATTCCCGTCATACCACTAGAGAGACATGGTGATCTCATTAGGTGTAAACCTGTGTGGGTAGGTCTGTGTGCCCAGTTCTGTCACCCCTGAGTATGCATATCACATGTTGAATGTGCTACTTACCAGGTACATAGGTGTTAGTGATGGAAATGATACTACATATATATTTTCATGAAGTTTATGGCCATTACTATGTCAACAGGCATTTGTTTATCACTACTCTCTTGTAGGATATTGACATAACTCACAGACTCCATGAGTGCTCACACTTTGCAGGCACCAGCCAAGATCGTTAGCCACAGACAATCAGTATTCATGTGTATCATGATTAAATGGATTCCAAGCAGTAGCGGACACAGGACTCCACCTGTTGAACACTGCTGCTTGCAGATCAGCTATTGGAGGTGGATGTCCCTATGTTGAGTATGTGTGCTATCAATGGGCCACTAAGTGACCCCTACAATGATAGTACCATGGATGCCTAAGTAGATGATATAGTCAGATGGCTTATCTCAGTCCAAGGGGTTGTATGCCCTGATGTTCCCTCACCCAGGTCCTTGCTGGCTGCCTTGGAAATGTCCACCATGTTTAACAGTCATGATCCCCATGTCAGACATCCAAACTGTGTACAGTCAACTGTGTGTAGATCACATATACTGTATGTGTGCTGATCAGCTCCATGTTGATAGCCCTACAGCCATATAGATATAGGTACTCAGGCAAAGAGATCTATAGTTCTGGTGGTCAGTACATGCACCACCTCTGTTCAAGGGTATAACATTTGAAGTTGTCCAGTCAGCTGGGGTCCAGCCAGTGGTTTCAGTATGACGGCAAGGTGTTCCCAATGGTGTTAGTAATCCATAACACATCCCATATAGGATGCCGTCTAGGATGTTATCATGTCCAATAGATGCTGTGCATCCTCCATAGAGAGGTCATTTATGACCTACTCTGTAGATATGGAAGTTATGAGACAGGTTGTAGGAATGTCATGTGTCACATGTGGTGGGGACCGGGTAGTGAAGTTGACACATAACATGTGGGACTACAGGTTAGCTATGGCTAGAGACCCATTTTATGTGGCATCATTAAGTATGAATTCACCGACAATCTGGGCATGTCCTTTGATGTATGCATCTACACTGTGCATTGTGGTATTGCATTGTGTGGGTTGCTAATTTTGCCACTTACTGTGTGTGCACAACATCACAACACTATGTAGTTGTTATAGCTGGGGAGGTTGTGTCACCAATTTAGGGGGGCACCCTCACCCCAACTGTCACACAGCAATGACCACCTCTTATTGTACAGCCTGATAATGACAGTTGTCCACCAGGCAGGTCTGCTGTGCCATGAGGAACCTGTGGCCCTCCTGTCAGGTACAGCCAAGTTCATGCAGTTGTAATGCTGCTGCCATAATGCATGGGTGTACATCTCTTCATGCATGTCATCCCATCAGAGGGGGAGGTGCAGTCAAGCTATGTAAACCATCCCACAGGAGGTAATAAATGGCTTTGTTGAAATATATGTCTATATTATCTGCAATGGGGGGGTAGTGCTGGAAGCTTTAATGTCACTGATCTGTGGTCAAATTCCACCAGGGAGGATCTCACAATGGGAGGTCTGCAGTGGTCACCCATATAAGCAAACACATGATGCAATTCATTGGTTCCCCTTGGGAGGATGTCACAGCACTGCTCCAGGACATTGTAGTTAAGGACATAGGCTAAACTTTAGCCAAGTGAGCTGCAGCATGGCTAAGCAAAACAGCTGGTTGTCACTTAATGCCACACCACAACATGGTGTAATGATATATCTTGAAAGACACATGTACATACAAATACGCACAATGGGTGTCTGGATACATGGAGGGGCTCCTGTAGTCAGCTATTGCTTGATTATGAGCCCTTCCAGTACTGAATGTCACCTGCATTGTCTCCAGGAAATCACAGTGTTTCACAAAATCTGGATGTGTATCTATCCTTAATGAGTATGTACACATCACCTGCATTACCTTGAACACTGTTATTTTTAGGTGTGAAGATGTGGATGGACCTGTAGACTGGTATGGCTGTGGTGCTGTCCACAGCCTTGAACCAGATGTCCCTGACTGCACACATGTCTGCATAATCCAGGGTTGGGAAACATTCCACAGATTGGAGTTCACTGGTTCCATACCCACCATTAAAGTAACATAATCATGATGTTGTATAAAGAAGGTGTTCTCATTGCCAACTTTCCCCTGAACAGTGCATCTAAGATGCATTATTGGGGTGTCAGTACTTGTGGGCATTACTCCAAATCTCAGGGGTGAGAGATGAACACCATCACTGTTGAAGCATTGATGTTTGTTGAGCAAGGCATCCCAGGCAAACATGTAGTAGATCCCCTGACAATGACAAAACATGATAAGGCAATTATTGACTTCCATCAATTTCCATGTGTATGGAGCCATCATCCCAGATGAGTGTCAACTGCAGCTGAAATGTATGCATATACCCGCAAAAGACACAGACTGACTAAGCACAGTTATATGTCTACACAGGCCAGTGACATATGTCCCTAGTCATACACACCTGCAGGAACTATGATGTCAACATTATGTTAGCCAATATCCCTTAATTTGCGACAATGTGTGGTAAGGCCTATTGTGTCAACCCACAGACAGCTATCTGTGATCTGTCCCATATGTAACCACTTGACAGAAACATCAATGTGTCTCACAATGTAATCACCTCTGACTAAGAGGTGTTTTTATGTTTTGCCTTGGGTGTTTGACCGGTGAGAGTGTGGTGCATGCAGTATCATGTGCACTGTGCACTCCAGAGGCAGGGTGTTCTGAGGTATCTGTCTGGCAATGTGTCTGGTAAGGAGCTTCACACATGCAGGTGTGTGTATTATGGGTGTAGGTCATGCAGGATGTGAGCTGTGCATATTGGCATAATGCTCATTGCCATATGTAATGACTGCTGTTGGAGATACCATGGCAGCAAGGTTTGAAATGCAGTCACATTGTTCACACATTGTGTTTGTGTGTTATAGGAGTAGAGTGGTGGGGACACTCCCAACACCTCAGCAGAAGGTCCTGCAAAGGTAGGGTCATGCTGATGCAACCTTGTGGTTGACAGCCTGATATACAGTGTTTGTAGGCACACCTTACAGTGAAGATGTGGATGCTCATGCATGCATAAAGGGCTAGTTCAACTTTGCTGACATTACGTTAGGCTCACAAGCATACGATGCATGTCAAGCAATTAGACAGCATGATGGTTGTTGTGTGACATCATGTGGGAACACAAACGTGTGTCAGGTACAAAACTGTACAGTATGATATGCTTAGGACATGTGGCAGGTGGACACACATTGGCTAAAGGTGACTAGTCTTCTGCAGTAGGCCTCACAGCCATGTCATGCAGATATGCATCACTAATCTGTTGAAGGGCAGGATGCATGCAGTGCTGTGAAAGTGTCACCTACAATGGCACCCCACAAGCGTGCTGATTGTTACAGCAAGACTGAACATCTATGTCAATGGACATTGTACATTATATTGTAGTGCTACAGCTGTGCTACTAATCCCCCTCTTGTCACTTCCCTAGTGACATATTACTAACTCTGGAACAGACAGCATAACACATGCAAAAGCCAACTGATTGCCCAAGTTGCTAATCAAGGCATCTATTTGGAAAAGAGTATGTGAAGCCTACAGAGCATTTCATGATGTGGAAAAGCTATGTGGATGAACAAACAGCCTGTGTCCTGCTTGTCATCTTGGGTTTTGTAGTACCATTTTGCGTGTGATGACATAAATGTATCGGAGCACGGTATTCCATGTAAGAATTGTGTCAGAGACCAGCATTAGTAGTTGTCAGGCACTGTCAATTCTGTGGACTCCCCTGCTTTCCACAGTCTTCACAGGTAGTCATGTCCTTCCAGTACACACTGCTTAGGTAGTGTCCAACTGCAGAATACCTGTGTAAAACCCCCATCTTACCTTTAATGTGTATACATATTACACTTCCCTAACGTATTTGTCAGTGCTATGTACACACCTTGGTTGACTCTCTTCTTGGAACATGCTGGAAGCAACTGCAATACTTAATTGCACAAAGGACAACTAGCATGCAGTGCCAAGCAGTGTCCCCAGATCTCGGAGTCATGTGACATAAAATGCAGTGAAAGAAGTTAGCATGGATATGAACAGTAACACTATTGTATAACTACTAACACTGGAACACACACTGTTTTTGTTATGGTCAAGGCCACATCATGCCTACCAACTCTAACTGATGGACCCCATTGAGTGTTATACTATGCAATGGATGATGGGAATATTACTCACTCTACCTCCTATGGCTTGACAAGGTGTTTGACAATACTAGGCCAGCAGACCTTGCTGTAAATTGGGTAGGTTATATATAGAGTGTTATGTCAGCTGGCGGGTAGGCAAGTGCCTTGACAGTCAAAATCTGGGAAGATAGCATTGGAAGACCTACGTTGCAATGATGCCAATCACCAGTGGATTTTCCCAGGCATCTTTGATGGCGTACCCCTTCTACCCATTCCCTATCTGCAGTCACATCCACTGTCAGTAGCTTCTGACTGGCTGCATTAGCAGGTGATTGAATATCAGGAACTGTCACTGAATCCTGCACAGAAGCAAAAGTAACACAGGATGGCCTGTGACACAATTTCAGTTGCTTTCGGAGTCAGTGGTAAATACTAAATTTCAACGACTGCACAATACTATCCTTTGGAAAGTCATCCACCCCTGGGAAATATAGTAGTGTTCACACACCACATATAGTTTAGCCATTACTCATGAACATATGGACACAGAGAGAAATATAACCTTTCACTTTCACTGGTCAGAGAGATGTGGGGATGCATTCAATGTTGTACAAGCTAGACAGACAGATCTGTGATGTAACTCCCAGACTGTCATTGTCATACTGAATGTGGCAATCATTACACTGATCATTGTGTACAATGGCACCTTTGCTATGTCACTACACAGGCTTATCTTACATCTGTAGCAGCTACACATGTTCCATGGTGCAGCAATACACATTGCAGATAACATGTCCTATGGAGTCCATGTCAAGATCGTACATGTGTAGTCTGTCTCATAAATGCTTTGTAAGGGATGTGTATGGCTGCCATACAGGGAGGTGTCAGATCCCACTGTGTACTTTTCAAGCATCCATGACAGGACTAACACATGTCTTACCCATCCTACACACCTACACTGTCATTGTGTATACATAGTACATGCTAGAGAGACAGATATGTAACAGACAGTACACTCTATGTGTAACATACCCCCCCCCCATGCATGTGAAGCACACATCTGCTGTGGCACACATCATTTTCTGGTTACACCATGGGATGCAGAACAAGACAGCCATAGCTGTTGTCAGACAAATGTCTGTACTGGCCACAGGAAATGTATAGATGGGTCATCCCCAGCACCACAACTTGTAGATGTGTTAGCTAGCACAACCCTGGTGACACTTATCAAGGGTATCAGACCTTTTCACAGATTAGGGATGCATGAGTACACTGAATGACGCCATTGTCCTTGTTAGCCTGTTACAAAATATGGACTTATGGAGTCATGCACCTATAGTGCTTTACCTTGCTGAGGACATATTTCTTCTGTGCTAACATTCTGTCCTGTGCTGTGATGTCTATGGCTTTATTGCTGCTGTGTATCCCTAGGTGTCCCCAACAGAATCCTGAAATAGAAACATAACCAGGTTCATGACACACCTTTCATTGTGTAAGTATACAGCCATTACAACATCATACAACATAAGGTACACAAAATTATGTGGCTTAGTTATTACAAATGTTAGCATACAGTATCTGTCAGAAACCACTACAAGTGGCACAGCAATACAATGCATTACACAAGTACATATTAATTTACATAGTCATCCTGTGCATCAGACAAATAGCTTCATTTCCTTGCATTGAATATGAGGATGACAGGAATGTGATGGTGATGCAGGTGTTATCACTTGTACAGGGTGTTATGTTGGAATGCAGGAGGCCTAGGCTGACCCAAAAGGTTGACAGCATGTGTGTGAGTCAGGAAAGGAAGCAGGCAAGATGGACCATGGAATTGTACTGTGTGTGTCTGTAGGTGACCTACATTTGAGAGTGGTGTGTGAGTGTGTGTGCATGTACACAGTCAAGCTCAGTGCTGGCCCTACATGTAGGTATGTTGGACAGCTTTGAACCGTGCATGGTAAAGCTGACAGTTCACTGTCTCTGGCCCCAGACACAGAAAATGGCTGTGCCAGGAGTTGTACTGGCACCTCCATGTCCAAGGTCAGAAGTAGTGCTAGTACCCGATGGTCACTGCTGTCTGCTGGGACCATGTCCTCCACAGAAACACCCAGGACCATGAGCCCATGGCTTGCCATGATTTAGTCTGAACAGCACATTCTCCTCTGTAGTGCTGGATGCACTACCACTACAGGAGCATGACTATGCATGGCCACGTGGACTCTCAGCAGATGGGGTTGGTGACTTATGTCCATGAGGCCAACACTCAACTCCAACCACACGTTCCATCAAAGACACTGTGCATTCCAGGACAGACACTGTCTTAGCCCACCTTCTGTCCACTGCATCTATAACCCTGAGCATACATCTGCAGTTCTTTCAGAACATGCCTCTGCCTCCATGATTGCCTGAAACATATGCTGAGTGACTTGTGTTGTGACACCTGCAACAGGTGGTGGAAGGACAGCAGACCTCCTACGATCACCACTATCAATCTGCCTGTGTGGAACCTCACCAGTTCTCTGGCACTGGTCAGTGTCTACACCCACTGGAGCCATAGTTGCCACACTTTACTGTTCAATGTCCCCAACCCTCTGACTGTCTAATATCTGTGGCCTCTGGGGACTGGGTATGTGTAGGGATACTGACTGTGTGTGATGACAATGAGGACAGAGGAGTGATGTCAACCTCTGGAACATATTCAGCCCCTGAAACCCCAACCTGTGCCTCACTGTGGCCACCATCATCATCAGAGTCTGAAGAGACACTGACATCAGGTTGGGCAGCGTACAGAGACCAAATCCCCTGGAAACCTGTGATAAGAGAGGAAAAAGCAGTACATCAATACTTATGCTCTGCAGTACTATGTTGCAGTAAATGTACAGCTCTAAACACTTCTGGCACTATTACAGACATAATAACCAAAACCACTTCAGTAGACTGTAACAGTGCCAATAAAGGGTTCCCGATAAATAATTAGATATATACCACTTCAAGTTAAATAAAATAATTTAATAGAAACATGGATATAGCACTTTAGTTAAATGTATGTATTATGTATTATGTCTTTTTAACATGGGAACTGTGATGTTTTTGGTGATGTAGGGATTGTATTAACCAATAGGAAGTGTGAGTTGGTTATATAATGAATAGCATACTGTGTATGGTTAATTCTGATGAAGTTTCTGGTTTGTGGAAACAAATATGCTAAATACGTATTTCTATTAAATTATTTTATTTAACTTGAAAAGTGGTATATATCTATTTATTTATCGGGAACCCTTTATTGGCACTGTTGCAGTCTGCTGAATTGGTTTTGGTTATTAGTTTTATTTGCGGCTTCAGTTTCATCCATACATTTACTAGTTTGACTATTACAGACCTGCTGAAATCCCAACATCATATAGTAGGACAAGAGGACATTACTATTCCCACAAACAGCTGTAATCACTTGTAAATAAAAGCTCTTTACACAGCAATCTCATCAGCAAAATGAGGTACACTGTTGGACATTTGTAAAGACTCTGCGCAATTGACACATATGGCAATCTGCAATGTCCTGGCAATACTATCACATCTATCAGTGTGGTGACACTCACAAGGCATACGTATGACTGTAACATGTGTAGAATCATAAAATATCTGTGCAGTTGGCAATCATACCGACAGTGCAGCTCTTCAAGCAGCAGGCCTGGGATGACACTTTAGGGATTACATTGCTGTAAACATACATCTATAACAAAACAGTGTCATGCTTACCAGGAGCAGAACCATGGCCTTATCTAATACTTGATGGATCTCTGCAAAGTAGAGGGAGAGGTAATGTCAGTACTACTGCATGTTGTACCACAACAAGGTAATATGTCCATATATCTCACATTTAGAGTAACTACTATGTTAATCATTCAACATCTGTGCATGAGAGTCAGACTGCTGTTAACACCCCCACCCCCCCAAAGAACACAGACCTGACACCCATGTAAGAACATGTACACCCTGGCACACTGAATGTTACAGTATTGCAATGGTGATCTAACTAAGCTTACCTGCATATTCCTCTGCCATGGAAACTATGGCACCCACATCCACGATGTATAATGTGATGGATGCCTGGGAGCTGTCATGTGTAGGTTCACCAGGAATTCCTCAGTGGCTGAGAGTGGATGCACTGCTGCAGGCCCTCCACTGGTGACACCATGATTCCTGGCTACATCTGCTGCTCTTCTGCATGCAGCAATGATCATGTCCATTGTGCAATGTTGAGCCTGCTCATATGTCCTGCTCTGAAGACCTGTAGCATTCACGTCATGGACAAGGTCAGAAACAATGCTGCCCACTGTTTCCTGTTCTGCCTTCCCTTGGACAGTAGGAGCTCATGGTGTTGTTGGAGGCCTTCAAGTATAGTCTCACTCTTCGCATTTGTGAAAGGTGCGTGGTGCCTTGGGTACATGTGCACTGAAAGACAACAGAATGGGAACGCATGACAGGATCACATATGTGGAAGGACACTATGTAGAGATACAGCAAGAAGAGAGTGGCTGTCAGTATCCACTGCTTCATCACACATGTCATATTCCACAGTGTGCAAACATACTAAGTTTGTGGATACAATTAAGATACTAGTGATAGTCAGCTATTCTCATGTGTGCCATGACAGATGCTGCTGTATGATCATACACCCAACACTGGAGTCTACTTTAGTGTGCCCCCTAGGGGTAACCCCCTCTATAATATGCCAAAACAACAGTGCCAAATACATAGTAGTGTGCTATTACAACCACTATAAAGGGACAGTCCCTAGAGACCAGTGTGCCACTTTGACAAAAAACATTCCACCCTTGATGTATTGTACGTCTTCTGTAGGTATAACACATATGGATATTAATGACATGTCATTATCACAGCTGTAAGAAAGTCTTAATGCTGTAATCCATATTCCCTGTAAGTATATTCACACATCTGCATCCTGTTGTAAACAAAAAGGTTACACACCTGCTCGAGTGCAAAACTTCTCTGTTGATATGTGGTGATATTTAAGTTTTTGCAAATGTATGTTCTCTGTGCAGAAAGTCTCATACTGAATGGTGGTTCCCCATAGTCAACATGTTTATTTTTTAACACGCATGTCATTAGCAGATCATTGCCTCTTAACCAATCTGTGGTTCTGAAATGCTAATTGCAACCAGCACAGCTTATTTGTACTATCATCAGCCAATGACATGCAATCACTGTACAAGATATAAGGCCTCCATGTAGATTACAAACACTTTCTGATATGTTGTGCTGATCTTTACTGGGGTGAGGAGACTATGTCATCACAGAGGGTTGGTTTGTAGTAGCTACTGTTACATAGAGATGTGTGCGCTACAGGCTGCAGCTGCTGCTGCAGGTAATAGGCCTAGGCAGAGAGTGGGAACACTTTGGAGGACAACCAGCTGTAGGAGTAACTGTGGTAACTGTGTTAGCCTTTTCATATAGGCAGAACCAGAGTGAGGGTAGCCATTCCACTCCAGTTAAGGCATGTGTTTAAGTTAAGTATGTTAGGCAATGGTATCACTAACAGAGTACTAGGCTACATGTTTGTTGTGTCTTTGAGCAACATAGGGGATAAATATAACATTAAGTCCACCATTTGTGCAAGTGTCAGTCCATGTGTTGCAGTCTGGTACTCATTTGGAATGTGTATTCTGGGAGTCCTTGTTACAAGCAGGTACTTCATATGTGTATGTTGGTTTTGCAGCTGTGCTAATCTGCACTATGGGTTTGAAAGGATTGTGTACTGCACTCTGATATTAGTGGGCCTCATTTGCATTACCTGAGTTAAAAATCCTCTGTGAATGCATATTAATGCATGACATGACACTTTATGCACTTATAGTTTTGCTATAGGGATATGTGGTGCATTCTTAGATGAAGGCCTGTGACTTCCACCAGTGACAAGCAGATATTTCAGTTGTAATGCATTCTGAGAATAAAGACTGTATTACTCAGTAATTAATTACTGGCTTCACAATAATGCCATTTATATGCTACACACCACTGGATTTGAACCCAAGACTGTGTGCAGCCAAATGTGCTGTTTGCAAGGCATTTAACAGGCTGAGCTACCGAGTCACTATTACACCAGGTATATTTGCAAATTGTAAGTACACACATACAGGCTGTTATATACTTTTTTACAACCGTTATGTGCATGGCTTTATATGGATGTGCTTCTGTACCAGGGTTCCTGTTGTAAATATTTTTTGCCAGTAATGCCTTAGCATTTCTAGTTGTGTACTCTTGCATCAAGCTCCAAGGTGCACTCCCAATTTTTCCATTTATCTTTAAGCAAGTTTGCACGACATGGTGTGATGTGCAGCTCCACTGACACATGCTTAATGACTGTAACTTGCAATTACTATGTTTTGCTTAAACCACCTGATTTAATTCACAGCTTCGTGGTGTGGTAAGTTAATGCATTGGTCTGCAGGTGCAATGGTCTTTGGTTTAAAATAGGGGACAGGTGTTTATTTTGTACATGTTTATTATTTAAAGCACGTGCATCAATATAGCTCCCTGTAGCTGAGCTTAGCAAAGCTGTGCAATGTGGTGCATTGTGCAGCGTTGCACTACAAATATATAAAGAAAAGAAAATTGGAGTGATAGGAAATTGGTGAAATGGAGTGCAAGCAGGGGGAAAAACATAGTGAAACACAGGTAGATATGTGCAGGAAGGGTGCAGGAAAGAACCATAGCTATCTATTTCTTGTACAGCAACAACTGTGCACTTTGAAAGATTTTGTAGGTGACTTTAGACTATCACTCCCTGAGAGACTGGTGACAATAACATAATTGCATTGTTAAGCCAATTGGACCAAATTATGTGTGTCCAGTGAACATGTATCTGAAACGGAGAGCTATGAGTGGGGTGACTTTTTCTTCAAATTTGTGGTTTCTCATCCACTCATCATGGCTGTGTTTGAAAAGGGTCAGCAATGCACTTTGTATGACATGTAAGGGGAGTCTATTCCAGAGAGAGCGCAGCCTCTGGGAGACAAACCTGTCTCTCCAGCAGGTTTTGTTAATGGCACATATTAGATTTTGGCCTTACAATTGGGTAATGCACAAGGAGTTAAACTTATGGAAAGGGAGCATCTTGAGTAGATCAGGGTCTGAGATTGCCTTGTAGGCAAGATACAAATCACCTCTGAGCAATCTGTATGATACCAAGTAGAGTAATAGTGATTTGAGCCTTTCCATATAGGACAAGTGTTGGAGGCCATGGATTCTCTTTGTGAGATATTTCTGTGGCCTTTTCAGTTGGTGCAGGTGTTTGCAGGGGTACATACCAAATGGGGAGTTGTACTCAAGTATTAGTCTAATGAGGGAGGTGTAGAGAGAGGTAATAACCACCTTTTTTCTGGATGCAATCCCTTTACTTATGAGATGAACCAGGTAAAATGCTTTTCTAACCACTGCCGCTACATGATGGTCGAATGTGAGATTGTTGTTAACCTGTGTGCCTAGGTCTCTCACCACAGTTTATGTGCTTAGGGGAGTTGCCATTGATGTGGTAATCAGTAGGGCTCATGTTTTTGCCGAATGTTATGATAATACACTTTTTGCCCTTAACTTAAGGCCATGACTTTGGCACCAATCATTTGTTGCTATGAAACCCTGTTTAGTATGTTAACATCATTTGAGTAGTCAGTGACAGCACCCAACTTACAGTCATCTGCAAACTTGGTCAGCCACAGGCCTTTTGTGTTTGCCTGGGCCTCTGAGAAGTAGATGCCACATAGTAGGGGTACCAGGACAGATCCCCGGGGAACACCACTAGTGACAGGTCTGCTGACAGAGGTGGAGGCACCTATTTTGACCATGTGGATCCTATCAATGAGCCAGTTGGCCACCCACCTAATGAGATAGGTATTTATGTCAAGTTGTTTTAGCTTTTTGATGTTGCCCAAGTGGGGGATTGTGTCAAAGGTTTTGGCCAAGTCAAGGTAAGCTATATGTACTGACTTTCCCTCATCCAGTGCCTTGGTGACAGTCTCAAAAAAGTCAACCAGGTTCAACAGGCAAGATCTTCCCTTGACAAATCTGAACTGGGTGGGGTCAAGTGCTTGGAGATTACCTATGTCCTTGTTTATGAGGTCCATAATAATATGCAGCATGGCCTTACATATCAGACTTGTCAACCTAATGGGGTGATAGTTTCCAGGATAAGTAGTGGCACCACCTTTGTGCAAAGTGATGACAATGGCAGTTCTCCACTCTGCTGGAATGAAGCCTGTACTTAGACTATGGTTGAATAGGGTGCTCAATGGTGAGGCTAGTTCTTGCGCAAAATTTATTTTTATTTATTTTATTTATTTAACATTTGTTTACTGGGAAAGTCCAACTTGGAGCAAAGCCAATTTTCAGTGGAAGCCCAGGGAGAAACACTCCAAATGCATGTCTTTGTAAAGTGGTAGGAAACCGGAGTACCCGGAGAAAATGTACATGAATGCAGGGAGGACATGTAGACTCCACACAGAAGGCACTCCAACTGAGAATCGAACTGGAGAACCTCTTGCTGTGAGGTGACAACACTACTGCTGCAGCACTGTGCCATGTAGCTGCTGGAGATGGTGCAGAATGCAGCCTGGGATACTATCAGGTCCCATGGAAGCTGTGTTCTTTGCCTTGGATATGGCCTTTAACTCTGCCCTTGGATGGGGAGGGTGTTGTGGAATCTTACTCCAATGTGCCTCCACAAGGTAGCAGCATGACTCACATCCCCACCCATGGGACTGTCAACACTGCTCCATCACTGCTCTGAGGGTGACAGTGGTGGATGGTGGGCTCTGGGTTAAGCCTGCTCCACCAGGTTGGCCAGAATGATCTTCATCTGATGCAGGCATCTTCCAAACCCACACATGACTATCCCATGCACCAAACCTGACAGTTCATCATGGGTGACAACTCCTCCACCACCACTGCTCCCAGAGGGGGGCTGGGCCTCTTTCCATGGGGCAGTACTACCTGATGTTGCAGGTAGTGTAGGGGGAGCAGAGAGGGCACCACCAGGCTGTGTTCCAGATGTGCTGTGATCTGTTGCCACTGCCAGAGAAGGCAAGGTAGGTGGATCATGAGGAACTGACTGACCTTGATGCATTGTAGTAAAGTAGTTAGAACAATAAATTAAGGTTAGTAATAACCAAACCAATGTTAGTATTAACAGAATGCAACATATTTATTAATCCAAATGCATATTAAGGTATATTATGTGTCACTCAACATTAAGTAACATAATAATCAGTATGTTAACAGCAAGCCAGTAGGAATTAAACTATAAGGCCAACAAAACAGTTAATTTAACAAAAATATGTTAATACTGAATCATAATAATAAATAACAATAATAAATTAAAGTTTAACAAAATATAGTTAGTTTAACAAAACATATTAATATTAAATCATAATAATAAATAATAATAAATTAAAGAATATAAGGGGTGGGGAAAGAGAAAAAAAGCATACCATTAGTGACACTGCAGATGATATCCATGAAAACACTGGTAATACATAGTTCTACAGGTGTGTAATGTCAGTTGTGAGTACAGTGTAGATCAGAGTGTGTGTATGTACCTTTAAGAAGCATTTCCAGTTGTAAGCATGTGCATATAAATAGTGAGCACCCGTTAAAAGAAGTTAAGACAGTGAGGATGCAAATGGTGAAAGGCTTTGATAGAACTGGTCAAGTGAGAGGTACATGTGCCAAGCGGAGATCCTACTTAGTGGAATCTGAGGGTATAGAATACAGGAGAAACCACAGGCATCTTCTTCCTGTATCAGAAACAATATCGCAACATCATACCTGCGATACAGACTCTAGATCTCAGAGCAACCCTGACAATGTTCATACCAAAGAACATGTCTCAGTATCCATTCCCATTCCTGATGATGTCCCAGATGTCCCCAAAGTTGAACATTCCTTAAATGCAGTCCCTGTTGCTAGATCCAATTCTGACTTTTATGTTACATGATCAGGTCATATTTCTAGTGTAAAATACACAGTGTCCTGGACATGATTACTTTATATGTGTCTAATTTTGTATGATTGCATGTCAAAGAATTAGTTCTGTATAACTGCATGTCAAAAGATCATTTCTGTAAATTACATGTCATTTAATACTGTTATTTAGTATATGGACTATTTCTCAAAGAGGGAGGATTTAGATCAGAGCATGAGTATGTTCCTGTAAGAAGCATTTTCAGATGTAAGCACATGCATATAAATAGGGAGTATGTTCAGGCAGCAGTGCCATTTTCATAGAACAAAACTATTACACGAACCACAAACTACAAAAATAATAATCCAGGAGCACAAAGGCAATCAAGCGGACAACCGGATAAAATAAATTAAATAAGAATTTATTGGTGAGCGCTTTCGGCTGCGAACTCCAGCCTTCATCAGACAATTTTAAAACTCAAAACACATTCCTTTTATAGCATCCACATAATCAGCAATTAACCAATTCAATTTAATTAATTAATAAGATACTAATAAAAAACTGACAAAATACTGCTGAATTTCAGCTTGCACCTATCAAAATACACTAGTATGACATTTCATTTGGCAGTACTAAAATATATATACTTGATAGTACTAAAATATATATACTTGATGTTTTCATTGCACGTACCTAATAATAATATATATATATATATATATATATATATATATATATATATATATATATATATTTTTTTATATATATATATATATATATATATATATATATATATATATATATATATATATGTATGTATAAATAAAGATATATAATACATATAAATATGTGCACCTAATTAATTAAATTGAATTGAAATTTTATTTTATCCAGTTGTCCGCTTGATTGCCTTTGTGCTACTGGATTATTATTTTCATAGAACAGCCAGAGTGTTAACATGTATGGGTGTAGTAGTTAGTCTTTTTATAAGTTTAAGTTGTAAAGCCTCATTTCTGATGAGTTTGTGTGTAATAAAGCTACTTGAACTGAACCCATGAATGTTCATCTGTTTTACCCTGACAAGACGAGTGAGATACAATGATTACACTTTTTCTATAGCTGATGTAGCATGTACATACCTCTCAAGCTGTTAGCATGGGACAGTATGGGCCAAGCACTAACAAATGCAGGTACACAACTACACAGAACAGTTTCACATAATGTGGACTTACATAACTACCAAGGTGTTCTGTAAATGGATTTGGTAATACATTGCATTCCAGATAATCATTTATCTGGTAGCCATTTGACAGACAGATTAGGCAGTTCTAATTACATTACTGTGTCCCTCATTGACAGGGGTGACAGGTGTTGACTGAGGCTTCTTTTGGAGGATAAAGTCTTGGCTATACTTGGAAGGGCCCCAGGGCCATTAGCCTAAGAACCTCCTATGAGCCTTTGAAAAATCAAGACACTTGAGAGGCATGCTTGTGTACATTAACTAAGCTAGACAACCATCATGGCTTAGTTGGCAAGCATGGGAGTAGAACCCAATAGCTGTGACTGCAGTGGACATCTTCTAATAATGTAGCAATTGACTGCAGTAACTTAGAAAAGACATGCAATGACTACAACCCTATTGCAAATATTAAAACAGATTTATTTAGGAAACCACAATGCTACTTAACACTTTATTTGTATTGCTGATAATTTCTGTGAAATCTTCCTCAGCGATATACCTTTTGTTCCTGGAATAGAAGAAAATGAGAGCATTCTGTTACTGAGACTGGCCTAGAGACAGCCTTGAACCATACTATGAGCTGATCGATACATTTTTTGGGGCATTATGTTTGCATTCTACAGCTATTACAATTGTACACTTGGCTGCAGCAACCTTACCACCTCTAGTGCAATTATGTTATGACACCACAATCCTGCTTTACACCTTTTAGCTTACTGTTATTGGTATTGTTTATTGCAATACAGTTGTTATTATTTATTTATTGCACTACAGCTCTAATTGCCCATTTATTGCACTACAGTTTTTATTGTTTATTCTTTATTGGAGTACATTTTTTATCCTTTATTGCTTAGTGTAATACTGTTAGCATAATATATCTGTACTTACCACACTCACGGCACAACCTGGACAGGTGTCCGGCATGGGGCTGAATATTACAAGTCCTCTCAGCTGCATCTGTTGGGAGAGAAGCACACCATTATGCATACCAGTTTTGCGCACATTCAGCTTGCATTTTGGTAAAATAGTAGAAAAAGTACTTACATGTTTGTGGGGCATGTCCAGCTCTAGCCTCATGGACACAGGTGTCCAATGTTCCCCTCTTTCTCAATTTCAGGTCTTCATAGTGGTGACAGCACTGCTCACCAGTGTGGGAGACACCAGTAGCAATGGGAAGATCCCTGGCCAACAAATCCCAGGCCTCAGCCTTACACTCTGAGCTCTGGTAACCGCCCTTCAGCAGCCTAAGTTCATAACTATGTATGAGGATCTGAAAAACAAACTGGACTCCTGTACTCTCCATCTCTGTGTCCAAAAACGCACACCCTCTCCAACACCATCTGGCATATCAGCAGGTAAGCAGACTCCAACAAATGGTGCAGAGTTCCCACCTATTGGTCTTAATATATGCTGTTTTCCCACTCTTACACATCATTTAGCAACATTCAAAAAAGTGCTGTGGTGCTTAGCATCCTGCAAACCAGCTAAGTGAAGCCGAGCATCACAAAAACTTACACAACTGTGATTTTAGCAAAGCTCAGCACTGCACAAACAATATTAGCCATTAACTACATTTAAGCAGTGCTTAGCACTGCGCAGCTCTCCCAGATGTAAAAAATATTGATTTTAATTGAAAAGACATTTTACATTGCATTCAGCAAATGATATGTGTGCTAGGGACTTGAACCCAGGAAACTTTAGACTGTCACTCTACCCATATAGCTACTTGGATAGTATATAAAGTAGTATACCTTCACATACCCTACTAAGCAATCGGGTGCACCCCACAAATGGGCTTAAATGGGCTTAAACATAAGCAGACATACATAATTAATTACATCTGGTTTCTATATTTAGATGTCTGGCAGGTGTCAGCTGTCTATGTGTAAACACAGCTAGGCATTGCTGCACTCCACGCCACACTGTGCAAATGGACATTAAAAAAAGTAACAATTTATAAATTTAAAACACAAACTATTAATACACAGCATGTTTCAACAGTAGCATGGAACATTACAGGGAGCCTCACCATCTACACAGATTCTCTACACTCTACATGGATTCAATATCTCGGTTACTATGCTCTCCCTCAGCAGTGTGCCATGATTAAGATACATGGCACACTGCCAAGGGGTAACTGTGGCCATGTACATGGGTACATTCTGTGTAGGCTCTACACTGAACCTACATGGATTGTATTAAATCCTGGGGTACAGCCTACATGGATTTTATTAAATCTTGGGGAGAATCTGCCTATACAGCTTCCTGTTCAGGTTCAGAATCTTGAATCACTTCAGGAAAAATGAATCTGTTTTTCTTTTACCAGAAACTGGTTTACAAGAAGGTTCAATAGCCTGAATTAAACCCTGATCTAGACCCAGTAAACTACTCCTTTCCAAAGAAAATTGAAGAGGAGTAGATACATACTTGGTTTTGTATTTCTGTTTGACATGAATAGTGTGGCCAGCTGAGTTACTAATGACAGCAATTTCTTCCACAGAGATGAACACATCATTCTGAATCAAAATGGAATCCTTCTCTATTTCTTCTCACAGGGCTGACAAGAATAGCTTTTTCTTGCCCACTTGGGGGATGTCAACAGCCACGAAGAATGCGACTAACCCATGGTCCATAGTGGCTATAGTTGACACACCAGAGGGTTCTGAGGAAAAAGATTAGTGGTCTGAGGTACAACAAATGTACACAGCAGTCACCCATTTCCAGGTCAGGCAAATTGCCGTGGTGACAAAGGCTGCTTACTTAATTTTTTTCTTTTTGTGGCTGAAAGAAGGACTAACCATGGGACTGCTAGTCTGTTTTATGGTCAAGCTGAAAATGATGCTTCTTTCCCCAGGAAAGATAAGTAACAATTGCTGTAAACACTACCAGTCCACAAAAGTTACTTTTTTGACAGAAGAATAGAGTAAAAGTACTTTAAAACACTATGAAACCTCATAAAAATAAAATACACATATGTCCACAGAAAAAATGTTTTCTGTTACTTTATAACACTTTTAAACTCTGTTTAAAATTACATTACAGTCTTGAGACAGTCCATTCAAACATGACATTCCTGGCTTTAAAATATATTTTTAACATATCTTTATTGAAGAGAAAAGTAATAAAATGTGAACAAAATTAAGAAAATGGAAGTTGTTCCCAAAGGGAACTTATCTCCCCAGCAAAGGAAAGTACAAGTCTACCACTGATGCTCAAAAGCCTCAGAGGCACAAACTCTTCTGTAGCAGTTAAGCTTGGAAGGTATTTCCTAACAAACTTGTCTGTTAGTCAACTCAGCTGCCTGACATTTTGGGTACATGGAAGGTGCCCTGAATCTTTAGAAGCTGGCCGTCTGTTATATCCTTGGCAAGATATAACCCATATACCTAAGGTTACTGCAGGAGTGATCAATATAATGAACATAAAAGTCAGACACACACAGTAAAGATTTGGTGATAGTTCAGTGAAAGATGCTGCTAAAAATATAACCATCAGCAGTAAGACTAAATAAACCAAAGGTAAAAAAGGCAGATGCCTCTGAATGGAAAGTCCTTAAGCAAAAATCAGTAATGGATAGAGAAAAATTTATGTTTCAAAGGTTAAATTGGTTGAAGAAATTTTGACCAGGGCTTTGAAAGGAAAAATTAGAAAAGCAGCTTTGGAATGGATGTTTGATGAACTGTAAATGAAAGATCAGTCAAAACATTATCAAAGATTTAGATATTGATAAGACTGAATAAAGTCATGGATTAGGACGGAGAAGGCCAGAAGAAAAAAAGCTGAAATTGAGCTAACATGGAGGATAAAGAATAGAAAGACAGAGTCACTAACAAAGGGTAACAGTTCAGAATTACAGTAAGCCAAATAAAGCCCTGTTTCTGTGGAACAGGTTTAGTACAGGATGGTTGTCATTGAAAATTAAGATCTAGTGATCAGACAGAATGAAAATGAAAATATAAGCACATAGAGCATATTGGGGAATCACAAAAGATGAAGATGTGCTGAAGAGAAATACTATAATTTAAATGTAACTTCTTAATGAATTCATTCAAAACAATACATCATTAAAATATAAAACAGTAGCACCAAGGGAAATATTTCAAAATTATTCTGCACCTAGAAAAAAAGTAACATTTATTCATCATGCAGTCTTAATTCACAGTCATGGATTGTTGCTATTATACAATTACATTATTTAAGCAATAAATTGCTTACCTTTTTTAAATAATGTATTTGCATAAGGGTACTTCAGTCTTCTTCCATGTTGTCTTCCCCATTACTAATGTACTGCACATGCATAAGGGAGTTATGTTCCCATGCTTGCATAGTACATCAAAAGAGGAGAAATGGTAGAGAAAACAGAATCTCTTTTTTTTTAACTTTTAAAAATATAGAGATTTATGAGGGACAGTGCAAACATATACTGAAAACCAGGTAGGTATCTGTTTGTATAGTTTTGCAGAATGTACCTGACTTTTCTTATATTTTGCTCTGTCCCTCAGCATATGCCAATAGAAAGTCTAGCCACTCAATGATACTTCAGTTTTCATCTTGGCATAATTTTACAATGGGCACACTGGTTGGGCTATCCAATCAGCTTGCTTGTCTTTGAATAATAGTGAGCATTTATTGTATAATCTTGATGTTGCAAGGACAAATTGGGACTGTACAGGTCCTGCACTGGTGAATGGCACATATCTAGTGATGCTGTGATTAGCATAGGGAGTAGGTGGTTATTGTGCAGTGGAATAAACTGAGCATGGGGTTTTGCATGGCCTTGCAATATCATGCTACAGTGTTTATAAATCAGAAATAACTTTGTTTACCACTCTGAGGAACATAAAGCCTTAAAACTAGAATGAGAGTTTTATTAATATCTTATACCAGGCAAAATAAATAAAACAGAACCTGTGTTGAACACTTTTATTCTTTATTCATACCAAGAACTTCTTCAGAAAAGATTGAAAGCACTCAACTCTGGTTCTGCTTTATTTATTTTGCCTGGTATAAGAAGTTTTTATTACATTTAGTTTTCCTTCTCCTTTTTTGGATTTGTTCTTTGGTTTTATTAATATGGCTTAAATGTGATGCAGCTGAAATTTAACCCTAATGTAATAGGAGTGGCTATAAGCTGAGAAGATGAAGGGCCTTGTGTTTAATCAGTTTTGTAGAACCTGTGGTAGGAATAATCATTTCATGGCAATGTGTTATGAAATGAGCATTTCTAAAGAGTCAATGTTATTGAAACAAACATAACAATGAAATACTTGTAGCACTATTAAAATGGAATTAATTTATTTTTTGTAGTCAGAGAATAAGGAAGTGATGTGTCAAGGTAATGACTCAAGATGCAGAACACGTTTAGGATTAATACATGCAGTGTTGAATTAAAACAGACATTAGTGAAACATGATAATTTGTTAGAAAACACTTTGAAACTACAGGGCTGGACTGATAGGATAGACGCGTGGGTTTAACTGACATTTTAATCACCATTGGGTCAAAAGTTACTACAATGCAAGTAGAAATTCTTAAATGCCCTTCTATGTAGTAACTGTGTAACATGAAGATGATTTTCCTAATATTTGGGGTCTTTTGGGTTGTGAGAATCTGGAAAAGGTGATACATAGTCACAGTTTGCAAATAGAAAAAATGTGCATGGGTTCACTATCATAGTAGCAAATTGATGTAATTGCTTCTATCCTAAGAAAGTTACCTTTACAAAGCATCTTATCCCATTGCCCAAGGTCAGTACAGTGGCATGTGTTTGTGTTATTTTCAGTTGGATTTATTACATACCTTGCATCTGGGGCTGCTGGATACAGGTATGTTTTTTTCATCCCAGCAAGACTAAGTGTTTACTGGTTCATTTACCTGCACTTTGTCAGCCCATTGGTTCTGTGGCCATGGGTGCCAAGGATTCCTGGCCAGGAGAAAGCCCTCTATCCCATTTATTCCTGCCTAAGAATTAAAGGTTAAAGCCCTGACAACTTTGCAGGTGGTGTAAATTTGAATAGTAATCTCAGGCAACTGTAGGAGCCCACAGGGGAGGATGGAAATTAACATCTGCTGCCAGGTCACCATTTGAAGGGGAGGCAGCTATGGCTCAAAATATGGGTGACACATAGAGCGAGCACAAGGTGTATACCCCATAGAGTCTAAGTCTATTGAGACAGTGCAGCTGTATGCAAGTCACACTGTGAACCAATGGTAATATAACACATGAAGTCACATTCACATTTCCCCTCAACAACATGTGAAGGCACACTTCCCCTCAGAGGGCAGCTATAGTGGAGCTTGAAAGAGCTGTTGAGAGGGAGATGAGTTCCCCACCAGGGAAAGGTAGGCTGATCTGCTGGCCCACTGCTTATCAGACACAGGTCTTGATTTCCTACAGTGTGTTGCAAAAGTCCATAACCTGGAGTCACTTACTAGGGTTTCTAAATGCTATCATATCTCACCAGTTCATTCTGCAGAGTTTACAGTGGCTGTCAATGAAATAACTGATTGATATGTATATTAGTTATTCTTGTCATGCATGGCTTGGACCCCCTACCTGTGGTACATTTTGACCTGGGGCCATCAGTTTAGCTTTATTTTCTTTGTTTCCCAGGGGCAGCCTCGTAGGTCCATTTGTTCTGATTTAGCACTGTGGGACTCAGATATTTGGTTATTAAGGATCCAGTCTTTGGAAACTGCTACATGCTTGGTATTGGAGTCCCCATTTTAAGCAGTCCTTGACAAATTACTTATGGGAACTGACCTGCAATTAGGATGCATGCTTTGACACTGTCAACGCTATTTACAATATTTTATCTGCTGTTAACAGATTTTGTAAATGTTTTGACATCCTTGGTGCTATTTGCTACACCATTCATGATTTTAACAAGTTTTTCTTTACTATCTTAGTGTTTTATGTCTTATACCTTTATTGTTTTATTTGTTGATTTATATGTTTTATTTTTAATTTGTAGACTTCTTAGTGTCATACTTTAATAAAATTGTAGTTGAAAATGAAATAATACATAGAATCATGGTAAATGTATCTTGCATGAGTGTGCTGGTTTATTTACAGGCTAGTATAACTTGTCAGAAAAATATTTTTTTCAAAAAATCCAGGTGCGAGCAGAGCTGAGCATGATATAAAGTGAACTGAAAATACAGATGTCATTACGATTCAGACATAGCCAACATAATCAAGTCACTGCAGAAGCCAAACCAAATAACTCCAAAGTATCCACAAGCACAGGACCCGGAGCCCACCAAGAATCAAGGCAAAGTTTCAAGGCAAAGTTTAATGCGTATTTTCAAAAAACAAAGTGAATCCAACCAAACGCTTGCACCCGGTACTCTACCAGGCTTTTTCAAGGACTGAATAAAATTTCCATAAATCATCACTTTAAATAGTAACGTTCCATGTCAGCTGGTCAACAATTAATTCATTAATTAAATAATTAAAACAATAACTCCATGCATTTCGTTTGACAATTAGTAACTCAATACATTCCATTCCTTTAACAAATAATTAAAATGAAATGTCCCTAACCTTAAGAACTAAACACATCATGATAAAACTTTATAATTGATCTATAATACCCCATCCCAAATATATTAAAGTCTGGCTCTCCTTAATTTTAACACTGGGGCAATATTAATATTGTCATTTAATCCTGGGAACCTCGTAGCATCTAGTTTGAGCTGCCAATCCCAAATATTCAGGAAACCTACTTTTTTGAATGCTTATTTGCACTTCGAGAGTGGACACCCCTTTCATCAAAAAAAGGGAATTATTAAAGGACAATTAATCAGAGCCTCAAGAATGTCCAGCTTAATGGAGACTTTTAATAAAGAAATGCACATCCTTAGAGATTTATTTTTGGAAAAGGGGTACCCTGAATATTTAATAGAGAATATAATTCAGGAAGTTAGCGTCAGTAGAGAGGCAAAATACCCACCTTTATTAGGGTTAGGTAAAACATTAACGCATGTGGAACCACAAAAAAAGAATTCTGAGGTTGAGAATAAAAACAATTTTGTGTATACATTTTCTAACAAGGCACACGAATTGGAAGCCATTATTACCAAATACTGGCCGATCTTGGGGATAAATGAAGAACTGAAAGAACTTTTTGTGGAGAATCCTCATTTTATAAGAAGGAGAGGGGTTAATTTAAAAGAATGGTTTGAAAGAAAGGAAAATGTTAAGACTAATAAGAAGAAAATGGGGACATTTAAATGCAACCACTGTAATCAATGTACTGCTATACTAAATCAAGGTACATTTTATCTACCGCACAGAAAATTTGAGATAAGATCTGACAATTACTATAATTGTGCATTGAAGGGAGTAGTATACTTAGGGGTCTGTACATTCTGTTTAGGTTTTTATGTTGGTAAAACAGAAAGACCCCTAAGAAGAAGGGTGTATGAGCATTTTTACGACATTTCCAGAAATAAAGAAACAAATGCTTTTGTTAAGCATTCCCAGAAGTGTAAAGAAATGGAATTAAAGTTTATAGTATTGGAACAAGTTACCCCTGAACTAAGAGGGGGGAGTTGGGAAACATTACTTGAATACCGTGAACTTTATTGGCAGCTCAAACTAGATGCTACGAGGTTCCCAGGATTAAATGACAATATTAATATTGCCCCAGTGTTAAAATTAAGGAGAGCCAGACTTTAATATATTTGGGATGGGGTATTATAGATCAGTTATAAAGTTTTATCATGATGTGTTTAGTTCTTAAGGTTAGGGACATTTCATTTTAATTATTTGTTAAAGGAATGGAATGTATTGAGTTACTAATTGTCAAATGAAATGCATGGAGTTATTGTTTTAATTATTTAATTAATGAATTAATTGTTGACCATCTGACATGGAACGTTACAATTTAAAATGATGATTTATGGAAATTTTATTCAGTCCTTGAAAAAGCCTGGTAGAGTACCGGGTGAAAGCGCTTGGTTGGATTCACTTTGTTTTTTGAAAATACGCATTAAACTTTGCCTTGAAACTTTGCCTTGATTCTTGGTGGGCTCTTGTGGATACTTTGGAGTTATAGCCAACATAATGAATGAAGAGTATAATTAACCCTGTGCAGAAGGGCAGGGTTCATATTTGCATTAATCCACAAATTCTGAATTATGTGATTTATGTAGAACATTTTTCTTTGCTAATACTTGCAGAAGTTGTCCCAGCCATGCCATTTTTAAGATTTTTTTTAATAAGCTACAAACCAAAGTCTCTAACAGTTGACGGTATGTGATGAAGTCTATAAGGTGAATATCTCCAAAAATAGAAACTAGGAGCAAAACAATGAAGGGTGAGCACACTTCTATTTCGAATAGCATAAATCCAAGGACGACAAAGATTCAGTCCATATATCTTCAAATAAAACCAATTTATTTACGTGCACATAGAACAACGATGGTTAGCGCTTTCGCTTATAGCTTCATCAGACCAATTGCATACTCTCCATGAAGTGTTTAAATATAATAAAAGGCGGGAAGTTTTCCCCGGACCGCCCTCAAACATTGAACATCAAAAAGATGTGGGAACACAGGAAGAGAGATTAGTTTTCAATTTATCTTCCATTGAGTTGACACCTGATGAGTTGGACGTCCTTATGAGAGGACTTTCTTTTATACCCACAAGATATAGTACCTTAGAAGAGACCTTGAGAGATTTCAAACTTTTCATACGCAATTTATCTTTAAAGTTAGTATTTCAGGATGGGGAATACGATGATGGTATTAGGAAACCCAGTACATACAACTCCACCTGTTCCACCACTATTAGCAGCATACAGCAAGTTGGTCGAAGATGACATATATAAAATGTATTATAGTTCTGGTAGGAACAATAATAAGAAATTCCATAATTTGAATTTCAATCAGAGAACAGCACTACATGATTTATGTAACAATTCAAATATCATTATTAGACCAGCGGACAAAGGAGGTGGCATGGTAGTCCTAGATATTGACAGGTACAATAGAGATATGCTCAATATTCTGAACGACCAGAAGTTTTACAGTCCTATTACTATGGATAGAGTACATGGTATCATTAATAATGTTTATAATATGTTGTTAGATCTATTTAGGAGTGAAGTTATAGACAAGAGATTGTTTGAGTTCCTACAAGTCATGTACCCACTGATCCCAGTCATCCAGGGAGTCCCGAAAATTCATAAAAACTCAGTATGCCCGCCACTGAGACCTATAGTAGCAGGGAGAGGCTGGTCCACTGAACCATTCTCAATCTATGTTGAGAATAGGTTGAGACCCATTGTTGACAATAATCAGTATATCTTACGTGATACCAAACAGTTTTTATTGGATTTATATGAGTTTCTGGGTTCTAATACATCTGAAGTTGACTATGTTTTTGTGACTATGGACATCCAATCATTATTTACCATGATACCCAATTCTGTAGGGATAGAGATGGTAGACAGTTACTTGAGAAGGGTATCTGATTACAATATAGCTGAAATTGAACTGCTCATGGCATTCTTGGAGGTAGTTTTGGAATCTAATGTTTTTTGTTTCACAGATAAGTTGTTTCTTCAGAAGGATGGCGTAGCTATGGGCACCTCCTATGCCAATAGCTACGCCAACCTAGTGATAGCTGAATGGGAAGTTAGAGAAATGTTTCATAACCAACTATATAATAGCTATGTTCGCTTTTATAGGCGATTTGTGGATGATTTATTTTTTCTGTGGGATGGCCCCGTCATGGAGTTAGATAGATTTGTCAGAGAAGTTAATGAGACTACTGACTTCTTAACTTTCACTATGGAGTCATCAGGGACAAAGATACCATTCTTAGATGTTTTTGTAGCGAAGTTGGATGGTGGCATCATTAACACAGGGTTGTATAGGAAACCATGTTATAGGAATACCTTGCTCCGTCGAACTAGTATGCACCCAGGCTATGTTTACAAGAACATTGTGTGAGGTCAAGTAATGCGTGCCTCCAGGTATAATTCTAGTAATTTATGCTTTAAGAATAAATTTGAGGATCTATCTGTGAGGCTGAGAGAACGTGGTTACACTGACAATGACTTAGCCATAGTGTCACATAATGTGGATGAGATTAGGAGTGGTAGAGCGGCCCCATACTTTTCTGATAGATCCGGATGTATGGGTGATAACAATATTGGAGTGAAGGGTATGCCAGGTAGTGCTGCATGCCCAATTTTCTACACTAGAGACGTAGGATCTATTAAAGACATTATTAGTGCCCATTGGCACATTCTATCTGTAGATCCTGATATGAAGAGAGTGGTAGGAGAGAAACCTAAGTTTATATACAAGAACAAGATGTGCCTGAAAAAGTTACTGTGTTACCCTAAGATCCCTGGGAATAATGGATCAGAAGTGAGTAACCACACATCTCCCTGTGGTCGTTGCAATTTTTGTTCCTACATAGAATCTAGTCCAACTTTTGTGCATCCAAGTGGATTTGGTTGTTTTAGAGCTAAAGCATGTGGAGATTGCATGTCGACCAATGTGGTTTACTTGGCCACATGCGTTATGTGTCCCGCATTCTATATAGGGAAGACGAACAGGAGTCTTAGGGATAGAATGCGGGAACACATATATCACATCAGGATGGGTAGTCCACATAATGCCTTGGCCAAACATGTAGGTGAGACGAGTCAGGCACATAGCTTCAAGTTTAGGATTCTTGAAAGATCATTTAGTACACATAGAGGAGGGGACATCTGTAACCTTACTGAATCCAAAGAAAGTAATTGGATCATTAAATTTAGATCCGATATACTACCGGGTCTAAATGGGAAAGTACCCATTAGACCATATTTGAAAATGAGAAGATAGAGAACATAGATATACAACTACGTATGCTTATAGATACGTTTATAGACTCATATTCTAGAATTGTAGATTTTTGTATTAATATGAATTGAGATGTTGGTTTTTACCCCCTATGGTAGAGTGAGCATTTCTTTGTTTATTGTTTCATTTTATCTTGTTATAATTTTGAATCACTTATATATATATTTTTTAGTGTGTATCAACAATATTTTTGTATTTTTTGTAATAATAATGCTGAGGGGCAGGTCATTTGTACACAGGTCGCTTTGAAATTTGATGAACTTTTCCCTCTACTGTTGATATGCTATGATCAATAGTGAATGTGTTTACATTTGCCTAGTTAATGTGGCAGGAACTCAGATGCACTGTCACTCAGACATAGTAGAGGTCTACTGTGAACTGATGTGTTTTTAAACATCCCCCTATATTTATATTTATGTTACAGAGTGTTAAGTATGCCATCTGACATGTATTTCTTATAATCATGTCTTAGAGTGCTCTGTCCATTTGATATGCACGGTTTTGAAGTTTTAAAGTTTTAACATTATTTTTGTACATGTCTTTAAATTTTTAGCTTTCAATGTTGGTTCCCGCCTTTTATTATATTTAAACACTTCATGGAGAGTATGCAATTGGTCTGATGAAGCTATAAGCGAAAGCGCTAACCATCGTTGTTCTATGTGCACGTAAATAAATTGGTTTTATTTGAAGATATATGGACTGAATCTTTGTCGTCCTTGGATTTATGCTATTCGAAATAGAAGTGTGCTCACCCTTCATTGTTTTGCTCCTAGTTTCTATTTTTGGAGTTATTCTACGATGTTTTTTACTAGGGGCATTTACCCCACGTGGATCCAATTTGTTATTTGTTACTTATAAGGTGAAGATGTTTACTACACCTTTTGAAAGATACTGATTCTAAAGATGTCTGTATGCCATCTTATCTGTGCCTGGTCTATGTCAGAAAATCGATAGTTCAAAAGACTGAAAATCAAATATCTAAAACTCAAAATATCAAAAACATTTTTAATGCAGGGGACAAGCTCCCCTGCACCCCTTATGTGGGGAGCTGTGCCTCCACATCCCCTGCTAATTATATATACCAACTCCAAGATTGCACAACAGTAGAGAAGGGGCAAATTCCATTTTCAAGATTTTGAGCTTCAGATATTTTGATTTTCAGTTTTTTGAACTTTCGAGCTTCTGAAGGGGACACATTTATGCCACATGTATTAAAAAAGACTGTGCTACTGTTGGTCGAGTTGAGTTATTCAAATCATCTTTTCCTATCATTTATTTCAATGACGTTTTTCAAAAAATATACGCTTGAGGTGTAGAGTTAACAAAATACAATTTTGACTTCTATTTTCCAGTGTACAGCTTCCCAGTCACTACCCTCCATAGGAAATCACTGTTGCATTGTTTCTATTTGCATATCTTCAGAGACTGATTTTTTTCCCTTCTGTTTAACAGTTGTATGACTATGGAGGTTGTATAACCAAGTATGGGGATTTTGTCAGACTGAAGATTCATCCATTTGTTTACTCCAGTTTTAGCTTTGATCACTTTATCTGAACATTCATAGTAGTCATCATGTTTCCATATTGAAAACTTTCATTCTTTGCAATGGTTCATCAGATATTTTAGAAACATGGGTTAATGGTACAGTACCTACCAATTCCTTAATATCACCTCTGTTCATCATCACTTGTCACAGAATAAAGAAAATTAATGAGAACAATTTTAGATTTCTGCCTACTTAACACTTCATTTGATCAGTCTTTAAAGTAACAACAATAGTAATGTCAAGCTGGCTTTATTTGTTTGCAATATCTGCATTTTTCACTTTGTGAAATCTGTATCTGTCCCCGCATTGATACCATATAGGGCATATACCTAGATAGGAGATAACATAAGGAATTTACACATTCTTTATGACAGCTCTCAGTTTTCACCGTTAAAACAAAATGCATGGTCAACAACATACAACCAGTGGATTCAGGAGTCTGCATTCTGGTGGAGACCCAAAAATGTTAAATAATATTGCAGTCTTTATTTTATCTCATCCTGACATCTGTTCTCACCTACCATAGCTGCTCACAGTAGAGTTTGTATAATCCATGGTCATGGCCCTACCCATTCTGTGTGCCCGCATACAGTTATATGGGCCAGACTGCATCATGTGGCATGATCTTTGAGCATCCCAAAACCCATTCTTGAAGGTGGAGTGTCATATAAACCTTGCTATATGCCCAGTCCTGCCCTCAAGCACATCCTCCATTCTTTCACATAGAGGCAGGCAAGTGGGAAAGCCTCATTACTTTACTATCTCTCTCTTATTGTAACAGGTCCAGCAGGTTCCCAAACCACTAGCCATACTCAGGTTTTTTCGGTCATAGTCATTGCTTTATCCCTCTATGCCATTTCAACTGGCCGAGAACTTTAGATGTTAGCATAAGTTATATTTTTACATTTCTTTTTGGAAACAAACCATGTAAACAATAATCATATTTCTCAAGGTTTCTAAAGCATATCGGCCTCACTGCCCAGTAAAATTAGTTACCAGTCATATTCATTCATATCCAGTCAACTTTTAGTAGGACTACATTTTCCTAGGCTCTTTATTTTAATAACTGATTCATGTCTTAACAGTCTTGATATATTTGAAGGAGAATGGAAATGCTGAAAGAGTATTCAAAGTAACAAGATACTCTTTCTTCACCATTGCATATTAGGGGCATTCAGATCATGTCATTAAGAAATAACTAGATTTTATTAACTTAGCGTCTCCCTCCAGTTCAAGAAAAATCCCTAATTGTGCCACTCAGGTTGCTACTCTGGACAGTTATATAAATACATTTTCTAATACCACAAGTAAAGCAGGGGCCTGACCTACATGAGCTGACTATATTTGCTATTAGTGACATGCAAGAAATCTTGTAGATACACAGTGCAAAAAAGTAGCTCATAACCACATAACACCCCTTCAAAATAGCAGTCACATCCTTAGCACACATTCAAATTACATATAAACACTCCTTACAACATACAGATGCAAACACATGTGCACACATATACACAAATGCAAATAACATTAGCAGTATAAATTTATCTATCTCAGTCAGTGATACATATTTATTTAGGAATCTCTGTATGCTCTGAGTTTTCAGTGTCTATAATGAAAAGAGCTGAACAAACCTGTGATATTCCAATGTAGTCTGATTCTCTGCAGATATTAATGTATATCTGTAAAGTCACTGTCAGTTTGGTCCTTATCACTTTGTGTATTGTAAATCACCTAGTACAGTATGTAACATTAATCACACAGTGTGCCACAACAGTCCATTCCTCAGCACACTAATATCTGAATTGTAGTCACCCACCACAACCTTGTCCCAGCCTCTATGTAACAATATAATGAATATATTCTCCACATCAAGCATTATCCCAAATCAATTAATTTTAGAAAGAATAAAGTTATGCAAATAAGCAATTAATGAACATTTTAAGATTTGATTCTCTGAATCATACTTCAGGGGTCCTTAAGGAGTGCCAAGAAAAGAAGACACAGCATGAGCCTGAGCTCGCACAGCAATACCCAAAGACTTTTGCCTAGCAGCCAGGACAGTGGGAGGTAACAACCATCATACCATTTTGCCAGTGTCATAACAGTGCTGTTCTCCACATCTCCCTCCTCTGTCCTGTCCAAAGTGTTAACTATACAAAATGTAAAGCAAGTGTTTTTTGGCATGCTGCCAGGATGGCACTAACGCTACAGCTGTGTTCTCTAAATCATACAGCACATCAGCAGAGGAATATATATATATATAAACAAATCAAATTCCAGAGACAACATGTTTAGTGCTGCATACTTAGCTCCTATTTATAGCTGTTGATGTACCTTTTGTGCAGTCAGGGTAAAAGTTCTATATCAATATGTCCTTCCATATGTAAGAACCACAGATGAAGTGATAGAGATCTTCTTGGGTGCCAGGTTTGTATTAAGTACTTAATATTTAGCAGTACTCCAGCGGCTCTTGTTAGGCCAGTGGAAGTGACACCATCATGGTATACTGGAGGTCTTGGGTTTGAGACCAAAATGAGAGTTAATATTATCCTTTCACTTTTATAATTATAACAATGCCTAAGCAGAGAGTCTTCACTGTATCTGTATGTGTGAATTTGACCTTGATCACCATACTGGGTGTTTCCTGCCTGAAAGGATAAGACTTTTAAGGGCAAACTCAACACCTATCTAAGCAGAGGTTCTTATTGGTCCAGTGAAAGTGACACAGTATGTTATGATTGAGGTTTTTGCACAAGTCTCAAATGATATATAATATTATCTTTTCACCTTTATGACACTTTAATGATTGACACTAGTACAATCATTAATGTGCAGATACCAGGATATGCATTTAGAGACTGAGACTGAAGCATTCCAGTAATTCTCTTCTCCCTCCAGATGCAGTGATCTTGAAGCGGGTATACATGAGAAGCAAGGATATGGATTAGGCTACCCATACTGGAGACACTTTTTTAGTTAGTTCTTAGCAAAATAATATTTAGTCATCTTTATAAAAACTTTTCTACTGCCAGTTCGATTAAATATGAAAACATCCAGCAGCTTTGCATTTTACTGGATTTATATCGGCTGCATGAATAAATAATATGACTTAGATCTGGTTCACTTACAGAGAAGTCTGCAATGCTTTTCAAATGTTCCAACTGCATCCAGAGCTATCCAAGCTAAGAATATTTCCTTGATTTATTGTATTTGTCCTTGCTTTATACATTGACCACTACTGTTTTTGAGCATTTTAAAGCATTTATTTAATTTTGTGGCAAAATATTTTTCTGTTGTTTACTTTTCTAGTTTTGTGAGCCTCCAAATCACCTTCCAAAATGGCAAATTAGCCAGGGAATTAGTTGTTTGTTATTTAATCTGCACATGAGAGCTGCCTTTGCTGTGCTTTTAAATTAAGACATTCCAGGATCATCCAGCTTGTGGCAGAATATGTTTACCTTGGCTCTCTGAGTTGAAAAGCACTCCAGGAAAGTCAAAGTGTGGTTGCTTACTGGCTAGAAGGCATAAGAATCCGTTTTCAAGTTTTTTAATCCAAGGCTAGTAAACTCTGAATACACTGAGTCAAAAACAGTGAAAAATGAAATTCAATCACATCAAGTGACAAAAGTTGAGCACTTTCATCGAAAATACACTGTACTTCTTCAGAACACTTAATTGATATAGCTACAACAGTTTATATACCTTTCAATATCTCAACTACCAAGTGTTAATTAATTAATTAATTAATTAATTAATTGATTGATTAATTAATTAATTAATTAATTCATTCATTAATTAATTAATCATAAACCTTAAAGGAAACACTCAAATGGATTTAACCTGAAAAAGCCTCACAGCCATAAAATGTTATTAAAATATATATACATTTAAATGTATAAATATAATAAAAATGCACTCTATAATACAAAGCATTCACAAATAAAATTATTACAGTAAAAGTTTTGCTGCCATAATTTTCAGCACAGGCTGGATTGGTATGTATTCATTTAACCCAGGCTTAACAGTGTCATCCAACTTCACCTGCCAGAGCAGTTCTTTGTACTCTAACCTACTTTCCCACAACCCTCCTGGCATTAAGGAAAACTATTTCTAAAATGCCAAATTCAAATTTCTGCCCCTATTGGCCAGTGTGTGCCTGCCATAAAACCCATCAGTCCTGGGTCAATAAACTACTGGCTGATGGGTATCCACCTGCCAAGCATGTGTTACCTGGGTTAGCTCTGTTGAGTGAAAGTTGGATATAAAATTTGCCAAACATGAACTAAGAATTGCTGCACTCAGTGTAGGTTCACTGACAGAATATAACTTGGAAGTGGATGACATGCTGGTAAGGAATGGGCTGGACATCCTATGTATCTTGGAGACAGGATGGAAGGGTAATACAGCAAGCCACTTAGCTTGGAATCCAGAGTCTACTACTCAGGAGGAGGACAGACTAGAAATGGTGTGGGTGGAAACTGTAGTGAGAGAGGGACTTCAGAAGGTAGTGATGTCACCAGAATTAGTGACAGACTTATGGAAATCAGACTCCAGACCAATGATAGGCCAGTATTCATAATTTGCAGCCTATGCCCCAAAGCCAGGTTGTGATAGTGAGGAAAAGGGTGTATTCAGACAGCAGTTGCAGGACCTATGAAATAAAGCAAGATAACATGAATTGGTGTTGTTAATAGATGACATGAATGCACATATCGAGACAGAAAGTACAAGATATGTGGACTGCCTGGGTCCACGTGAGTGAGGCAACATGAGTGAAAAAGAAAAGGGCATTCTAGACTTCTGTCTAGCAAATGACTTGATAGAAACAAACACATGGTTCAGAAAGAGAGAGACAGTCATAAGATCACATACAAAAGTGGGCAACATGCAACTCTGGTAGACTTCCTCCTAGTAAGGAAAGGCAGTGGGGTAGAATCAATGACTG
The DNA here is from genome assembly GCF_019279795.1 of Protopterus annectens. Taxonomy (NCBI): domain Eukaryota; kingdom Metazoa; phylum Chordata; order Ceratodontiformes; family Protopteridae; genus Protopterus; species Protopterus annectens. The sequence continues at coordinate 951,979,044 of NC_056739.1, read as the reverse complement.
CAAAGTCATCCCAGTGAAATAGTCAACCCATAGAATAAACCACTGGCTGCCACAAATAGCTGTACCCAGTTGTCAGAGAAAGCTCTAACGTCAACAGAGACCTGAAAACTTGAAAATTGACTTGAGAGAAAGCACAACAGTTCAAGAAATTACTCAAGGCTTTAGCACATGAAGAAGAAGAAGAAGAAAAGGAAACGGGTGGAGCTGAAAAATGACAGTAACTCAGCATATGCGAAGGCTATAGAACAGATATGCAGCCGAAGCAGGTATGGAAATAAGGTATATAAGGAAGGCTGGTGGGGGAATTCAGAAGCCCAGGAAGTCATCAAAAGAAAGGAGTGCAGGAAAAAGTGGGAGATAGAAAAGGCGCACCAAGCTAGGAAGGAATACTAGTTAGCTACAATGAAGCTAAGAAAGGAATTGCAATAGCAAAGAGTAGGGCATCAGAGGCACGCTACCAGCTTCTGGAGAGTGACTCAGTAGACATCAGAGGCATTCTACCAGCTTCTTGAAAGTGACTCAGTAGATGGCACAGAGAAACAATACCAGTTTGCAAGGCAAACACAGAAAGATAAAGAAGATAGTTAGACACCCTTCATAAAGGATGCCAGCAAGGACGTCAGGAAATGTACTGACTGTACGCACTTCAGTACACTTTTTCTAATGGAAGGGTAGCAAACAGGTACTAGGACCCAGGGAGAAACCCATCCCAAACTGAAAAGAAAAAATAAAATATCGCTCAGCTAGCCCAAATTTTGCAGGAATTTCTGTTTTAGGTATGAAAATAAGGGGGTTCCAAGAATTTCTGAATGAATGGCCCCTTTAATTCCGATGTATCTTTCAGTTTAATTCACATCATCATATAATGCTAGCATGTTCTGGGGTGTGTTATCAATGTTCAAGGATGAATGGGATGCTATCTGGAGAATAAGTGATCGTTATCAGGCAAGTTACGTGATTAATACAATTTGTGTAATTGCGAGTACGCGGCATAGCGCCAAAACAATTTGGGAGGATTTCTGAAGTTTGTTTGTAAGGTTGGAGGTGAAAATACCATATTTTAGTTGTAATTTGATATAGGACTAGTTTAAAATTTTCCAGCCAGTTTTCGTTTTTGAAAAGAAGTCTTCGGGTCATCTTGGTGCTGTTTAGGTGAAGTAGCAGCTCATATTACTGATCAGTCATTTGCAGATCGGAATAGTTTTGCTGGGTGAGAGGCTGTATGCATTTTAATTATAAATATATTAAAGGGTAAGGGTTCTAATGTTGTTTATTATGATGTTGATAGCTCCTCGGCTCGGCATACACACTGAGGTACGTAAAAAATACGCCAACTTCCAAATTGTTGTAGCAAGGCTCTAATTATAAATGCACCAGATAACTTGAGAAAAATCCAAATAACGCTTTTATTGAACCATTAAAAACGAAAACAAAAACTAGTAAATAACAAAAATCCACGGTGCCCTTGCTCCAACAACAGAAATGCGAGTCAGCTTAAAAGTCTTAACGCAATTTAATTATTGTCCACAAGCGTTTTCGCCACTCACAAAATAGTGGCTTCTTCAGAGAATAAAATTACAACTACCACAGTAATTTACACTTATTTAAAGCATTCAGAAAGGAAGTGATGTCATACAAGGTAAAAAATTCTAACACTAATAATTCTAAACTTCTAATAGTCTTCTAATAATCAAAAAAATCACAATATAAGACGTAAAAACGTAAAAAACTACAACAGTAAATGTAAAGTAATAAAAGCTCCACAAAAGTAATAAATATATTAAAAAATGCATGTACTACAAACAAGTGTTTCTAAATAAACTGAGTGCTAACCTTAATAGTTCATTTAATACATAGGGGCAAAAATAGGTAGGTAAATATATGGTGTATTGTCAATAGATTACTCATCCTCGACATATATCCCCAAAGGTGACCTACATAAGTCACCACTTTAATTTATAAATTAGCCAAAACCCACTATCTCAAGTAGCTCCTCAGTTTTAATACTGCAGAAATATTGCAGTTTTCGTTAAGACCTGGATGCTGAAACGCATCCGTTCTAAATTGCCACTCTAATTCACGGGTTTCAAGCAAGAGTGGGATAGGACCACCCCGATGATCTACTTGTACTTGGTCAATAGCCATGAAAGAAAAACTATGACCTGAATAACTAATAATATGTTTGGCAAGTGCGTTAGTGTCCTTCCTCTTTTTGATCGCATACATGTGTTCGTAAATACGATCACGTATCCTGCGATCGGTCTTCCCTATGTAAAAGGAAGGACAACAGTCACACAAAGCCACGTAAATAACTGATCTACTTTCACAGTTCAATGGAAATTGAATAACATATTTTTGGTCACCTATATAAAAAGTTTGACCTGATCTAATTTTATGACACCAGTTGCAAAAACCACAAGGGTACATACCAGTCCGTTTATTAAAAACCTTACTAGAGAAGTCTCTTTGCAACAATTCCTTAAGGTTACTGTTCCTTTTAAAAACAAATTTTGGAGCAAGACCTAATTTCTCTGTAAGTATTGGGCTATTCAGTATAAAATGCCAATTCTTGCGGATTATTGCAACAATTTCATTAGAGTCCAAGTTATAAGTAATGACATAACTTAATGAAAAATCATGTACAGTATTCCTACTCGATTTATTCACTGCTAAATTAAGGTCACTGGTAGGTAGAAATTCCGTCTCCAAAGTTGGAGAAGGGGCCATTATTATTCTACCATGGGATAAAATGGCCTTATAAAAGCCATTCACCCTGTTTGTGTCAACTTCCAATACCAACTCTTCCACTAATTGTTTAGGGTAACCTCTATTTAGAAACATACAAGTCAATAGGTTACACTCATTGTGGAAGTCTTCCAAGGTACTGCACATTCTCGCCGCTCTAACCAATTGACCCTTTACTATAGATCTTTTTTGTTTAAAAGGATGATGGCTAGAGAAGTGAAGAAAGGAATTGCAGTACGTTGGTTTTCTATATACTCTTGAAGTAAGAACATTGCCACTACAGTCCTTCAATAATTTCACGTCCAAGTAATCTATATCCAATGTAGAAAACTTGTATGTGAATTTTAGGAAGACAGTAGTACTGTTTAAAATATCTACAAAAGCGTTGGCTTCAATGCTGTCCCCTCTAAAAAGAATAAAGATATCATCAAGATATCTCATGTAGTATTGTACAAATCGCATCAAATTTGGTGATGAAAAAAGGAAGTGCTTTTCCCAGTAACCCATAAAAAAATTAGCTACAGAAGCTCCACAAGGGGAGCCCATAGCTACTCCATGTTTCTGCAAGAAGTACTTTTTATCAAAAGTAAAAAATTAGAAGACAAGACAATATCCAGAATTTCAATAACAAGGTCAATTTCAGTTTGTGGGGCTCCAAAATCAATAAGCAAAAGTGCAATCCACTCTAATGCTTCCTGGTGTGGGATGGAAGTATACAAGTCTACGACATCGATTGTAAGGAAAGTTGTCAAGACTATCGTGTCGTAAACTACTAATACTTTCCAAAAAAGACCAAGAGTCTTTACATACACCAGGAAGAAATTTTAAATATTTGGACAAAATTTTGTCAACTAGCTTAGCACTTGGATAAGTCATAGAAGATCTCCCATCTATTAATGCTCTCATAGGGGGGTTATTTAAATCCTTATGGACCTTGGGTATGCCGAACATAATAGGAATCTTCGGCAACGTGATGTCTATGTAATTGTAAGTGTCAAGATCAATCTTACTCTCCAAAAACAGGTCACGAAAATAACATTATATAGTAAAGTTTTTGTATTAAAGATATTAAAAATGTTTAATAATAATTGTTTAATAATAACTGTTTTTTAAGTAATTTAATGCTTCTAATTGTATACATATTTGTTTAGTTGCCATAAGAATTTTAATGTATATTTAAATATAGCGTGGTCGTAGAGCAATGTTTCTTTAAATGTACTGTTCTCTTGCACCACGTCACACAATCATTATGCATTTATGTGGCGTTTTTTTCAAAAAACATTTGTATTCTGAGGAAGCTGTGATGTTACCACGGCGAAAACGCTCTTGTTTTTTTGGTTCATTAAAAGCGTTATTTGGATTTTTCTCAAGTTATCTGGTGCATTTACAATTAGAGCCTTGCTACAACAATTTGGAAGTTGGCGTATTTTTTACATTTCTCTAGTTTGTTTGCTTGTGGAGATACACACTGAGGTAACTTGTAAATCAATTGATTGTACTGTTTGTTAGGCATAGTTCCTTAAATCTAAGAAAAAGCAGGGGGCATAAAACTCTGTCAAATGCTTTGGACAAGTCTAAAAATAGGAATGCTACCATTTTACCTTGATTTTTTTCTGTAACAAACATATGAAAGTAATGCTGTTTCTGTGCTATGGCCTGGCCTAAAATTATGACATGTTGTGAAAAGTAACTTGTTCTTTGCTAGGTGGTTGACCAGATGAATGTGATCATATTTTTAAGTATTTTAGATAGGACAAGATGAATATAGGTCTGTAGTTTGCCAATTGATGTGATTTGCCATGTTTATGTAAGGGGATAGCATAGGATTGGTTTTAGACTACAGGGATAATTCCTCTACTGGAGAAGCACTACATTTTTTTTAATTTTCTGAGTTTTCTTTCCCTCTGCAAACTGACATGCTGATAGATAACAGTGCAGGATTCGAACTGCACTTGTAATATCTATTACATAACAGTCTCTCTGTCAGCAAACTTACAAATATTTAAGTACTGGAGTATATGTGTGAGTTCATTTGTGTATATGTGTGCTTCTTGCAAGAAAAAATATCTGCTAAATTAAGATTAGTTAACTTTAATTTCAAGTTTGTCTTCCCTTTTCATATTCCATCTCTGACTAAGCACCTTCAGTTCAGATATATTCTCATCCCTTTCTCATACTTCATTATACCTTAAACTTCTATGAGATATCAGTCATTTATAATATTATACAACCCCAACTATACCTGCAACACAATCATTAACATTATCATTGTTTATAAGTGTATCACTGACTGCATAATGTTTAGATTTGGCTTCCCTATACATGGTCAAAGAGAAAAGGCTGGAGCAATGGTAGCCTTCAGAAAAAAACAAGATAAACGCTTTTCCTATCGGAAATCATTCCCAGTGCAATTTCTAATTGTGGTCCAGCAATGATTGATTTCTTTGGGGAGATTTCTCCTTTCTGCACATCGGTGCGCACATGGAGTTGGTACATATAAGGGCATAAAGGGGTGCTTACTGCTCTTCAAAAGCAAGAAAAAAATGAGTCTATTTCCCATTAGCTTTTTTATGATATTTATTTTTGTTGTTCTCTTGGAACTTTGAGGATGTCTGAAGTTTTACTGTACCTAGACCCTTTAATCTAGTGTTGTTTTGGAACTTTGAGGATGTCTGAAGTTTTACTGCACCTCGACCCTTTAATCTAGTGTTGTTGTTTTGGAACTTTGAGGATGTCTGAAGTTTTACTGCACCCAGACCCTTTAATCTAGTGTTGTTGTTTTGGAACTTTGAGGATGTCTGAAGTTTTACTGTACCTCGACCCTTTAATCTAGTGTTGTTCTTTTGGAACTTTGAGGATGTCTGACGTTTTACTGTACCTGGACCCTTTAATCTAGTGTTGTTGTTTTGGAACTTTGAGGATGTTTGAAGTTTTACTGCACCCAGACCCTTTAATCTAGTGTTGTTGTTTTGGAACTTTGAGGATGTCTGAAGTTTTACTGCACCCAGACCCTTTAATCTAGTGTTGTTGTTTTGGAACTTTGAGGATGTCTGAAGTTTTACTGTACCTAGACCCTTTAATCTAGTTGGAACAATCAGGAATGAAAAGAAGAGCAATTAGCTCGACTGATTCCTATGCAAATGCAAGCCAACTAGCAATGATTGACCCAGGAAGGAGCAAGAGGCAGTTTCTTTGGGTCGAGGGTTTGCTTCCCTCAGTATCCACTAAAATGGATTGCACTCATGAGTGATCAGTTGGATTCAGTTGCACTGTGGTAAAGTTAGCCATAATGTAAACGTGGTAAGCTACTTTACGTGCTTTTCCACACTTGAAATGAAATATCCATTTTTGTTTTATTGTTTCATCATATAAATGATTAGCATCCTGGCATGTATTTGTCAGGGATGGGAGAGAGAGCAGCACTGTGAAGGGAATGTGGCTTGAAGAGCGATTGGTAAGGGGTGTGGGCAGAGATCAATGTGTTGATGTGGGTATGGTTTGGGGGGGTAGCAGACTGCAAGCTGTGAGTACAAATCTTAAAATCCTGACTAGACCCCTGGATGCCCGCAACATATCTCTCAACAGTGCAGATTTTTGACTCATATGTTTGGTCTGTTCCTCATAAAAGTTGTGATTTTCTGGCAAATCACTGAGGACTGAAGTTATTAAATATTGAGATAAATTTGAGTTTCAGACTTCATATCCTTCAGAAAATGCATCCTAATACAAATATTTTTATTTTAGCATCATTCTAAATTTATAAGAGCGATATTCAAAACATGTCCCTATTTTTTGGCTTTTGCCCCCCCCCCCCATTTTTTTTTTTAGGTTTTGTCCAGATTTCTTGTCCTAAGAGGTTGAGAAGTATGGCCAATAACAACACATGCTCCATACCTCTCAACCTCTTATCACAAGAGACCTGGACAAAAATAACAATAATGAGGGGATAAAGCCCCCCAAATTAGGACACATTTTAAATATTGCTCTTAAAAACTTAGAAATTTGCTAGAATAAAATGTCTTGTGTTACCATGTATTTTCTGAAGGATATGAAGACTGAAACTCAAATGCCTGTCATCATTTAGTGAATTCAGTCCGAACTGATTTGTCACAAAAATTTAGAAAACCACAAATTTTATGAGAAGCAGACCAAAAATATGAGGCAAAAATGTGGACATTCTGCAAAAATCTGGACAGTTGAGAGGTATGAATGATTCATATTCACCAGTCCACATGACATCAAAGGTGGATGGAAGGAGTACTTCCAGAAACGTCTCTACAAAGAAAACCCCTCAAAAGCTATACTGCCCCAGACAGAGACTATGATGGGAGAAGAGGAAAAACCCACCATAGTAGAAGTAAGAACAGCACTAAGGAAAATGAAGTCAGGGAAAGCAGCAAACTCAGATGAGGTCAGGGCAAACATGATAACGACACTGGGTGAGATGGGGGAGAAATGGCTTCTGAGGTTACTCACAGTAGTGTGGAAAGGTGTAATCCAGATGACTGGAGAATAAGCATACTAGTGCCAGTGCTCAAGAACAAAGGCAACACTGACGACTGTGGATGGTACAGAGGTATCAGACTCCTGTCATATTGCATGAAGGTTATGGAGAGGGTAACTGATAAATGAATATGCAGAATTGTTCAAAAAGATGAGAAATGAGCAGTTCAGACTCAGATCAGGATGCAGCACAACTGACCTGATGTCTGCAGTGAGATGAGGAAAGACTCCAACTGGGCATTCCTAGACTTGTAGAAAACATATGACAATCTCCCGAGAAAGCTGATTTGAGCAGAGCTGTGGTGGTTTGACAATCCCTGAAAAAGAGGCAGAATTAGTGCAGGCTATATACAGGGACCCATTGGGGTAAAACTCTGAGCCGACTGCCATACCTCTCATGTGTACCTCATTATGAGGAACACACCTCATTTGGGGTCTTGAAAACTTCATGTTCCTTGAAGTTCCTCAAAGTTCCACATTGAAAGAGTCTGTCACACATTCAGTGTTAGGAATTTTTTTAAGTGAAATCCATGGTAAATAGAAATTAATCATATTAATTCATTAAAGGATCTTCTTTATAAGTGAAACCAGCATATGTTAACCATCCTATGACCTTCCTAGGTGAAGTTGTTAGTAAGCCATTAGCATGCGTTCCACATTTTGCCCATTTGTTCCACATTATGAAGGCGAGTGTTCCTCATTTTGGAGATGGAAGGTTTAGAGCTATGCCCACTGCTGTTAGTACTGGTGGACTAGAGTAGCAAACAGCTCAGAGTGCACATATCAACAAAGTTGTTGTATGCAGATGATGTGGCATTACAGACAGACTCTGAGCTAGAACTTCAGCAAAGGATAAAAGAATGGAATGCAAAACTGAAGGCACATGGGATAAAACTGAGTACAGATAAGCAGTTGTAAAGGCAACCAATTGGGGGAAATCAGAAGAAGCTGAAAACTGAGGAAGAAGAGAAAATAGCAGAATAAGTTAATAGCTTAAATTATCTGGAATGGGTGGTTGAGGAGAAGGGAAGTCTAAATGAAGAGGTCAAAGCTAGAATCAGAAAGTCTGCAGCCAACTGGCACATAGTGTCAAGTGTAATGTATGACAGAAGAATGCCAAAGCAGCTAAAAAGTAAGGTGTACAAAATAGTAGTGCAACCAGTGCTATTGTATGGTACAGAAACCTGGCTAGTAATGGCAGAGCAATTGAGGTAGCTAGAGTTGATAGCTATGAAGTGCTTGAGATGGGTGGTAGAATGCACACCGTGGGACAGATGAAGAAATGAGGTTTGAGGAGCAGAAGCCAAAGAAGCTCTAGCTGCAGAACAGGACAAACAGAGCAGATTATGGTAGCTCATGCACATGTGAAGAAAACAGAAGACAATCTAGTGAAGATGATTTGGGACAGAGATGATGAAGGCAAGAGGAAATTAGGGTATCAGCGAAGATGTGGATGGATTATGTGAGAGATAAGACCTGTGACAGTTAGGTATGACAGTTGAATTTGGTAGGAGAGTGGTACTGAAAACAGAGAGATGGCGACAGTTGACACAACACCTCAACCTCATGTGGAAAACTGGAAAAAAGGGGATTGCTGATGCTGCTGATGATGATAAAGACTGGAGAATGTACACTGTCTCAGCTTCACAGACCCAGTGTTTCCTGGACTTTAGTAATACAAGCGCCTTGGAACAGATAGTGCACTCTCCAAACAGATGATCAAACATACCGCATTTAGTACTCACCAACATGGGAGAGTGTGGCACCCCCACACACACACATACACACACACACACACACATACACACATGTCACATCCTTACTAGTGAAGTCAGAACACAGAGATGTCACACTTGAAATAAAAATCAACCTGGAAAATCCAGACAAACCAGTCATATTCAAAGGCAACCTATATCCCATTAAGTGATTGTCCAATTTCTGTCCAAATTCAACGCTTCCCCTAACCACAAGACTACAACCACCTATGCAAAGTTATTTATAGAGTCTCTACACAAACATGTGAATGGCTGCCTAGAGGCTGCCATGCCTACCAGAAATAAACACAAAACAATCACTAAAAACAAACCCCACTGGTGGAATCCTAAATTAAACAGGGTACATAGTAAAAGAAGAAAACTCATGGCCAAAATCAGGAAGATCAACAACCTTAAAGGCAAGTGCTCCCTTATAAACACAGATAAATGACTGGTGCCAAAGCCATGGCCTAAAACTTAGTGCCACAAAAGCATTATAATGCCGTTTGAGAAACTGTCAACCCAAGTTAATTACTCCACTGATTAAAAAGTCCAGTAGTTATGGATCTGGGAACATATGTAGACCAACACATAGCTAAGATAATAAGAAAATCATTCTATGTTGCCCCACTTCTGGATAAGGTATGCCATTCAGGTGCAAGGATGTTACAGTAGCACTGTATTTGGCCCATATACCATCTGGCACTGAATACAGTGCCTCCCTTTGGCATGTATCTAACCAGACACTTGCAACAGTTGGAAAGCTCACAAAGGTTTCTCACCAGAAGAATTCAGGACATAAATACCATGTACTACACTGATCTCCTAAAGGCTCTGTCTCTGCATTCAGTTTCCTACATGCTGCTGATAGAGGATCTTTATTTGGTTTACAGACCTTCCTCAGACCCTGGCCTGATGGATCTTTTGCAGATGCATAAAACAAACAGCACCAGAAAAACTATATCCAGAGATCTGAACTTCACTTGTGACATAAACAGTATGTGCTTTAATGACAGATATGTGTCCCAAAGGATCCCTGCACTGTGGAATAGGCTCCCCATCCATGTAAAATAGAGGTCATTCCTGATGCTATTCAAATGAAACCTTAACAATTATATGGAAAATTGTAAATTCACCACTGCCTAGTCGCCATGTCTCTTATAGACAGAGGTCATCATTAAGAAAAGTATTATCCTAACACCGCCTCTACAAATCCTTTGTTACCACCCTACTATCATGCCCTCCCCCCATATAGATGCCTATTATACTTGGACCCAAATGGTTTGTGGGACATGGATAGGCTTGTAAAGGCCCTAGTGGTTGTTAGCCTAAAAAACAACCTATAAAACTATTTATCTGTTCAAAACCACAATTTTTAACATACTCTTCAGTCAGCAGTTCTCTCCTGCTTGCCTGCATCATGCTGTTAAAATGCTTCCAAAACATGGAGCTAGGCTGGCCTCACATTTGTCCCATTTCTCCTTAGTAAGTGTATGGCGCTTTTGTTCACCTTTTACTTTTGTCTCCATTTATGTTTGTTCTATTCAATGATCTTGTATTCTCCTATTCCTTCTCTTCTTTCTTCTTTACCATTGCTTTAATTTGCCATCTTCACTTCTTCTTCCTTAATTTATCACAATACCCGTCCACCAAATATTCCCCCTATCACATGAGTCACTGCAGTATAAATGCATGCTTTATAATAAAATTCGAGGTATTTTTCCTTTCAGCAAATAGCATTTTATTTGGCTTCTTCTCTGATCAGATAAAAAGGCAGCAATAGGGTTCACTTAATGTGCCCTCCCAATCTAGAGGTAAATTGCAAAGTAGGATTTAAAAGAGGCAGCCATCTAATAATTCTGCATGAAAATTTTATTTACTGGTGTCTGCACATACTGCTACTTTGAAAACATGCATTGTGATGCCTGCATTAGTAACACAGAGTGATAAATACCTGACTACAGCCCAGGTGATCCAAGTTCAGCAGGCAGTTCATGCATTTGATAGTGCAGGAAGGAAGGATGAATGTGCCCATCCTGTGGGGTGAGGGATAATGGTCCCCATCCTGCTTGTTCTGCTACTATAATGACAGGGCCTTGACTAGATAGTGTAGGCCCATCAAGATATAGAAATCTAGAATTGGGAAAACATGGATGTTTCCCCCACCAAGCTGGTAGCAGAAACTCTGGTCAACACATGTAGTAGAGGAGCATGCAAGTATTGACAGATGGGTATAAACAGCCCTTACAGTGACACAACAGCTCATGTTATTCATCATTGGGGCAAGCGGAGACAAAAAAAGGAGAATGTTCTTTCGGGGATGCCAGCAAGAGCACAAAGCACCTTCGTAGCTGCCTGGATGATGCCTCCCAGACAGTATAGTGTCTAACTGCAGTGGAGCTTGGTGGTCAGCAAATATCTGGGCAAAAATGTACATTGTATAAAAAGTAACTCTGGGATATTTCATTTTGCTGTTGTATGGTTTAGAATGAAATGCCTTGAGATATTCATTATTATTCCATGTGGTATTAATCAGTGCAAAGCATTATACCTTGACTATTTTTTATATTTTATCAACCATCCAAGGTAGTCTGGGTTTAGTTGCATAGTTTGACATTTGCAATAGTTATACTATAATGTTACTTCAAATGGCTTACCGTGAAAGATATTGTGCTGCTATGTGCTCAGTATAATGCAGTGCTGTTTTTGCCTTAGTTGTAACCATTCTTACCCATTACATGAACATAAATGTTAATATCATTATCTTAAGGTTTGTAAGTCAGTGCTCCCAATTACTGAGCAGAGTTAGAAATTCATTGCTGTGCATACAATTTCCAGACTTTAAGGTCTACAGCCACAGTGACATTAGTAATAGACAAACATAAATATAAGTACAGCTTGTACAGTTAATGGAAGCCTTTAAATTAAATAAAAAAATAGACTGAAATACAAATATTTTTAGTAGGAATATTTATGTGACATGGAAATCCTTCAAATTATATCTTTTCATACTAATCAAAGACAAGAAAACATAAGCTTTACATATCATCCTATAAACTGTAACTTACAATATAAAGAATTACAAAAAATATAAACCATAGTAAACCACAGCCATCTTAGAACTGAGACAATACAACATATACATTATATTCCTGTAAAACTATCACCTTAAGGCATTCCCTTGTACCAATTTTTTTATCTATGCATATAAGGATTTGCAGACTTTAGACACATCTTTGCAGCTTTATTAAGAGCTGTAAAATCTGACATAAGCTTTTTCAAAACTTAAAATTCTACAAAACAAACCATGCTACCTACTTGTATTGCAAATTGCCCACTGATCAAGTAATAAATTGTTAAAATTAGCTACTAAGAAATGATCATTCATACTGTGAATTTAGGACTTTCTGAGAAGCAGCTCTTAAGTCAATAAAACTTTATTTTAAATTTTAAAAATGCTCAAAGAAGCTTATCAGGCTACAGAGTTTATTTAGCAGTAATATAATGAGGTTACAATACTTCATGATACAAACTGTTAGATAATGTATTTCCTAACCTAGCTTGGTAAGCCTTGTTAGTATTCATTCATTTTTTGAGCTCTGTATCATCATGTCATGTCACACATATGTTTTCAGATACACACTATGGGGGAACTTTGATAAAGCCTACATGGACTTATTTGCTGTGTAGGCATAGTGGCATGGTGCTTATGCGGAAGTAATCAGATGTGCGATCCGGTAAAGGGAGCCGAGGGGCATGCATGAGCATGTGAACACGAAAATGTCTGTGGCATGCAAATCACTTCTTAAGCAGGTGAAATGCATGCAGATGAGGCACTTAGAGTGATTCAGCAAGCAGATAGGCAGTCGTGCAGACACCTGTTGGTGTCCATAATGTACATGGAAAAATTCAGTGTACAGGAAGTAAAAATGACACAAGGGGCTGGAAAGGTGGAGTTACAGTTGCAAAAATAGTATAGAGGACACAGATATGGACAAACATAACCACTATGTGTCCAAAACCGTATGAAAATAATATAAAATATAATTTTTTTTAATATCCTGGTTATGTTTGCTTGGTGCGCTGCAATGCACAAACATACCATTATGGGGAAAAAAATATATTGTAAAAGCCAGAATTTGTGAGTATGTAACAGTAATGCATTAGAGGACCCTGTGTGGAGTATGTGCAATGTAGGAATGCTGTGGTTGCTAACGAGGCAGGGCCTGAATCTGTGTAGTTACCATGTACTGTGCACGGATCTGTATGCAAATTAGCTGGGGTTACTGAATAGCACAAATGGGTATCTGTGTCTACAGATCCCATCCGTGTAGCCACATAACCATGTTGGTGTCCACAGAAGAGGTAGCTGACATCAAAAGAGGGTGTGTCCACAAACGTTTAATCTCATTGGAGCTCAGCAGCACGTTTGCAGGCACACCACTCTGCTCAGCAGGGGTGTGTGTCTGGTGACTGCTAAACTTTGTTTACCCCAGGGGTGTATGTTTCATCGGGTGTGAGCATATTTGAGCATGTTTGTGTGTCTCACAGCTGTGCTGAGTGTGACCTGCCATAGGGGTGTATCTACTGACTGCCGAGCTTTGTTTATCTTTGTGGTGCAGATTTGCATGGTGTGCCGCAGTGCTCAGCAAGGAAGGCTGTCAAAAATAAAAGAAAAATTGTCTGAGAAAGCCAATGAGATATTAATGACTAGTGAGCCCTGTTTTACTTAAACTAGGGCCATTAAACCCCTTAATGATGCACTTGGCAGGTGGAATTCATCATAGCTAGCCAATCGCACAGAGTACACCTACAGCAGAGCACTATAAAGTATGCATACACCCTACAGTCTGATTTTCCCCCTTGCTCTGCACCATTGGAGTACAGACTTGAGAATTTTAACCTAGAGAATGCTAGGGGCTGCTGCAGGTCTGCTACATATGTATGTGCTAGATGCTGAGGTCAATGCAGCTGCTGCTGATGCCAGTCATAGGCCTAGACTGAGAAGGAGAAGAGTGTTCAGGCCCAGGGTAACCTACCAGGAGCTACATGAGCTGGAGATTGTAGAGCACTACAGGGTAGACAGGGACATACTACAACAACTCAATGAGCTCTGCTGCACTCAACTCAGATCCAGAGACAACAGAGGGGAACGCATCCCAGTCGAAACAAAGGTATGTGTAGCCCTTAAGATACAAGCTACAGGTACTTTCCAAAGACCAACTGGGGACATTATGAGAGTCTGACAGGTAGCTGCTTCCAGGGTACTCCACCAGTTCCTAGATGCCATGCTACCACATGACAGTGAGCACATTTATCTTCCCCACAGCCCTGAGGAGAGCGCCAGCAGTATGCAAGTCTTCTACTGTGTAGCAAACTACCCTGAAGTACTGAGTGCCATACATTGCACTCATGTACACATCAAGGCACTACCCAGTGAAGAGGGTAAATTCTACATAAACCGCAAGTGGTATCACTCCATCAACTGCCAGGTCATGTGCAATGCCCAGGGCGTTATCATTAATGTGTGTGCTGGCAGCCCTGGCAGTGATCATGGTTCCCATATCTGGCATGCATCACAGCTATGCCAGATGTTTGCTGGGAGGACATCCCACATGGCCATTTACTTGGGATGCTGGCTATGCACTGAAACCGTGCATTATGACAGCCATCAGAAATGCACACACACCCACTGAAGAATGCCATAATGAGGCGCATGCACAAACCAGGAATGTCATAGAGCATGTGTTTGCGTTGTTGAAGTCATGGTTCTGGTGTTTTGATATATCTGGTGTAGCCTTGCAGTACTGTCCAGACACTTGTGCATAGATGTTTACAGTATATGCCATGCTACACAATATGATCTTGCGGAAACAGCTGCAGCAGGATCAGCAAAGGGAAGGGATACACAGCCCCCCCACCAGTGCTTAGGTCACCACAGCCACACCCACAGGGGGACTCAGGGGTGGAGCCCCCTGAGGCTGTCCCTGTAAGTAGATGTAGGTGTGCACAATATGCTCTGGCCTTGGCTAAGGGAATAATGTATAGCACATGCACTGACAACCTAGATCTAACAAACACTCAGGACAACAGGTACTCTGTTCTCTAGTATGTGCCCCGTAATAGCCACAAGGCCACATTTATTTTATTTATTTTTTATTTTACATTTGTTGACCAGGCTATTCTAACTGGATGCATGTCCATTTTCAGTAGAGGCCCAGGGAGAAAAGCTTCAAGACACATACATAAATACAATATAGAAGTTACAATAGTCCAAGTGTATAACAGCTGTTGTTAATAAAAATACAATACTCCTAGTGAGCATAACACAAAACAGTACAAGGTAATGTGCAAGGGATATTATTATATACATATATACATATTTTAAATTGCAATAACATGGTCTTTGGATGATTAAGGATAAGTCTATAAAGATGAAGAGTATTGAAACTAGTGTATAGAGAGAAAGTTAGTCAGGGTTATTTCAGGGCATAACCAATGTTTACTGAGAAATAGCTTTAGATTCTGTTTAAAAAGTGTCAATGAAGACAGAGATATGAGTTCTGTGGGAAGAAGATTCCAGTGCTTTCCAACAGTATTAGAGAACAAATTGTCTCCTGCTAAGTTGTTGGATCTACTGGTGTTGATAAGGAGTTTGTTTGAGGAGCGTAAATGTTTAAGATTGTATGGAGTAATGAGGCAAGAGAGTATTGGAGTGTTGGTGAGTTGATACAGGGTCCTATGGGCTATGACAAGCTGGTGAAATTGCAGTTGGTTTTGGAACTCTAGCCATCCTAGTTGCTTAAGATTAAGACAGTGATGAGTTCTAAAAGGAAAGCCAGTGGCAAATCTAGCAACATTATTATAGGAGATTGTCAGTTTGTTGAGGTTGTTTTTAGAAAGATTAGTGTATATAGGTGAAGCATAGAGTAGGGTGGAGATTAGGTGAGTTCTGGCTATGGCGGCCCTGGCTACTGGTGTAAGAAAGGGTTTGATTCTGTTAAAGCACCCCAATTTCTTGTTGACTGTTTTTACTGTGCTGTTTATATGAGTATCAAAGCTAAGGTTGTTATCTATTGTTATGCCTAAAAGTTTAGTGGTTAAGCCGGGAGATATGATAGTGCCATTATTAGATACGAGTGTGAAATTTATTGGTGTGTATTTTTTGGTTGGAGTGAAAAGTAAAAGTTTAGCTTTTTTGGGATTTAAAAAACATTGTTCTACTGTATTAAATGCTTTTTGTGTAAGGGACTGTAGTTCAGCTGGAGAAGTGGCTGAACAAATTTTTGTGGAGTCGACTGTGTATTGAATACAGGTGGCATCAGGAAATGCTGAGTGAAGGTCATTAATAAAAATGGAGAATAGAAGTGGGCCTAATATAGAGCCCTGCAGAACACCTAGGGAAATAGGGAGGTGAGTAGATGGATTGTTTTCCCATAGAACAGCCTGTTGTCTATTGTCTAAGTAAGATTTAAACCAATTTATGGCTAGAGATTCAAGTGAGAGGGATTTCAGTATATTTAAAAGAAGCTGGTGATTAACCATATCGAAAGCTTTAGATAAATCAATAAAGACTGTAGAGGAAAGAATTTTGTTGTTGCGGTTTTTGTTAATGAAGTCTGGGAAGGATAGCAGGGCAGTGGTAGTACTTTGGAAAGGTCTAAATCCATGTTGACAATTGGCAAGTAAGTTATTTTGGATTAGGTGGTTAAGTAGTTGCTTATGGATGCATTTCTCCATTTTTTTGCTAGAGGATATAGTAGAGCTATAGGGATGATAGTTAGAAAAGTCATTCGAATTCCTACCTTTATTTAGTGGGATGATGTGAGAAATTTTCCAGATAGATGGGATACTTCCTTCACTAATAGTTCTGTTAACCAGAATGGAAATGGGATAGGCTATGGCTTTAGCTCCTTTTTGCAGATATTCTGCTGGAAGTTTGTCAGCTGAGGGGGTAGTAGGTTTTAGTTTCTGGAGAAGGGAGCAAATAAAGGAAGTTAAAACTGGTTTTAACTGAAATAATGGAGGTGGGCTTGTAATAGATGTAGGCAGATTTGAGGTATCTGCAGTTAGTTGACTAGCAAGAGTTTGGACGGCGTCTGTGAAGAAAGAATTGAAGGCATTAGCTGTTTGTGTGGGATTCTCAGGGTTAGAGCTTTGTGGGTTAGGTGTGATAGACTGACCTGGGTATAGTAGTTTGTTAATGCTAGTCCAGAACTTTTGTGGCTTCCTATGGTAAGTTTGTTGTAATTGGACATAGAAGTTATTTTTATCTAAGAGAATGGCTGTTTTAGTATTATTTCTAAGTTGTCTAAAGGTTTGGTGGTCAGTGGGATTTTTAGTAGTACGCCATTTTGCCCAGGATTTGTTTCTAAGAAGGACTTTTTGCCTAGTAGCATTTGAGAGCCAAGGGGCAGGTTTAGCTTTATTTCTAACAGAGGGAGTTGGGGTGCGATGTTTGAGGATGGTTAAGAACGTGGAATTAAAGTATTCCCCTGCTTCATTTAGTGGGAGGGATTTTAGAGGTGACCAATTACACTGCTTGAGTTCTGCTTGGAAAAGTTCTGGGTTAAAATGCTTTTTGGTGCGTATTATCCTGAAATTGTTTGGGTAAATTAGGTTGGTTTTGTGTCTGATAATAAAAGTTAATGAGTCGTCACTTAGATCATCTGGGAGGGTTCCTACTTGGTATGTTTGATGAGGAGTATTAGTAAGAATCCAGTCTAAGATACTTTCTTTGTTATTGGGTTTATTAATTGTGGTTGGGGAGTTAATAGTTTGTGAGAAGCCGTATAGGTTAATATGGGTGGTAGGGTGTACCGTACTGCAGGACATCCAGTCGATAGTAAAGTCTCCTAGGACTATGGTTTCTTGTGGGAGATTAATAGAAAGCCAGTTAAGGATATTTTCAAGGATTGAAATTTTATTTCCTGGGGGAAGGTAGATGCAAATGATGTATATAGATTTGCATGAGTTGATCTGAAATTTAGAAATGAGGATTTCAGCATTATTGTCAGAAGGTGGTCTAAGGTTTGTAGTGGTAACTTGAAGTTCTGATTTATAAAGGATTGCTACCCAGCTTCCCTTTTTGGTTGTGTGGTCTAGTCTAAGGATAGTGTAACCAGGTGGGGTGATTTCATTGTCTTTAATTGTGGGTTTAGCCATGTTTCGGATAGACATAGGATGTCAAATAGGTGAACATCTAGGAGGGCGTGGAGGTGGGCAATTTTATTGTTAATGCTATGTATGTTGAGATGTGCTATATAGAGTGAGTTAGAGGCCTTAGTAGGGGCTTGGGTACTGGAGTTATTAGGGTCGCACTCTTTAGTGGCAAGGATATTGTTTGGGCCAGGGTTAGGATGAATGTCCCCATCTAATAATAAGGAATGGAGGTGTATTCTATTTATAGGGTAATGAAAGTGCAATAATAGTTAAGTGATTTTTTTTAGTATTTAGCTTGATATATTTAATGTGAGATAATCTATGATATTTAGCTTGTAGGTAGTGGGGTTTGGCTGTGATGTTTATGTAGTGTTGAGAGATAGCCAGTATTGGTGTAGAAGTGTATTTGGAGGGGTAGAGAAGGGTGGGGTATAATGGTTGTTCATAGGAGGTTAGCAGATAGGCAATAGTTAGAGTAGGAAAGAATGTCTAGTATTTCACCCCATATCATTGATACTGCCAAACATTGGGGTCACAGGACAGTCACATGACTAACTATACCAGCAGAGCATAGGCTGGTCTGCCCCCACCCCAAACACATCAGTCACAGGGCTGGAAACTCCACAACAGTAGTCCAGGGATGCCAAACAGTGGGGTCACTGGACAGTCACATGACTGTCTATCCCAGCAGAGCATAGGCTGGTCGGTCCCCACCCCAAACACATCAGTGTTGCATACAACTGCTGTAACAGTAAGTCTGCAATAATATATGAGCAGACCAGAAAATTACCCTATTTTTTTGATAGTGTGAGGGAGGAAATGTCTCTGTCTGGCAACCAGTGTGGTTCAGTGGGCCAGGGACAGTAGCATCTGTGATGGTGTTGATGGTTTGAATCTGGCAGCATCCAAAATCTTTTGCATGTGAGGGACACATATGGTGGTAGCCCCACAGACTGTCAGACCCTCTCAATCTGTTACTACAAGAAAGCTGGACAAAGCCAGAGTGAATGGGGGCACATGGGCTATACCTACATACAGACATTATACACACCCTGAGTAAACTAGCAGGTGGCTAGTTTAACAGCAGGCTGCAACAGGTCAGATTAGCTGGAGGATGTAAAGGCCATTAGTTAAATGTAGCAGTAGATACAAGTTAGTGACTAATGTACAGTATAGCACCAGGAAACAACAAATGTATGAGGAACGCAGCAGAGATATGGGGTGAAATGCTGGACATTCTGCAAAAACATGTACAGGGAGAGGTATGCAGACTGTCATCCTGTGTGTGGTGTTTCACCACGTACCCTAGTCACATCATACATCTCAACCTCTGACAGCAGGAAATCTATTGAAATAAAGTGAATAAAAGTGGGACAAAGGCCCACAACTTGGGACAAGTTTTAATTAATTGCTCCGATACTTGCAGCAGCTGGAGAGGCCACAAAAGTTCCTCACCAAAAGGATAAAGGGTCTCAAACATCTGTCCTATGCTGCCCGACTGAAAGAACTCCAGCTCTATTCAGTCGCTTACCGCTTGCTCAGAGGTGACCTTTGCCTAACATACAAGGCCATGTCAAACCCAGATTTGATGAATATGCTTCACCTCAAAAAATCTAGATCCGTCAGAGCCACAAGGGCGGGAGACTTAAACCCTCACGGCTATTAATAGGACGTGCTGGAGGGATAGATTCATCACCCAAAGACTCCCTATGCTGTGGAATAAACTCCCAGTATATGTGAGGCAGGGCACCTCGCTGGCCTTGTTCAAGAGAAATCTTGACCAATGGATGGGAGATCGCAGATATACCCCAGGGATTACCTCAGTGTCACTGCTCAACAGAGGCACAGCAAAATAATGGGTATAGTTCCCCATACTAAAGGGGTGGCGTAAGCCACAAAACTATGGGCTAGGCTTGTAAATGCCATCGGGCAGATAGCCTAGTATGAACCTATGAACCTAACCTATAACCATATAATATGGATAGAAGAATAGAACCTGCATTCACATGACTCTCCTGCTGTGCATGGAGTCTGAAACTCAAATATCAATTAGTATTAATTTACTTCAGTCCTGACTGATTTGCCACTAGTTTGCTAGAAAACAACAATGTTATGTGAAATGGGCCAAAAATATGTGGCAAGAGTCTGGACAGTCTGTGAAACTCTCTACAGTTCTGAAATTTGAGTCACATATTTAGGTCAGCAAACAGCTGGGGAATGCCTTGGACAATATCAGGCAACTGCAGTACTGTTGTAACATGTGCAGTAGCCAATGGCCTGCAGCATACAATAATCCTGGATGGGAGTACAGGAAGCTCTGGCTTGGAGTCACCTTGTAAGTACTGACAGTCACACTGAGCATGCTCCTACATTTAGATAACTTGAGCTCAGTTCTGTTGCCTCTACCACCTAAAGACCTGCTATGTGGAAATATGTCTGGACAGCCATACAGCTATGTATACATATCTGTCTCTCCCTATCCCCCTCACCCTTGATTAGTGTCTCTATCAGTATGTTGCACAAAAAGTGTACACACCCCTGTTAAAATGCCAGGTTTTTGTGATATAAAAAAATGAGACCACAATAAATGATTTCAACACTTTTCCCACCTTTAATGTGACCTATAACCTGTACAATTCAATTGAAAAATAAACAAATCTGTTAGGGGAAAATATAAAAGATAAAAAACATAAAATAAGCTGGTTGCGTAAGTGTGCACACCCTTAAACTAATACTTTGTTGAAACACATTTTGATTTAAATTACAGCATTCAGTCTTCTTTGGTACACACCTGCCATCAACTACAAAAGCCATGGCTCGAAGAGAGCTTACAAAGCATCAAAGGAATCTCATTGTTGAAAGGTATCAGTCAGGAGAAGGGTACAAAACAATTTCCACAGCATTGGATACACCATCGAACACAGTGAAGACAGTCATCAAAAAGTGGAAATATATGGGACAGCAGTGACTTTGCAAAGAACTGGACATCCCACCAAAATTGATGAAAAGACAAGATGAAAATTGGTCAGGGAGTCTGGCAAAAGACCTACAGCAACACTGAAGGAAACTCTGCCAAGGACGGTCCCAAGCCCGTCTGAAAAAGGAGGAGGGTTGGGCTTAGGGTTAGCAACCCCATCCCGTAGTCCTTTACCTACCTTGGCAGCATAATTGACAAGTAGGGCCGATCAGAAGCTGATGTCAGGGCAAGGATAGGAAAAGCAAGAGCAGCCTTCATACAGTTAAATAGGGTCTGGAAAACAAGAGAACTATCCTTGATCAACAAGATAAGGCTGTTTAACTCTAACGTGAAGTCAGTACTGCTGTATGGGGCAGAGACCTGGGGGTTAAACAAGACCACCACTAAAAAACTTCAGACATTTACAAATAGCTGTCTCAGGAAGATTTTACGAGTTGATGGCCAGACACTATTAGCAACGCCACCCTTTTGGAAAGGACCAACCAACTTTCGATTGGGGAAGAAGTTAAGAGGAGGAGGTAGAGATGGATCAGGCATAATCTTCGCAAACCAGCAAACAATATTACAAGACAGGCGTTGCGTTGGAATCCTCAGGGGAAGAGAGGTAGAGGCCGCCCATGAAACACCTGGAGGCGAGACTTTGAGGCAGATGCTAAGCTTAGAGGCTACACATGGAACCAAATAGAACAGTTGGCCCAGGACAAGATTCGGTGGAGAGCTGTAGTTGGTGGCCCATACCCTGTCAAGGGTGACGGGCATAAGTAAGTAAGTAAGTAACACTGAAGGAGCTGCAGGAATTTCTGGCAAGTACTTGTTGTGTACTATATGTGACGACAATTTCCAGTATTCTCTTTATGTCTGGACTATGGGGTAAGGTTGCAAGACAGAAGCCTTTTCTTACATGGAAAAACATCCAAGCCTGGCTAGAATTTGCAAAACAATACATCAAGTCTGCCAAAAGCATGTGGGAGAATGTGTTATGGTCTGATGAGACCAAGGCTGAACTTTTTGGCCACAATTCCAAAAGGTACGTTTGACAGAAAAACAAAACTTTGCATCACCAAAAGAACACCACCCCCACGGTGAAGCATGGTGGTGGCAGTATCATGCTTTGGGGTTGGTTTTCTTCAGATGGAACTGGGACTTTAGTCAAGGTGAAGGGAATTATGAACAGTTCCAAATACCAGTCACTTTTGGCACAAAACTTTCAGGCATCTGCTAAAAAGCTGAAGATGAAGAGGGATTTCACCTTTCAACATGACAATGACCCCAAGCATACATCCAAATCAACAAACGAATGGCTTCACCAGAAGAAAATTAAAGTTTTGGAATGGCCCAGCCAGAGTCCAGACCTAAATCCAATAGAAAACCTGTGGGGTGACCCGAAGAGGGCTGTTTACAAGAGATGCCCTTGCAATCTGAGATATTTGGAGTGCTTTTGCAAGGAAGAGTGGGCAAATATTGCCAAGTCAAGATGTGCTATATTGATAGACTCCTACCCAATAAGACTGAATGTTGTAATTAAATTAAAAGGTGTTAACAAAGTATTAGTTTAAGGTTGTGCACACTTATGCAACCAGCTTATTGTACTTTTTTTTATTTTTTATATTTTTCCCATAACAGATTTGTTTGTTTTTCAATTCAATTGTACAGGTAACAGGTCACGTTAAAGGTGGGAAATGTTTTGAAATGATTTATTATGGTTTCATTTTTTATATCACAAAAACCTGGCATTTTAATAGGGGTGTGTGCACTTTTTATATCCACTGTATATATGATAACAAGATGTATATATAGCTATATAAAGTAAAATGATACATAGACTCCCCACATACTTCTACAGAACACATTTACATTACTGACACACACAAATACATTTATGGAGACAACTCTGTTATACACCATTGATATAGAGATGGGCGGGGATGTACAAATGTTCCCACATACCCCTGAATGCTGGGGTTATCTGCACATACACATCACAACAGCTGTATGATGGTACCAGATCAAGGCTGCAACAGTGCATAATCCAATCACCCACAGACCCCGGAGCCTACGGACTGTCACCCTGCAGACAGACATACGTACGCTGGTGGAGTAATGTACAATGGGTGCAATGCAGTACTTGGACAGGCCATATTGTCTCTGACCACTTGTCTGTCTATCAAACTGCAAATAGCCACATATGGCCAGACTGGTAAGTGGACACCCATAGCAGGGATATTACCAGGTATACCACCCCTAGAGCACTACATACAATAACAGTACCAATCAGTATCACTCTGCAGGCCACACATTCTGTCTAACACAAGACCACTTTACTTACTCCACAACTACTGTGCCTGCATCAATGTATACAACAGACATAACCTGTGACACATGCAATAGGCACTATGAGCTGTAGTGTGTAATACTAGATAGATGGGAATTCTAATCTCACATCGTCTAACTCTGTGTGTGTGTGTGTGTGTGTGTGTGTGTGTGTGTGTGTGTGTGTGTGTGTGTGTGTGTGTGTGTGTGTCTCAATATATCCCCTCACAATACTATGGAAATGCCCCTATGGCCTGACTCTGTGCAATGGTATGCATTTTATGACCCTGTGACTGGCTGCTGGCCTCTAAACTCCCTTGTCTACAAGGCCTGTAAATGTCATCCACTGAAAGAGCACTATCTAACAACAGGTAAACTCTATGGCACATGCAATAAGTACTGTAAGCTATAGTGTGTAATCCCAGATAAGTAGGGGTTCTAATCTCACAGCATTCAATGTGTGTGTGTGTGTGTGTGTGTGTGTGTGTGTGTGTGTGTGTGTGTGTGTGTGTGTGTGTGTGTGTGTGTGTGTGTGTGTGTGTGTGTGTGTGTGTGTGTGTGTGTGTAAATAAATATATCCCCATGCAGCTTGTCAGGCAAGCCCCTATCGGCTATCTCTGTACAATGGTTATGCATTTTATGCCCACTAACTAGCTGCTGGTTTCAACTTTGGCCTCTGTTACAAGGCCTGCTGATGTCATGATGTTATCCACCTTAAGAGCACTGCTTGATGCTGTATTATCAGATAAACACCATGGCACATGTGATAAGTACTGTGAGCTGTAGTGTGTAATACTAGAAATGTAGGGGCTCTAATACCACAGCATTTAACATGTTTGCATGTATGTAAATATGTCCCTTAGCAACAATAAGGATATGCCCATGTGGCCTACCCCTGTGTATTGGTTATTCATTTTATGGCACTGTGACTAGCCACTGGCCCTAAATTGCCATCCTCTACATAAGCATAATTGATATCTGCCACCATCTGTGGTTGTACATGCAGACTACCCAGGTAACATGTATCAAGGGTAGTAGAGTGTGTCACAGGGTATGAAAGCATGATGATTCTGACTGTCCCCCATTGTGCCTCACACAATGCTCTGCCCATATTCACCTAGTGAGCCATGCACGTATACTGGCATACCTTGTTGATGTCATATTTCTGCTGTGCTGTCTTGCCATCCTGTGCTGCTGAATTGCCATCATGTGTCCATAGTTGCACCACTCAGACTCCTGGGATAAAAACATACACAGCTCCGTGACACACCTGTCATTCTGTAACACTACCACCAGTGTACCATCAGGTAACAAAGATACACAACGTTTGATGTGTAGTCCTGACACATGCCAGCATACAGTACCTGTCGTGGTCCACAACAACTGCCATCGCATAGCACTACTGCACTACAGAAACACATGTAAAGGTGTTTAGTCACCCCATGCATCAGACACATATATGCATGTCCATGCATTGATGGCATGGATGGCAGGAATATGGCACAGGTATCATCACATGCACAAGGTGTAGTGTTGGGGTGCTGGAGGCCTATGTTGTGCCAAAGAGGACAGCATGTTTGTGAGTCAGGAAGTGGTGCTGGTGACATTAGCCATGGAGAGGTGCTGTGCATGTCTGTAGGTGACCTGCATGTGACAGTAGTGTTGGAGTGTGTGCATGTACACAGTCAAGCTCAGTGGTAGCCCTACATGTGCGTATGGTGGTCAGCTGTGGACCATACATGGTAGAGTGGACACTTCATGTTCTCTGGTCATGGACACTAGAACTGGCTTCTCCATGAGTAGCACGGGCAGCATTATGCTCAAGGTCAGATGCAGTGCTAGTACCTGATGGTGACTGCTGTCTGCAAGGCTTGTGTCCCCCACGGGACCTCACAGATCCACATTCCCATGGTCTGCGACATCATGGTGTGGACAGCACACCTCCCTCTATAGTGTTGGAGGTACTGCCACTACAGGAACGTGAGTCTGCATGGCCATGTGGAGTCCAAGCAGATAGTATTGCTGGCCTATGTCCACATGCCCAACGCCCAACCCCAACCACATGTTCCAGCATAGACAATGTGCGCTCAGAGACAGACACTGTCTGAGCCCAATGTCTGTCCACTACATCAGTAAAGCATTCCATGGCATCACCAATGTGGTGGAGGCACTCACAGATGTCAGACTGGGCTTCATCCATAACCCTAAGTATCCATCTGGTGCTGCGTTGAGCTCATGCCTGTGCCTCCATGACAGCATGAAAAATGCGGTGAGTGACCCGTGATGTGACACCTGCAACACGAAGTGGATGGACAGCAGTCCTCCTTTGACCACCCCTGTCAATCTGCCTGTGTGGGACCTCACCAGCTCTCTGGCTATGGCCAGTGTCTACACTCACTGACACCATAGTTCACATTGTCCTGTACTATGTCACCACTGTCTGACTGTCCAATATCTGTGCCCTCTGGTGACTGGGTATGTGTGGGCAAACTGACTGTTTGTCAAAATAATGGGGGCAGAAGAGGGATGCCAACCTCTGGGACAGATTCAGCCACCAACAACCCACCCTGTGCCTCACTATGGCCACTATCATCATCAGTGTCTGATGAGACACTGACATTAGGTTGTGAGTGGGGACAGGCTCCAACCCCTCATTCATCTGTGAGAAGCGAGAAAAAAGCAGTATATTATGACCTGTACTATTATGTATGGTAATCCACACATACTCATACAGATGGGGATTCACAACTGCATTATATGTCCCACATCTTCTCATCTCTGATCCCATGCACAGCACACACATTCACAACAACAACATACACAGACAACCCAGGCCCTGTATAACATGCACATCACCTACATCTGGGTAATTTTGCCAGTTCAATACACCTGTGAGATATACAATATGACAGTGTATGTGACAGAACTACACATAAAACTCAGTACACCTACCTTGACAATGATATGCCAGTTGTAGTAGCACTACCTCAGGTATGTTCCTTCTCCATATTGTGTTTGAACGGGCATCTTGGAGTAACTGCTTCATGTATAGCAGGCTGCATATTTGCTCATAACTATAAGTGCAAACATGTTAACATTTGTACAAATATACACCAGTCATTCCCTAGGCTATGCACTGTGGTTAACTGCTTCAAAATAGAATATACAATTATTCTATTCTAGCTAAGCACAACAGTTGTGCAAAAGGCAAAATGGCAGCCCTTAACATTCATTTATAAGGTATATCTGATCTGAGAAAACAACAATATCACACTTAGCAGGTACAGGACCACAAATTCCGGACACACCTGATGTACCTGTGAAAAAGTGAGGGAGAGATATTGGCAGCAACACCAAATGTTGCAGTGTTACAAAGAATATGTGTTTATACCTGGGTCTACTTGATATGGCCGACATTTCAGAATGTCAAAAACCATATGGCCGAGATCATATGATCGACATTCAAAATGTTGACCATACAAAAAAAAAAAAACAACAACAAAATCTTACCTTCACACTGCAAACAGGGGGGCTACACCCCCTGCAGCCCCATGGGGACTCCACCCTCCACACCCCTCAGAACTTAAATATACCAACTCTAAGATTGCAGTACAGTGCAGAAGATGGAAATCTTTCCATTCTGCACTGTTTGCAGATGCCGGTTCTGCATGGTTGACATTTCAAATGTCAATCATATGGTCTTGGCCATATGGTCTTCTACATTCTGAAATGTTGACCATGTGAAGGGGACCCATATATCCACATGTACAGTAGCTAATGTGATACTGGCTATATTGGTGACATTCTGAATATGTGTGGACAACTTTTGGTAAAAGCCAACCCCCCAATGCAGATAGACCTGATACCCATGTACTGGTCTGTAGAGCATGCTAATGTATTATACTGGTGAACACAGTCAGCTTTCCTGGATGCTCCTCTGATGTGGGCACTGTGGTGCTCACCTCCAGGATGTATGATGTGATGGTTGGCTGGGAGCTGTGGGTTGATCCCAGGTTCGCCAAGAATTCCTCTGTGGCTGAGAGTGGTTGTTCTGTTTCAGGCCCTCTACCAGTGGCAACGCAATCCTTGGCAACAACAGCTGCCTTTGACATGTGGCATTGACCATGTCTATAGTCCAATGTCGAATCTGCTCATAGGTCCTGTCCTGTTGGCCAGTATCATTAACAGTACTGCCCACTGTTCATAAATGTGGTGAACCTCTGACAGCAGGATATGATGGTTAAGTCTGAGGGCATCCAGTATAGTATCATTTTCGGCAGATGAAAATGAAGGATGTCTCCATTGGTACATCGTTCCTGCAAGACAACAAGAGGGGAACACACTACAGGAGCAGATATGTGGATGTCCACTATGTAAAGACCCTACACACCCATAATTGATTGCATTATCCACTGCTCCCTTACACATCATACCCCACAGTTTGGCAACACACTACATTGTGGCTATCACCAAGATAGTAGCATTGTGTGCTGTGACAAATTCTGCTGCATGTCTCTACAGCCATCACTGCAGTTTACTGTGGTGTGTCTCCTACAGACAACCCCCACTAATATGTGACACAGCCACTGTCGGACAACTAGCACTATGCTATTCCAACAAGTATATGGGGACAGTCCAGCCACACCCATGTGCTATAATGACAAATAGCAATACAAACCTGTTATCGTATATATTGTCTGTAGGGATCATGTTTGCAGAATGTCACCATGTTTGCCACATAGCTGTGGTCCTTCTTGCACAAACTTGTGCATGTCTGACAAATGGTTGTCCATTGATTGATGTTTGCTGGCAGAAAACTAACACAGAATCTAATTATCACCTGTCAGACCCCTCAGACAGCACTCATGCTACGGTAATATCTGTTACTCTTATCACATTCTTACTTTGTATGGCCAATATGTATCCTGTGTCACTGAGTTTGGGCCTTTGTCCTCCCATTACATATGGCTTTGTCCTGATTTCTTACTGTAGGAGTTGGAGAGGTATGTTAGGCATAGCTCTCAGGCAGACAGGAATAAATGTCCAGGAAATAGGGACTTAGCCAGAGTACATCAGGGACATTCAGGGACACTTTTACAGTGTTAGTACTATTTATGTGTGACATAGACAGAGAGGAGGTGAATTACAGTACATCATTTGATGTTATGGAGTGTATACCCTTAGTTATTATCACTATATGTCTTTTGTGTAATCCACTATCTTTACTACAACAGCTGACTGTTGTAGGAGGGATTGACAGGGACAGAGTGGAGATGTGATTCAAAGCAGGGACAACTGAGAGGCATGCCTGTAGGTGTTGGACAGCAGAGTATCACTGGCATGTCATTATCATAGATCTAATACAAGTCTACTGTTTTATTCCCTATTCCCCATACCCCCATCCTCCCATCTGCATCCCTTTTATGGGGAAATGTAGTACATATCTGGTA
The DNA here is from genome assembly GCF_019279795.1 of Protopterus annectens. Lineage (NCBI taxonomy): Eukaryota > Metazoa > Chordata > Ceratodontiformes > Protopteridae > Protopterus > Protopterus annectens. Next base: position 951,950,143 of record NC_056739.1, on the reverse strand, counting down.
GAGTGATGCATTCCTTTTATTGACACATTCCTCTGCAAATGCTTTGTACATATGCTGTCGGTGTGAGTAAAACCACATACAGACCTGTTCACCATAAGTAGTTGCTTGCCTATTGTAGGTAATGCTTATAAACAGTAATTGCCTCTGCACCAATCTGTGGCTTAGAATTAATTGCATCCAAAACAGCTGAATTGCACTATCATTAGCCAATGACGTGGCACCACAGTACAATATATAAGGCCTTCATGTATGCCTTGGCCCCTTTCTTAGTTTTTGAAATGGACATTACTGAGATGTGGAGACTATAGCATCGCAGAGGTTAAGTACAAATACTGTCTACTGCAGAGATGTATGACATATGTCCACAATTTCGCCTCATATGTTTGTTCAGTGTCCCATGACAGTGTGGTCATCTGGCAGTTCACTGTCAAAAATTGTGGGTTGAGGTTAGTAAGGGGAGAGATTCATGTGAATGTCACACTTCATACCCATCAAAATATGCATGCTAATGCAGTAGCTGCTATTATATCAACTTAATATCTTTGTAGGGGCAAACTATGAAACATGTCCCTATCTCTGGGCTTTTGACCCCTCTTTATGTATGGTTGCATCCAGATCCCTTGTTATAGGTGGTTGGGAGGTATGTTTGGTCTGTAGCAGCTACCTTAATATACAGTTGCATATGTTGCAAGCTGCAACTGCTGCTGCAGTCTAGGAGACATAGGTGGGATTGTGAATACTTTGGAGGCCAGCAAGTTGTACATGTAACTGTGACAGCAGTGTCAGCCCCATAATTACAGCAGAACCAGGGTAAGGGTACCCTTTACAGTCCACTCAAGGCATGTGCTTATGGTACATCTTTTGTGCAAGAGTGTCAATAGCAGAGTAGTAGGTGACATATAGTTGGGCTATACGAATATGTGTAGTGTGTCCGTATCTGCAGGCCTTTGACATGCAAAACTGGGTAGCAGATAATTCAGTAGCAGAAACTTATGGGGGTTAAAATTGCATGAGTCAGTCATTACTTGCTGTGTTCACAACAATGTAATTGAAGTGCAACACACTGGATTCAAACCCAGGACTGTGTTTGGCAAAATGTACTGTATGCAAGACATTTAACAGACTGAGTTACTGAGTCAGTGCAGTAGCAACTATATTTTCCAGATGTATGTGCAGGCATACAGACTGTGACACACGTCTGCATCAATCAGTATGTGCTTGGCTTTCAAAAGCAGTTTTTCTGCAGCAGGGTCACAGTTGAACATATGCACTGTGCTACTGATGCCTTAGCAAGTGTGTTTAAAAGTGTTGAAGATAAAAGGGAACATTTACCTGGTATCACAGGCATCATGTACTGCCATTATTATTTATTTGACTGTCTCCTGGTGTATTTTTGCATCAGAGTCCCAGGTACACTCCCATTTTTTCCATTCGTTTTAATTTTAGTCTGCCATTGGCAATCAGTATGTTTTGCTGGAAACAGGTGCTATAATTAAGATCTATGTGACATAGTGGATTAATGTAGTAAGCTGTAGTTTGCAGTGGCCTGGGGTCAAAACATGGCAATGGTGAGTATTTTGCATGTGTGCCTAACATTGTGAGAAATACATAAGATCATTAAGGTTCACATGGTGCTTTGCATAGCTTCACCAAACCCGTGCTAAAAAATTAAAAAGTAAGGAAAGGGGGATGATAGGACAGTAATGAAAAGGGGCAAGCAAGGGGAAAAACCTAGTGAAAGGCAGGTACGGGCATGCAGGAAGGCTGTAGGAAAGAACCAAAGCCTTCCATTTCTTGTACAGCAACAGCTGTGCATTTTGACAAATTTTTGTGGATGAATTTGGACTCTCAAACACTAGAGATAGGGGTGAGGCCAACAGAAACATGTTGTCAATCCAATTGAACCAAAGGAATTGCGTCCAGTGGACATGTGCGTGAAATGGAGAGCTATGTATGGGGCAATATTTTTTGTGGAACATGTGTCTATTTTTTTAAGGAGAAAGTGGAATGTTGGGAAGGGATATAGGTACATGTGGAAAGGTAGGCTGCATAGCAGAGGATGCAATTGCAGACAGACATGACAGCATACAGTGGTGGTGTTTGACACATGAGGAGGGTAAACACTTTGGAAGGGGTGGGTGTTGTGGAATCTAAGATGCAGGGACAGTTGAGAGGCATGCCTGTAGGTGTTGGACAGCAGACTATCACTGACATGTCAATATCACAGATCTAATGCAAGCCTGCTGTTATAATCCCTATTCCCCATACCTCCATCCTATCATCTGCATCCCGTTTTATGGAGAAATCTAGTACATACCTGGTATGGTGATGTATTCCTTTTTCTTTTGAAGCATCACTCTGCAAATGCTTTGCACATATGCTGTCTGTGTGAGTAAAACTACATATAGATCTGTTTCCCATAAGCAGTTCTTGCCTTTTGTATGTAATTCTCATTAACAGGTAATTGCCTCTGCACCAGTCTGTGGCTCAGAATTGTTAAATGCATCCAAAACAGCTGAATTACACTATCATTAGCGAATGACATGGCACCACTGTGCAATATATGAGGCCTTCATGTAGGCCTTGGCCCCTTTCTTAGTTGTTGAGATGGACATTTACTGAGGTGTGGAAACTACAGCATCACAGAGGCTAAGTACAAATACTGTTCACTGTAGAGATATATGAAGTATGTCCACAGATTTGCCTCATATGTTTGGTCAGTGTCCCATGACAATGTGGTCATCTGGCAGGTCACTGTCAGACATTGTGGATTGAGGTCAGAAGGGGGCAAGAGACATATGAGTGTCACACTTCATAACTATCAGAATATGCATGGTAATGCAGTAGCTGCTATACTATCAATTTAATATCTTTGTAAGGGCTAACTGTGAAACATGTACCTATCTCTGGGCCTTTGCTTCCCCTTTATGTATGGTTGTATCCAAATCCCTTGTTATAGGGGGTTGGGAGGTACGGCCGGTCTGTAGCAGTAAACTTAACATACAGTCATGTATGCTCCATGCTACAGCTACTGCTGAATCCTAGGACACAATAGGGGGGTGGTGAAAATTTTGGAGGCCTGCAAGATGTATGTGCAGCTATGGCAGCTATGCCAGCCCTGTCATTACAGCAGAGATGGGGTAGTGGTACCCATTAATGTCCAACTGGCATGTGCTTAAGGTACATCTGTTATGCAACAGTGCTAATAGCAAAGTAGTAGGTGAGATATAGTCAGGCTATACAAATATGTGCAGTGTGTCCCTACCTGCAGGCCTGTGACTTGCAAAACTGGGTAGCTGATAATTCAGTAATAGTAACCTATGGGGATTAAAATTGCATAAGTCAGTCATTACTTGCTGTGTTCACAACAATGTATTTGAAGTGCAACACACTGGATTCAAACCCAGGACTGTGTGTGGCAAAATGTTCTGTATGTAAAGCATTTAACAGACTGAGTTACTGAGTCAGTGCAGTAGCAACTATATTTTCCAGATATATGTGCAGGCATACAGACTGTGACACACATTGTCTGCATCCATCAGTATGTGCATGGCTTTCAAAGGCAGTTGTTCTACAGCAAAGTCCCATTTGAACATAGATACTCTACCACTGACATTTTAACAGGTGATCTTGAAGATCTTGCAGGTAAAAGGGAACATTTACCTGCTATCCCAGGCCTCACATACTGCCATTATTATTTATTTGGCTGTCTACTGGTATATTTTTGCATCAGAGTCCCAGGTGCACCCCCATTTGTCACATTAGGTTTGATTTCACTCTGTCACTGGCAATCAATATATATTTCTGGAAACACTTGCTTTAATTAAGAACTGTGTGGCCTACTAGATTAGTGTAGTAGGCTGTAATTAACAGGGAGCCTGGGTCCAAAACATGGCAGGAGAGATTATTTTATATATGTACCTGACACTGTGAGAAACACATAGGATCATTAAGGTACTTTAAAGCTCATTTAAGCAGGTTTGTGCTGTCATGTGCTCTGTGCTTCATTGGAGTGCTCCACTTAGCTCCACTCAAACCTGTGGTAAAAACCTAAAAAGAAAAGAAAAAGGGGGTTGATAGGACAGTGGTGAAATGGGGGCAAGCAGGGAGAAAAACATAGTGAAAGACAGGTAGGGATGTGCAGGATGGGTGTAGGGAAGGACCATTGCTTTCCATTTCTTGTACAGCAACAGCTGTGCAGTTTGACATATTTTGTACATGAATTTGGACTCTCGAACTCCAGACAGTGAGGTTAAGACAACATAAATGTGTTATCAAGCCAATTGGACCACTTTGGATGGGGAGGGTGTTGTGGAATCTAAAGTGTATGTGCCTCGAGATGGCAGCAGGGTGACTGATGTCCCCACCCATGGGCATTCCACACTGCTCCTTCACTGCCTCAAAGGTGGCTGTGATGGAGGCTGGGTGCCAGGGCTAGCGGGCCCCACCAGGTTGTTGTGTCTACCCTCAATCCAGCACAGGCAATGTTCATAGCTCCTATGAACAATCCTGCGCACCATGGCTGGTAGTTAATCCTGAGTGACAACCACCCCTCTGCCACCGCTCTTGGGGGGGACAGGTCCCGTCACCTGAGGCAGTTTCACCTGTAGGTGGTGCAGGGCCAGCAGAGGGGACACCACAAGCTTGGGTCTCAGACATGCTGGGATCCGGTGCCATGGCCGGCTGAGGTAAGGTAGTCAGATCATCAGGAACAGGCCTAACCTGTTACGCTGTGGATATAGCAGTGAAGCAATGCATTTAGGTTAGTTATGAACAAAACCGTTGTTAGTAATAACAGCAGGCCAGAACATTGGAAATAACCCCATTACATTTCAATCCATATTATGTGAAACACAACAATGAATAACAGAACAATCAGTATATTAACAGCATGCCAGTAACAGTTATGGCATTTGGCCAACAGGATACGTAATTCAACAAGCTATGTTAATAGGTGACCATTGTAATACATAACAATATTAAAAAACATCCCAAAAAAGTTTGTGGAAGAATGTATGTTAATAGTAAACCATAACTAAGGCATAGCAATAATGAATATTTGAAGATAAGTGGTGGGGAGAGAGAGAAATACACTCCATTAATAACATTATAGGCTATATAGTTGATAAAGTACCGCTATCTACTCTACAGGTCTATTCGTTATTTATGTGTAAAAGTGCCCTATAGCTGCTGTAGCATGTACATACCTCTCAAGCTATCCACATGGGACAGTATGGGCCAAGCAGTAACAACTGCAGGTACACAACTACACAAAACACTTGCACATCAGGTGAACCTATAGAACTACCAAGGTGTACAGGGGGCTGATGTACTGTGACTTTGCTATTTACATATATATGTGGATAATACATCTGTGACAGAGGGATTACGCAATGGTAATTACATTCCATGACAGAGTGACACTTGAGAGACATGTATGTGTACAGTACAGACAGTAAACAACTATCATGCCTTGCTTGGCAGGCATGGGGAAAGACCTCAATAGCAGTGACTGCACCAGACATCTGCATCAAATGTTTTAATTGACTACAGCAACCTTTAACTCACACTCCAGGCATGCAGCCATACCAGAGCTTACACATTTTATTTACTTTATTTTATTTTATTATTACACTTATTTCCTGTTTTTATGATGCATTTTCACATTTCTGGTAATGATTGTAACAGTCTGTGACATGTAAACACACAATAATGTACTCATAATATGGGCTACCTCACCCATTTACTTGTAGTTCCTGTGGAGATAATATCTGTAAACATTATGTGACTGATGCTGGAATATTTAGATCTACATAGCACTGGATTTGAACCCTGGTCTGTGTGTGGCAAACATGTACTTCACACACAGCATTTAACAAACTGAGCTACTGAGTCACTGCTGATGACATACTGACTGATATTTGCCTAGAGCTCACCTGGCACCAGAATATGACCTGCTCTTCAGTTTTTCCCTTATAACTTGTCAGTCTTTCAGCCTAAAGCACTCAGACCCACACCTTTCAGCCCAGCATGTGTTCTAAATCTACTGCAGCACTAAGCACTCAACCCCCGCATCTGCCAGAATGGAATAATCTTTATACTTCCCTACTTATTCAGGCATGTCCAAGAGACAGCTCCCAGTGTACTCTCCAGTCTACCTGATGAGTTTGGGCATCCTGAGGCAATGCTACAACCCTCTCCTCCTACCACAAAACACTAACAATTGTGAGAGATGCAATTATACAGCCAATCTAGAGGCAAAGCTCTCTCCAACCAAGACTGGAGCAGACAGTCAAGAGGAGAATGTAGCAACTCACAACACCCCACTCACAACACATAGACCAACTAAACCAACACCTCCAAAACCCACACATAGAAACACCAAGACATATCCGGAGGCTCTGATTAAAAATCTAAATCTGCCTAGGCAACAGAGACCTCCAAATCAGACACACAAGCAACCTCCTCCCACCAACACACCCCAAACAACACTTAGGCCACAAACTCGGTGTAATGCACAAACACAGCCCATAAGGCAAAACAACATACCCAGCACATTTGTGATAGGTGACTCTATAGTCAGGCACACCGATGCCCCACTCACCAGGCTGTACAAGGAGAAGGTTACTGCCAGTTGCTTGTTGGGTGCCAGAATCTGCCACGTAATGCATTCACTCAGGTCACTACAAGGCAAGTACAAATATGACTCTGTCATAGTCCATGCTGGTGTAAATGACCTGAGATGTACCTCCCTGGACTACATGAAAAGAGAAATGGAAGAGCTCTCCAATCTTGTGGCCCAGGAAAGTATAACCCTAGCCCTGAGTAGCATCCTGCCCTCACCAAAAATGATACCACAGTACAAGCATAAGACAATCAACTTCAGCAATTGGCTAAACTTCTTGTGTCATTCAAAGGGGATCCAGTATCTGTCTGCCTGGGATGACATGCTTGAGAGGCCACAATGTTTCATCAGAGATGGCCTGCACCTGTCACCCCTGGGATTCAGAATATTGGCCAAGCCTCTTGCCGCTCCCTATAGTGCCTTTTTTAGGCAAGGCTCAAAAAAAACCCCCACCACCATAAGAACTGCAGGAAACAAAAAAGTGAGGGCACTGTTACTCTACGCTAGGAGTCTAAACCTTAAAATACACTCACTTAAGGCACTCCTCAAAATGGAGAACATCAACATCTGTGCAGTGACCTGAGACCTGGTTCAAGGCTCCTGAAAGCACCCCACCGCTACCAGGCTATAACTCATACCACACGTTTCAGCCACATAACCCAGACCAAAACAAAAGGGTGAAGGCGTGTCCATATTCATCAAGGGCATCCACACCTCCAGGCTAGTTGCAAAATACAATGCCTCTGAAATTATCCAAGTGCGACTAACACAGGGCAAAAATGCATTCCAAATTGTAGCTTGTTATAGATCCGCCACCATGACCCAGGATACTCATTCCTTGTTCCTGGGGACATTTGAAAAAATGAGGGTCCAACCAAAGACCATAATAATGGGTGATTTCAACTACCCAAACATTAACTGGGTAAACTACTCTTGTACTAACCCCCTGGCTCAGCAATTTCTGGAGTTCATAAACTCTAATGCCCTGGATCAACTTGTCAATGTTCCCACCAGGGACAACAATATTCTGGACCTGGTCATTACCAACATGGGTGACTGGTGCTCAATACCTGAGATCAACTCCTCGCTGGTTAGATCAGACCATAAACTAATCACCCTAGATATCCACATCCCGACCCCACCCCCACACAAGGAAACCATTGTAAAAAAGTTCTCGAAAGCGAACTTCATGCTTTTCAAAACTGAGGTGACTAACTTTGTGGCACCCTTGCAGATGGATAACATAGTCAATACAGTCACGACTGCTGAATCCTACTCAAATGCACTTTACAAGCACCTGCATGAGTGCATGGATCGTGCTATCCCCAACAAAACTAAGACGCTATCCTCCAAAAAAAGGAAGCTGATCTGGTGGTCCCCTGCCATTAACAAACTCTACAACAGAAGGAAGAAACTGTTGCAAAAGAGAGTAAAAACCCAGGTATGGAGGAACTCACTGACGAGCCTCAGTAAGAAACTAAGATCTCTCATACAATCCTCCAAAGCTAATTTTGAAAGAAAAATTGCCACAGATTCCAAAGACAACCACAAGGCATTCTTTAACTATGTCAAGAATCACCATGGCAACACCCCTACCTGCACTGAGCTACAACAGGATGGCACAAAATATACAGAGCTGACTGATATAGCCAACATATTGGCAGATATGGTCAGAGCAAACTTTACTCCCCCTCACCCCCCAAAGGGCCCATAACTATACCAGATGGTTGTAGAGCCCCAGCAATCACAAACATTCAGGTAAAAATGGCACTCTCTAAAGCCAAAAACACAGCATCCATGGGACTGGACAACATCCCAGGCTGCATCTTACACGAACCCCAAAATGAACTAGTTCCCCACCTGAAATCCATGTTCAGCCACAACCGCACTACAGGCTATGTGCCCACAGAATGATGCAAAGCAATGGTTATCCCACTCCACAAAGGAGGAATCACCACAGACCCCAGAAACTATAGACCTATTAGCCTGACAAGCCTGGTCTGCAAGGCCATAGAACGTATCATCATGGAACTCATAAACAAAGATATAGGTAACCTCCAAACTCTGGATGCTACCCAATTCGGATTTGTAAAAGGTAGGTCATGTCTCCTAAACCTGGTAGACTTCTTTGAAACAGTTACAAAGGCCATAGACAAGGGCAAGCTAGTCCTTACAGCCTACCTGGACCTTGCTAAAGCCTTTGAAACTATCCCTCATTCAGGAATCATTGATAAACTCACCAACCTTAACATAAACCCTTACATCATGAGATGGGTGGCCAACTGGCTCACAGACAGAACCCACATGGTAAGAGTTGCTGACTCCAGATCTGACTCCAAACCAGTGGCAAGTGGAGTACCCCAGGGTTCAGTCCTGGGACCCTCCTGTTTGGTATATACTTCTCTGAAGTGCAAGCGAACACCAAGGGTCTATGGCTAACAAAGTTCACAGATGACTGCAAACTGGTGCCATTATCAATTCCCCTGCCGACATAGACATCCTGCAAAAGGGCCTCACCGAGACTGACACCTGTTTTCAAAATCATGGCCTCAAACTAAATGCCAAAAAGTGCATTGTTATCCCCTTTGGCAAAAACACGGTACCCATGAATTACCAAATAGGGGGAAGTTCACTTAACACAGAAAGTGTGATAAGAAACCTTGGGACCCAAGTGGATAGCAACCTCTCCTTTGATAACCACATTGCCACAGTGGTCAGAAAAATCTTTCTATGTGGCCCACTTAATCACAAAAGGGTTTGCATCTAGAAATAAGGAAGTCATCATTCCCCTCTACTCATCACTTATCAGAACCCTCATTGAATACAATGCACCATTTGGGATGTACCTCACAAGACACCTACAATAACTTGAGAGGCCCCAAAAGTACCTCACCAAGAGGATCACTGGCCTCAAACAATTGCCTTATGCTGACCGGCTCAAGAAACTGAAACTCTACTTGGTCGCATACCGCTTACTCTGAGGAGACCTCTGTCTGACATACAAAGCTATGTCAAACCCGGAAGTATTGGACATGCTCCACTTGAAGAAATCCAAATCTCACAGAGCTACACTCTCTATGGACATAAACCTCACCACAGCAATAAATAGGAAATTCTGGAGGGATAGATTCATCTCCCAGAGACTTCCCATGCTCTGGAACAAGATTCTCATCCACATCAAGCAGAGCTCGTCATTAGCACTATTCAAGAAAAAACTTGATAAGTGGATGGGTGACAGGAAATTCACTCCTGGGATTATTTCTGGGGCACTGCTCAATAGAGGGGCAGGAATTTAACAATACATGGGTGGCGAAAGCCAATACACTGTTGGCTAGGCTTGCTTTGGCCCTCAGGCTGATAGCCTAGTACCTACCTATGAACCTATGAACCTATAATAGTGGTACAGTTTTATAATTGACTGCAGTGACAGTTGAACACACATGCATGACATTCAAGCATGACAGGCATACTAGGTAAAGTATATATTACTACTTAGAATACAGGTGTACACATTACATTGTTAGTGTGTTGAAATATCTGTGAAGTCAACAACCAATAGCTGATTATGGGTTATTATTTGCAGTCTACAACTAGTACACTGTTATAAGTGGCTGCAACACTGTACCTCACAGCCTGAATGTTTGTAGCTGACATGCAATGGTGAAAACAACACAATCCTGCTGTACACATTTACTTTGGTGTTACTGCTATTGGTCCATGTGTCATTGCAGACCAGTTGTCATAATTCATTTCTTACAAAACAACTCTGAACCTACACTTGTTGCACAACAGAGTTTGTTAGACATACCTTCATGCAGGTACTGATACTATTTCAAGGGTCTATATCAAATCAGCGAATGATTAAAAAAGCGAACACTGATTTATCGACCCCATGTAAGCGAAAGCTTACAATCCTGAACACTAAGAACAGTGATTTTTTTTCCCCAAGGAAAAAAAAAATCGCTGTTTCAAAAAAGAAAAAAAAACTTTGAAACATTACACACACCCCCTACTTAAATATACCAACTCTGAGATTGCACTACAGTGATGAAAATGGCAAAATAATGAAGGTGGCTAAGGAATTTCTTTCCCAGAAAAATAATTTGCTTATATGCCATTTTGGTATTTTGCCGTTTTGTACTTTCAAGTTCGATCAAGACGCATTTGAAAGAATGCATCTTCGATCATATAATAGGGAACCAATTTCAAGTTTTTATTGCAGAGCAGTTTTAATAATTAATTTCTTGCAAAACAGCCCTACTTCCACAAGCATTGCACATCAGACTTTATTAGAGAAACCTTCAATCAGTTACTGTTATAATTTAAAGATTTTATTGCACAACAGTTGTCATTATGCAAGTGTTGCAACACAACTGTAGTTCCACAGTTATTGCACTACAAACTGTAATTGCATATACTTTATTACTGTTAACTTTAGTCTTACCTGCTTATGGCACTAAAGTTAGTGTGTACTTTTAGCAGTATAGGTGTAAGTCCACATTCATTGCAGTACAACCTTTACTGTATATAACTAATCACAGTGACTGCTTTACTCTTTTTTGTTTGCTTGACTATAGATAGCAAAATACATCTGTACTCACCAAACTCACCGTGCAACCTGGCAAAGCGCCCGGCATACACCTCGATGTTATGAGCCCTCTCCTCTGGAGCTGTTGGGAGAGAAGCACACCATTGTGCATGCCAGTTTAGCAGACATTCAAGATTAGATATTGGAGAAACACAGGTAATGGTACTTACATACATGTGGGACATTCCCAGCCCGGAATTCTTGGACCCAGGTGTCCAATAGAGCCCCTTCTGTCTTTTCAGGTCATCATGGTGTTGATGACACTGCTCACCTGTTTTGAGGATAGCAGTTCCACTGGTGAGGTTGCCAACCAGTCCCAGGCCTTCACCTTGCACTCTGAGCCCTGGAAACCTCCCTGCATCAGCTGGTCCTCATGTTTTTTTACATGATGTTCTGACCATGACCCCGGACTCCTGAATGCTCCACCGCTGCACCCGAAAGCCTGAACCCTCTCCAACGCCTGCCATTGTATCCTTCAGAGACAGAATTCCAATGGATAATGCTGTATTCCCACCTATTGGGTTTAATATAGCCTTTTATCCCACCCTTACATGCCACTGGGCAATATTTAAAAATGTGGCACATCGCTTAGCACTGCACAAACCAGCGCAACTGAGCTGAGCTGTGCTAAAACCTGTATGCTTAGCAGTGCACAAGCCAGCCAAGCAATGACAACCAGTGCATAAACAATTTCAGCTGTTATTGTGTTTTAGTGGTATTTAGCAGGGCTTAGCAGGTCTTAGCAGAGCTTAGCTGAGTGCAGCAGGCCAGCATTCAAAAATAATTTGCATAATTTCTGTTTTGAACAAAAAGGTTAACTTGCAGGCCCATGTATTCAAACCCTGCATCTACTGCACATGAGGCCATAACTCTACCCATTTAGCTACATGGATATCTGGAATTTTGCTATACCTTTATATATACCTCTGAGATACCTTTAAGCAATGCTGAGCACCATGCAGTACCACACAAATCTGCTCAGCTACACTTATCCTTGACCTTTAGATAAATAATTAAAGACATCCGGTTTCTATATTTAGATGTCTGGTGTCTCAGCATCACTTAGCACTGCTGTCCTCCATGCTGCACCATACAAACATGATTTAAAAAAAAAAAATTAAAAAAATTAAATTACATTGCTATACTCCAATTGGGTAGTGCGGGGTATATGTTACTCATCTCCAGACACAGTTCACACCACACTCCCTACACTGATTCAATAATCACGCCCCATGGATCTCCACTGGCAATGCGCCATGATTAATATGCATTGTGCACTGCTGAGGGGGAACAGTATACAAGGACATGGTAACATTCTATGTAGGCTCTACACTATGCCTACACAGAATTTATTAAATCTAGGTTTATGTCTAAATATACTTATACATGATGACTATTATAAGATCAGGTCTCACTTAAATGTAGTTTCTTCTTTCGGCTTTTCCCAGTTAGGGGTCACCAGAGTGGAACACCTGTCTGCTCATGATTGGCAGTGGAGTTTTATGGTGTCAAGCTGCCAGCCCGGAACCCAAACTTCCACAGAAGGCACACACATGCACACACTCACACCTAGGGCCAATTTAGAGTGTCCAATCCACCTACAGCATGTCTTTGGGATGTGGGATAACCGGAACACTCGGAGGAAACCCACGCAACCACAGGGAGGACGTGCAGATTCTGCACAGAAGGCACCCCAGCCGAGGATCGAACCAGAGAACCTCTTGCTGTGAGGTGACAATGCTAACTGCTGCACCACCATGGCTGCCCTCACTTAAATGTAGTTTACTAGACATAAATACAGTATTCTCTTTGCATAGGCCTAGAAATTCGGCCATGTTAAAGTGGTCCTAATTTATGCTACATGCAGTTTCAGTAAGTGCAGTTTCAATAAAAAGGAACAATTCAGTGATGGATACAAATGTTAAGTCTAAAATAATGATAATGATAAAATGTGCTGAAACAATGTGCAGTACATTGATTATAAACAGATCTTGTTTAGATGGTACAAGGCTTGTTAAAGAAGCATGTAGAACTTACAGTAAATTTACAGGGTTTTAGTATTATGAGAAATACTTTCTAAACAGAAGTAAGTTCAGTTTGGAGAAGTTAGTCAGTGCAGTGCAGCCCAGTTTATTACTGAAATTCAGGAGATTAAATGCAGAAGTTTAGTACTGATACACAGTAAGTCAGTTCAGTAGGTTTAGTTCAGGTACAGAAATCAGATCAAATGTCCAGAAGTCCACCAAATACAGCAAGTAGTATTACCTCTGTGCTATGGGAGGAAAAGGACATTCTCAGTACAGAAGATATGGACAATATCATGAGTACAAAAGCTATGGGCAGTATAATTCAGTCTTTTTCATTTCATCAGCACTGTTATTTGAAACACTAGGAATTGATTCAGATATTGTTGATATCTACCTCCACTGTATGCTGCTACTATATAATAAACCTTAATTATCAGACTAAAGTGTGTATATACTTTTATTCTGTAAGGTATAAGATTTGGCACATAAAAGAAAAAGTTGAAATAGTTGCCACTTGCTCGGCACAGCTCTGGGCAATTAAAAGATAAAGCTATTTCTAACAGTTATTTCCAGTATTTACAGTTCTTTCAGTTCTTACAGTTATGTTGGATTTTTTTTGTTTGTTTCATTTTTTGCTGTCTGTGCTGCTTCTGAAAATATAATGGCATTTTTTATTTAAAGAAAATAATGAATATGGAGCAAGTGTCGGATGCCTTTAAGGTACAAATGAAATGATTTGTGACAATTTATGTAGCAGATAGCTAGGTGATTGGTGAAACACTAGTCTACACTGGTGAACAAAAGCTTGATTACTAAATTGCATGGTGACTTACCTTTGATTACAATATAAGGTGGAAGCTAGGGAATCTCTATGGAGTGCATTACCAGTTTACTAGCCTGATGATACATCCAAAACTATATGGTACACAAGTAGCTTCACTAGATCCTTAAGGAAATTGATAGGTTATACACCTATAGCCTTAAAAGAGTTGTTCCTTCAAATAATTTTGCATATACTCCAGTGAAAATGTATATTTGGCATGATGTTCATGGACATATTTCTATGTGGGTTAAACAAAGAGGTAGATGAAGACACATATACTAGAAGACCAAAGAGAAATAAGAAATGGATGTAGGCATAATGCTGTTGGAGTTCATATTGTGGAGATTGACAAGTGAAATAGTAAATGGGGATTAAATTGGTAAGCCTTAAATCTATTATACAGGAATATTTATGATGTAGCCAGGGAACTAGGCTCTTGAATATGGAATTAAAGTAACAATTATCTTGCAGATGCTCATAAGCTACCAGAAGTGAATGTAGTATTCAGTTTACTTAGGCCATTTACTGAAAGGGAGGTATCATCAACTAAGTGGCTAACTTTTATTTGTGTGAACTGATCAATTATTTCAGTATTTAAAAATGTGACTATTGTAGCAACTTTTTTACAAACTGAAGAAAGTGTATCAGAAATGCTTCTATTATTAAAGTATTGACTGCATATTTTTTATGTTATATATTAAAATGTGAATGTAATACCACCTTGTATTACATGCTAAAGATAGTGTATCTGTCATATTTCTAGTCTTAATAAAGTGATGAATACACGGTCTGCTGTTTGTGTTTCTTCATTTGTTTTTAGTTCGATTTTGGTAATAAACACATTTGGTACTTTACTGAGGTACACGTGTTTTTAACTATGAATCATATAAAAGCCATTTAATGTAGAAATGTAAAATAACACCTGCTAGATAATCTACTTAGTTTGACCGAGATGTTCAATGAATTCTTTTATGCAGTTTAACTGTTTTATGAGCTTGAGGCTAACTATTTAAGCATCACTTTGTCTTTAGTATGTTAAACTACAAGTGCTTCAATACGTCTTTAGCTGCTTGTCTGTTAAATCAGTTGTTTTCTGCAGCTCTTTGATGAATGACAGATAAAGAAATTTGAATAACAAGCAAGTACCTTATTTTCCAATGCAAATAAATGTCATTGGTAATGTTACATTTGACATGTCAAATGTGGCTCATGGACATATATCAAAAATGACTTGGATAGCTTAAGGTGGTACAGAGCAGCTTGACTTGAACTGACTCACAGACTATTCATTTTTGCCTGAAATTAAGCATTTTTAGGTACTCATCATGTATCCCCTTAAAGACAAAAAGGAACAGGGTAAAACTGGTTAGATCAGACCATAAACTAATCACTCTAGATGTCCACACCCCACCACCACCCCCAACTAAGGAAACCACAGTACAAAACTTTTCTAAAGCAAACTTCATCTTACCTAAGACAGAGGTGGTAAGTTTCACAGCCCCCACGCTAAAGGATAACGCTGCCCGAGATGCATAAACCTTTACAAATGCACTCTATGAGCACCTACAAGGATGCATGGATTGTGCCATCCCTAGCAAAACCAAGACTCACTCCCCTAAGAAAAGGAAACCAGTCTGGTGCACCCTTGCCATAAACAGGCTATACAATAGAAGGAGGAACCTAGTTCAGAAAAAAAGAAAATCCCAAGAAGGAAAGATATCCCTGATCAGTATCAGTAAGAAACTAAGGTCCCACATAAAATCCTTCAAGGCTAACTTCGAAAGAAAAATTGCCAAGTTTTCGAAAGATAACCACAAAGCCTTCTTTAGCTATGTCAAGAATTTAAGTGGCAACTCGCAGATATGCACTGAACTAGTGCAAAAACAGCACAAAATATACTGAACCTACTGATATTGCCATCATCCTGGCAGATAGATTTAGTGCAAACTTCACCCCCTCTCACCTCCAAAAGGGCCCACAACAATACTGGAAAAGTGTAGTGTCTTGGAAATCACAGACACACAGGTGAAAACAGCCCTTTCAAAAGCCAAAAGCACAGCATCAATGGGGCCAGATGGTGTCCCAGGCTGCATCTTGCACGATCTACAGAACAAACTAACCTTCCACCTAAACACACTGTTCAACCTCAGCCTCTCCACAGGCTACGTGCCCATAGAATGGAACACAGCAATGGTTATTCCACTCCACAAAGGAGGGGCCACAACTGACCCTGGTAACTATCGCCTCATAAGCCTGACTAGCCTGGTCTGCAAGGCTATGGAGCGCATCATCATGGAACTCATTAACAAAGGCATTGAGAACCTCCAAACACTTGACCTGACCCAGTTCGGTTTTGTTAAGGGCAGATCATGCCTACTAAACCTGGTTGACTTCTTCGAGACAGTCACCAAGGCCATTGCTGTGGGGAAGGTAGTTCACACAGCCTACCTTGACCTTGCCAAGGCTTTTGACACCATTCCCCACTTGGGAATTATAAAAAAACTCACCAGCCTAAACATAAACCCCTAGGTCACGAGATGGGTTGCCAACTGGCTTACAGATAGAACTCATACAGTAAGAATAGTGGGCTCCAGGTCCAACTCTAAACCAGTCACAAGTGGTATCCCACAAGGCTCGGTCCTGGGACCCCTACTGTTTGGCATATACTTCTCAGAAGTACAGGCAAACACAGGAGGACTATGGCTAACCAAGTTCACTGATGACTGCAAACTGGGAGCCATAATTGACTCTCCGGCTGACACAGACATTCTCCAAAAGGGCCTTACTGAGACAGACACCTGGTGTCAAAGTCATGGTCTCAAGCTAAATGCCAAAAAATGCATAGTCATCCTGTTTGGGAAAAACAAAACACCCATGAATTACCACATAGGTGGCAGCCCCCTTAATACAGAAGAGGTAATAAGAGATCTGGGGACCCAGGTAGATAGTAATCTCTCCTTTGACAATCATGTTGCTAAAGTAGTTAAGAAATCCTTCTATGTAGCCCATCTAATTACTAAATGGTTCGCATCTAGAAATAAAGAGGTTATAGTGCCCCTCTACTCGTCACTCATCAGACCCATCATAGAGTACAATGCCCCATTTGGGATGTACCTCAGAAGACACTTCCAACAGCTGGAAAGACCACAAAAGTACCTCACCAAGAGGATTACTGGTCTCAAACATATGTCCTATGCAGCCCAACTGCAAAAACTCCAGCTGTACCCAGTGGCATATTGCTTACTCAGAGGTGATCTCTGCCTGACTTACAAAGCCATGTCCAACTCAGAATTGATGGACGTGCTCCACCTAAAGAAATCCAAGTCACTGCGAGCCACTTACTCTAGTGAGCTAAACCTTGCCACAACAATAAATAGAACATGCTGTAGGGATAGATTCATGTCACAGAGACTCCACATGCTTTGGAAGAAAATTCCTAACTACATTAGGCAGAGCCCCTCACTAACACTCTTCAAGAAAAACCTTGACGAGTAGATGGGTAACAGAAAATACACCCCTGGGATCACTTCATTGGCTCTTCTTGACAGAGGCTCAGTTAATTAATCAATGGGGTGGCAAAAGCTGACACACTCTGGCTAGGCTTATAAATGCCCTCAGGCAGATAGCCTAGTACCTACCTATGAACCTAACCTATGAACCTAAGATTAACAATATCATGTTTATGGGTCTATATTATATGAATGAATGCTCATAATTTCAAACGCTCTAATGAGCGAAAATTCCGGACTTCAAAGTGCTTCTTGTGGGATCGCAGTACAGTGAAGATCAGAATATTTGCCCTTTCCTCACTGTAATGCGATCTCAGAGTTGGTATATATATTTAGCGGGGGGGTGGGGGACCCCCCCAAAATAACGAGTTCGAGGTCTGGCATTTTTGCTCTTTAGAGCGTTTGATATTATGCACATTCATTCATATAATATAGACCCCATGTATACTGATGCCATAATTAATTATTTTTTAGTATGATGTTTGCAGATCACTCTTCTACTTGTAAGAGGCTGAAACTAAGAGGAAGGCATGAAGCCTCTGCTCAAAGTCCCTGGATAAAATGTGGATTAATTTGTTTTTTAAATGATTTTGCAACTGTCAAGCCTACCAAGGTTCATCTAAAGTACAATATAAGAATCACTTCCGAGATATTTAAGATTAACGAAAAAATGTAAATATAATGAACATCTTTTTCAATGGATTTGCAAACTTAAAAAAAAAAACATAGGTGTGAATGTATTAGCGTAGCTTGCTTGTTTGTTTATTGTTTATTTACTTGTTTGGACCGTTTTTCATTTTACATACAAAACATTTATAAAATGGTATTGCCGATTACTTTTCTGAAGAGCAGGGATACATCACACTTTTTATTATTGACTTTTGTGATGAAACGTGGAGTAGCTTCTAAATTATATGCTCATGGCTATTTACCTGATTGCCTTCTATTTACCAATAAATACAAGGAAAATTAAAGAATGATTTCAGGAAAGTTATAGAGAAAGAGGCTAGCACCGTTAAGGAAAAAGAAGGTTTATAGGTTCATAGGTTCATAGGTTGGTACTAGGCTATCAGCCCTAGGTCCTATACAAGCCTAGCCATAACAATTCCCTGACTATTTCTTCCAACATTATTTACTTTCCTGGACCCCTGTCTAGCAGGGCTTAATTGACCCCCTGTCTACAGGGGGCTTGACGTGATCTGGGGTGAATTTCCTTTCTCCCATCCAATTGTCAAGGTTCCTCTTGAAGAGGTCCAAAGAGGCACTCTGCTTGACATGTATGGGCAATCTATTCCAGAGTCCGGGGAGTCTCTGGGTCAGGAACCTATCCCTCCAGCATGTTTTGTTTATTGTGATGACAAGGTTTAGATCCCTGGAGCATGTAGCTCTGAGGGATTGGGATTTCTTTAGTAGCATGTCCAACAGCTCTGGGTTTGACATGGCCTTGTATGTTAAGCAGAGATCGCCTCTGAGTAGACGAGTATGCACAGAGTATAGCTGGAGGGCATCTGCTTTAGGCCTGTGATTCTTTTAGTGAGGTATTTCTGAGGCCTTTCCAGTTGTTGCAGATGTCTTGAGAGATACATACCAAATGGGGCGTTGTATTCTATAATGGGTCTAATGAGGGATGAGTACAGTGGGACAATGACCTCCTTCTTTCTGGATGAAAAGCCCTTCATGATGAGGTGTGCCACATAGAAGGATTTCCTGACTGTTGTGGTGATGTGGTTATCGAAGGTGAGACCACTGTCCACCTGTGTCCCTAAGTCTCTTATCACACTTTCTGTGTTTAGTGTACTGCCACCTATATGGTAATTCATGGATACATGTTTTTTCCCAAAGGGGAAAACAATACATTTCTTGGCATTGAGCTTGAGCCCATGGCTCTGGCACCAAGCATCTGTTTCTGTAAGGCCCTTTTGTAGAGTATCCACATCATTTGGGATTCACTAGTTTGCAGTCATCTGCAAACTTTGTTAGCCAGAGTCCCTTAGTGTTGACCTGTACTTCAGAGAAGTAGATGCCAAACAAGAGCGGCCCCAGGACTGAACCCTGAGGTACTCCACTTGTCACTTGTCTGGAGCTGGATTTGGAGTCGGCCACTTTTACAGTGTGGGTTCTATCAGTAAGCCATTTAGCAACCCATTGGGTGACATAGGGATTAATGCCCAACTTAGTAAGTTTATCTATGATTCCAGAGTGGAGGATGGTGTCAAAGGCCTTGGCAAGGTCTAGATAGGCTGTGTGGACCACCTTACCCTTGTCCATGGCTCTGGAGACTGATTCAAAGAAGTCAATCAGGTTCAGGAGACAAGATCGGCCCTTCACAAACCTAAATTGGGTGGGGTCCAGTGTTTGAAGGTTGCCAATGTCTTTGTTTATAAGTTCGATGATCCATGGCCTTGCAGATAGGGCTTGTCAGACTGATGGGACGGTAGTTTCCGGGATCCAAGGTGGATCCCCCCTTGTGGATTGGGATAACTGTAGCTGTGCGCCACTCAGTGGGCATGAAACCTGAGGTGAGGCTATGATTAAACATGACACTTAGGTGAGGTGCCAGTTCATATTGTAGTTCATGTAGTGCACAGCCCAGGATGTCATCTGGTCCCATGGATGCTGTATTCTTGGCTTTAGAGAGTGCGTTTTGTACCTATGTTATTACTGGAATTTGGCAATCTTCCGGTATTGAGATGGACCATTTAGGGGGTGAGAGGGTGAAGTTGGCACTGAATCGATCTGCCAGGATATTGGCAATATCCTTTGGATCAGTATATTTAATGCCATTCTGTTTTAGCTCAGAGCAGATCTGAGCATTGCCATTTAGATTCTTGACATAGTTATAGAATGCTTTGTGGTTGTCTTTGGAATCTTTGGCAATTTTATTTTGCTTTGGAGGATTTTATGAGGCATCTCAGTTTCTTACTGAGGCTAGTAAGGAGTTTTTGCATCCTGGGATTTTCCTCTTTCTGCAAAAGTTTCTTCCTTTTGTTGTAAAGTTTGTTTATGGCAGGGGACCACCAGATTGCCTTCCTTTTTTTGGATGAGAGCATTTTGGTTCTGTTTGGGATGGCATGATTCATGCATGAGTAGATGTGCTCGTACAGTGCCTTAGTGTAGGATTCAGCAGTTGAACTTTCAGTTCCCGTCTGCATGGGTGTTATGAAGTTTGTCACTTCTGACTTGAGTAGCATGAAGTTGGCTTTGGAGAAGTTTTTTATGGTGGTTTGTTTACTGGGGAGGTGGGGTGAGATGTGGATGTTAAGGGTGATTAGCTTATGGTCAGACCTGACTAACGAGGGGGTGACCATAGGTATGGAGCATTGATTTCCCATGTCGGTAATGACCAGGTCTAGGATATTGGAGCCCTGGTGGGACTATGGATTAGTTGATCCAGGGCATTGGAATTTATGAATTCCAAGAACAGGTGTTGGGACATGAGTAGTTTTCCCAGTTAATGGCAGGGTAGTTAAAATCACCCAGTATTAGGGTGTTTGGTTCTATCTTAATATTTTCCAGTATGTTTAGAAAGGTGTAGTGAGAATCTTGGGGTATGGTGGGGGATCTGTAGCAGGCTACAATTTGGATTGCAGTCTTACCTAGTGTTAGTTGCACTTGGAGAATTTCAGACACATTGTGTTGGCCAACTAGCCTGGTGGTGTGAATATCCTTGGTGAATATTGACACTCCTCCACCTTTAGTGTTTCGGTCCTGGTTTGGTGGCCGAAAAGTGTGGTAAGAGTTGTAGCCTGGTATTGCAGGGGTGCTCTCTGGAGCCTTGAACCAGGTCTCAGTTACTGCACAGATATCGATGTTCTCCATTTTTAGGAGTGCCTTGAGATAGTGCATTTTGAGGTTTAGACTTCTAGCATTGAGTAGCATTACCTTCAGATTTTGCATGCTTGTACCTGTTACGGTGGTGGTTTTGTCCTTTGAAGTTTGCCAGAAAAAGGCACTATAGGGGTGGCAAGAGCCTTAGCCAGTAACCTGAATCCCAGGGCTGCAGACCATCTCTGGCAAAGCATCGTGGTCTGTCAATCATGTCATCCCAGGCAGACAGATACTGGATCCCCTTTGAATGACACCATAAGCTTAGCCAATTGTTGAAGTCAATCATTTTATCCTTATATTGTGGTATCATTCTGGGCGAAGGCAGGATGCTACTCAGGGCTAGGGTCATACCTGCCTGGGCCACATGATCCGAGAGCTCTTCCATGTCTCTTTTCATGTAGTCCAGATTCACTCCAACATGGACAATGACAGAGTCATATTTGTACTTGTTTTGGAGTGACTTGAGTGCATGCGTTATGTGGCGGATCCTGGCACCCGACAGGCAGCTGACTGTAATTTTCTCCTTATTCAACCTGGTGAGAGGGACATCAGTGTGCCGGACTATAGAGTCACCTATGACTAAAGTGTTAGGTACATTGTCTTGCCTTAGGGGCTGTTGCTGGGTGGCACACTGGTGTTGTGAACTATGTGACACATTGGTTGTGATTGGTGTTTGTTTGCTTTTCAGCTTCAGATGTCTTTGTTGCTTGGGCAGGTTACAGTTAAGGGCCTCTGCATATGTGGATTTAGTGTTGCTATATGTGGGTGTTGGTGGTGCGGGTTTAGAAGGGCTATGTGTTGCTTGAGATGTAGTGTGGGTATTAACCTTCTCCTCTTGACTGTTTAGCACAATCTTGGGTGGAGAGAGCTTTGCTTCCATTTTGGCTATGTAAGTGCATCTCTCACAGGTTGTAGTGTTGGGTGGTAGGAGGAGAGGGTTGTCTGTGTACATGAGGCAATTGCTGCATTGCCCCAGTATGCCCAGATTCACCAGGTGGACAGGAGAAATCACCGGAAGCTGACCCTTGGACATGCTTGGTTTGGGGCTTTTTTTTTCTTTGTAAAGTATAGGAGCTGTTTCCTTAGCAAGGTACTTTGCAATTATAGGCTGTTTAGTGCCTACTATTAATTTCTCCTTGTTAACAAGGAGAGTTCAGTGTTTGTATGAGTTTAAGGCTTCCTAGTGCTTTTTAGCAGGTATTAGAGAAAGTGCTAGTCACAGGGATGCTTAAAGGTAAGATTGAAAAGAATGTACTCTGCAGTGTGCACTAGAGAAGTTAGATGTGAAAGTAGGTAACTTGAGTTTTACCTGTTTAAAAGTTAAGGTTTAGTGGAGAGTTGCTATTTTTAAAACAGCAAGCTGGATTGAGAGAAGGTGGTCACTTTTGTATTTTGGTACTATGAAACACTGTAGGATGGCCAATAAGTTTAAATAATTGAAGGGTGGGATTTCAAAATGATGATTTTGTGATTACTCACATAAGCCAGTGAAAGTAGAGAGAAATGAGATATATGGTCAGATTAACATAAGAGGCGGGCAACTAGAAAGACAGTGGTATTTAACAAGACAACTTAAATGGGTGGGAGGGAGAAAAATTCTGCCTGACTCAGAACAGAGAGAGCTGTGGTCTCTTTTGAAGTTTTAATATGCTGTTAAAACAGAATGCAAGCAAAACACAAAGTAAAGAAAACAAACTACAGTATTCAAAATATAGAAAGGCAATACAGTAATACAAAAATAACAGCAAACTAACCTTTCCTTCACAGCAAAGTGTAGCAGAGTCTGGATGAGCCTTTCTGGTAAAGCTCTGAAATGTTTTAGTTTACTCCTTAAATAGAAATTTTAGTTCCTAGCTCCACCCCCTCTGTTAACAAGTGATTAACCTTAAGTGACCTCTTCTGTCTTATGAATGAGTCCTTAATTAATCAGTTCTTATTTCTGCCTGACTCAGAACAGAGAGCTGTGGTCTCTTTTGAAGTTTTAATATGCTGTTAAAACAGAATGCAAGCAAAACACAAACAAACTACAGTATTCAAAATATAGAAAGGCAATACAGTAATACAAAAAATAACAGCAAACTAACCTTTCCTTCACAGCAACGTGTAGCAGAGTCTGGGTGAGCCTTTCTGGCAAAGCATAAAGCATAATTATATTTATGTTTGTGATATATAATCCCAAATTTGATTAGCAGTCCCAAAGCAGAGTGTGGGGGTGGGGTGTTAGATGAGTAATTTGCATTTTAACATGATGTCTTCTCCTCAGGGAGATTATAAGTGATGAAAGTCCATATACAGCCTAGAACCCACATGCAATATCTTGGAAGAGCTCACTGGGGCTGCACTCAGGCATCGGGGTACACTTTAATGGACATCTGGATGCATCGGGGTGCACTTTAATGGACATCTGGATGTGTCCCATTGAAGCATGGTTGCTTTCATATATGACCTTGCATGTTTGGTGCTTGAGTGATGATAAGAATACATAGGGTAGTCCAAAAAACTATCAACTTAAAAAGCACACACATTCTGGGTTCAGTAACTCTAAAATGATGTAAGCAAATGAAAATTGATTCAAAGAAATCCACAGAATAAAAGGTTTTATTGCATGGATTTCTTTGAGATAGGAATCTATAAGCCATCAGAAAAAAGTACTTCAATTGGGTGAATATCATAAGTTTCTTGGCTGTCATCTCTGGTATCCCATGGCAAACAGGCAAATGAAATGAAGAGCCCTGATGATTGTGTGACATGAAAATAAAGCATAATGTAGGACTGGGGGTAGACACAAAAAGAGAGAGAGAGAAATATGGTGAAAGAAGGCAGATCCTTTCCATTTAAGTAGTAGAAGATAAAATGTTTAAACATTTTTGACTGACTCGGCATTTGCCTTGTGGCAGTCATCAGACAAGTCACCAAATGAATGAAAACCGCTGTGCTTCTTCCCTTCTGAAATGATTAAATCAAGGAAATACCTTTTGCTGAAATTTGTTGTAGGGTTGTAGGGTCCAAGTATGAAATGGACAGTTTGGGAGCACTAGTAATTTGCCTGATTTAAGAACTTATTTTGTTGCATTCTGTATTAAAAGCTAGTGCTACATAACTCTAGACTATAAATATATTAAAAAAAATAGGTAATGATTCTTCACTATATCAAGCAATATATTTCCCAGGGTATATATGTATGTATCTTTATAGGAAGCATAAGCATATGAAAAAAGTACAGTATTAATAGAGTGAGAAAGTGAGAGACTGAGAGAATGAAAAGCAATACAGACTGGATATAGGAAGGTTGCAAGTGCAGACACTGAATGTAAAAGCAGTTCAAGTCGCTTATCATTAAAATGATATAGACTTGTAACCTATATGGCTTAAATGGATGATTAGTCTCAACCCATTGACCATTCTACTTCTGTTCATTTCGATTTCTACTGCTTCATGAATGAAGGCTAAATTGCTTCATTGCTCACTCAAGAGTTCTTACATTTTTCAAAATAGTTACACTGACACTGAATCAAAACATCTCATACTTTCTGACAAAGTGCCAGGTGCCTTTCAGTAAATGACAGCTTTAACATTACCACACTGCCATTATCTCTTTTGCTAATAAATGCCACAAACCATGTTTATAATGTAGTATAATAAATGGCAATGCTAAAAATCTGTGGTCAGAATTAAACTAAAAATAAAGGCAGTACCCAAGTGTTGCCACAGGTGCTTTAGACTTGCACATCAGTGCCTTGCATGCATCAGGAATAAGAAAGACCATAAACAAGTGGAATAGTTCTTGTGCTTTTAAAGAAGGATATGCACATTGAATGGGCTACTGTCAGCGCCTAAGACCACAAGTAGTAGTTATAGAAAGCATGCATGCTAGCAGCTGTGGTTTAACCATGTATTACTCTTTTGCTTAAGTTATTAATCTTTGGCAGATCATCTCACAACCCTATTCAGCAGTCTGTCATTATTCCTACATTCTGTCATTCTGTTCTCATGAGGATGACAGATAAACTTTATATAATAAACATAGCACGTTTCTTCTGTTTTATTATCATACTGGTTTGATGCCTTCTTTTTTGAGCTTTATATAAGTATATTTTTTGCTTAAAGACTGATTCTTATTCTTGTACAACACCTGAAAAAATGATGTACGCTAGTATGCAATGTAGCTGTAATTTCTGATGCCAAAGCACTTTTGAAGGACAGCAAAATGATTTAATTTTTCTCTCTTAACTCATACACTCATTAACCAAAATCATCTTTGCTGCTCATTTAACCTGCTCAGGTCACTGCACCCATTATAATTCATTATGTCATTTTTCTCTTGATTGTTCTACCAATGCAGCATCAAAATTTGTAACTTAAAACTGTTACTACCAGTTAAACCTGCCTTAGTATTTGACCTACGATAAGTCCTGTACTTCCGTTTGAAAAATAGGCATATTAATGAACCCAGTAAGACAGAGCAACAGTTTAAACTATGAAATGTAAATACATAGAAACAAGTGACACACATGACTTTTTGCAGGGCATTAGTACACGTAATTAGGGATTAGATAGTGTGACCAAAAATAAAGTATCTGGTAAAAAATACCTCAAGGACATCAGTCATTCCCTTTTATTTTCTTTCGTTTGAGTAGGATGCTTGATTTATGGTTGGAACACATATTGTGCCATATTTGATTAGTTTTATGCTGCTTTTGCAGAATTGTTAAAGATGTGCCTGCATTTTTAATGATTTTTATAAACTGCAACTCAGATAATATAAAGTGTTTAAGCTCTGACACTCTTCACATGTAACTTAACTTTTCTGCTCCAGAATTTCAGTATGGTAATAACCAAATCTGCAGACCATTAGGAGAAACAAAGATGGACTGCAACAAGGTAAACAACTTAGGTTTTATATTTATTTGGGAGGAAGAGGAGGAAAAGAGAACTGCAGCACTTTCAAACAGATTAATTCACAAATGAGTACAAGCTATGAGTGGATTGGTGGGTGTCTGGATTGGAGTGTGAGTGTGTGTGTGTGCCCATGCGTGTGTGTGTGTGTGTGTGTGCGTGTGTGCGTGCGTGCGTGCGTGTGTGTGTGTGTGTGTGTGTGTGTGTGTGTGTGTGTGTGTGTGTGTGTGTGTGTGTGTGTGTATGTGTGTGTTTAAAACAGCATGAAACAAATACTTTGTATGATTTGTAGTTTTGTGTCTTTCAAACTAATGGAGCAGGTTCATGTGTGTTCTGTTATAAACCTGAAGTAAACAAGGCTAGCTAGTAAGCTTTCTAGCTAGTAGATTGCTGATATTGGCTATCTCCCCTGGAGTCAACAATTTGAGATTAAATATTTAAAAGTGTTTCTGAATCAGAGTGCAGAACTGAACTGCAATCCAGAACTTTGCTTAGAAAGTATAGTTTTGCACATATGTAGCATGATTGGTTTCATTGAGATCACTAGATAAATGTCATTTATTAGGGGAAAAAACAGCTGAATTCTATCAAAGAAAGCTGAAATAATTAAGTATTGTCAGGTTTAATAAGACCCAGTTTATCAATTGAAATACATGGTTAAGGAACTATATGCTTAAAGCTGTTTTTTTTTTTTTTAGTTACACATCAGATTAAAACCATTAAAGGTTTTAAAGTACAGTGGTTTAGAGTAACTGCCAGATACAACTAAAGTGATGGAAGATAACTAGAAATCTACAGTGATCAAGTGAAGGTAATGAACACAGCAATGCAGTATCCTTTGCATCCTGAAATTAATGGGTACGTGTGATGTGTGGTAGTAAATATGTTATGTTTATTATGCTTTCAAATATGTATACCATTGTTTTGTACCACTGCCTACCTAATCTCACCATGCCATGTTTTTCAAGAGAAGTTACTTTCGTAGAAAAATTTATATGAGTAACTAGACCAAAGCACTTTATATCAAATATTTATTCAACTCTTGGAAACTCTTACTGTATAATTGAAAGGTGTATGAAATCATCAAAAGAAATTATTACACTCTTAGATATGAAATAAAGGTTAATGTGGTTGTCATGACTGTTTGATAGAAAGGCATATCATCACATAGTTTAGACCTTCCCTTGGCCAAGCGGTTGACATGCCTCATTATGTCTGAGCCGGGACAATCTTTCCTATGGACATTGCTGTTGGTATAATAAAATATTTAAATGTGATTCATATATACATCCTACAAATAGAGCAACATATTATTGGTATTCATAATTTTGTAACACACACACACACACACACACACACACACACACACACACACACACACACACACACACACACACACACACACACACACACACACACACACACACACACATTCTTTTGCACTGCTGCAGATACAAGAGATTTTGTTTATGTTTGGATAACATTACTTTCTCACAGGACTGTTGAAGATGGGTGGGATGTAAGGAAAGGGAAAGATACAAACATTATTAAATGTTGTGCCTGATTTGCAAAAGGCTTTTCTCAAAACACAGGATTGCGTGCAAGTGTTAAACCTAATCACCTATTGAAATGGAACTCTGTTAAGCATATTTGGCTGCAAGCAGTTGGTAATTGTAGGACTAAGAACATGATTGGGCTGGTTTCCATTTATAATCTAGGAAGATACATACCTCTTAGCTTGTTATTGCATTTTGAATAATATATGATATGTTACACCTTTTTAGTGTAGTTTCTGAATGAAGGCAACTGTCTGGATCATATGTTTCTTGGAAGTTAATTTTTTTTGTAAATTGTATTAGGCAAAAGTTTACTTAGTGAGTACTTTCAGTTTACAGTATAAAATAAATTCAAACCAGGTCACGCACTTCAGTTATCATGTGTATGATCAACAGTACTCTAATTGATTACCATAACCCATGTTGATATTTTTTGCTTCCAACAACAATTTCAAAGTTATTTTCGGAAGAAGTTAATGAGTGACTTTCTGATTATAACAGGAATCTTATTCCGTAACATTGGAAGGTGTTGTTTAGTGTATGTTTTCTATTATTCATGTTGATTTTTGGTATTAACTTCCACAATCCAGAGTTAGCTCTCCCAGAGGTAAATTCTTGGCCCAGATTTTGAAATAGAATTATGTTATATATATATATATTGCCTCAATGGCAGCAGTCACCCTTCAGTGACCTGAAAGAAGAAGAATATAATGACAGTTCCTAAAGTCTTTTTCAATAATTCAGGTTTTTTTCACTATGGATTTTATAGTACTGTTCCCAATTTTGTCTGGGGCCTGTACAAATATTAGAAATTGCAGCCAATGGGTTAGATCACTGAAGTATAAAGTGGCATAATTATCAACCTGGAGTGACGACACATTTTTTTTTAGAATAATACAGGCTATTGAATATGCTTTTCTGACATATTTAGTTAGACACAGGCTGGCTAAAGCTTAAGCTGTTGTCCACCATTGTGCCTCCATCTTTAATGATTTATTTATTTATTTTATTTTATTTAACATTTGTTTACCAGGAAAGCCTGATTGGGAATGGAGCCCATTTTCAGCGGAGACCCATGGAGAAAAGCTCCAGAATAACTGACCTCTAACAATAAAGCAACAATACAAGAATGATATAACAATACAATGTCGATACGGCAATACAATTATAAAAAATGTACAAGAGAATAACAGCAATAGTAACATTACAAAATGTATATTAGAAAATATTCATAGAAAGGGCATAAATTATAATTCCAGATTTCACTAGGGTTAAAGGATGGATTATTTTACATATTAAAGAATAAAAGCATCTTGTATATTAATATATAGACTTCATCTTCGAATGGTGAAATGTTCCATCTAAATAGGCTTATTATCAGAATGGTCAAGACTATAGAATAGCGACTAACGTAGGTGGATAAGAGTTAAAAATATTTCAGGAAATAGGATGCCAGAGTAGGATTTAGTTTGGTTAGTACAAGTTAGTATAGGGATGCTTAGGAAGAAAAAGAGAGGTGGTAGGTAGAGAAGGTGAGAGAGGAGAGAGTGGTTGAAAGTGGTATTAGGGAGTTTAGGTTAGGAAATTTGTAAGGGGGGAGAAGAATAGTAAATGGCAGACAGTTTGTTTTATGTAAGTTGTTCACAAAGTGGGATGGTGTATGGATTGTGAAATAATGAAGGTAGGGACTTGGGAGTTAGCTAGGGGTGGAACAAGGCAGAGCCAGTTTTTACTTATGTATTCTTTGAGTAGTTTCTTGAAATGAGCTAGATTAACAGTGTATAAGATGAACTGTGGGATGGTGTTCCAAATTTTGGGCATATAGTTGGAGTACAGAGAATCACCAGTGGTACTGTTAGATTTAGAAATTTGTATGAGGGATTTATTTGAGAAGCAGAGGACTTGGGTGTTGGTGTAAGGGAGGAACAGTTGTTGGAGGGCAGGGGATTTGGTTGGATGGTGAATGTATTTGTGGGTGGTAATGAGTTGGCTGAACATTAAGTAGTGGGTTAGTTCTAACAAGTTGAGTTGTAAGAACAAGCAGTGATGGCTTTGATGTGGGGAGTTAGTAGCAAACTTAGTTATTATATTGCCGCAAGCCTCAAGTTTTGTTAATTCAGTTTTCTTTAAGTTGGTGAATATAGGGGATGCATATAGTAATGTAGATAGTAATTGGGTTCTGGTAAGTTCCTGCCTAGTAGCAGAAGTAAGGAGCTGTTTTATTCTGTAAAGGGAATCTAGTTTTATATGTGTCTTTTTGATGGCTTGTAATAGGTGTTTGTCAAATTTCATGTTGTTGTCAATTATTACACCTAGCAATGAAGTTTGGGAAACTGCTAATATAGTAGTATTGTCTAATGAATATATATGAAATGAAGATGGGGAGTCAGGGTATTTACCAGAATGGAATAGCATAAGCTTAGTTTTATTTGGATTAAGGATCAATTGTGAATTAGATAAACCAAGTTTCCACAGCTGAGAAGGCCTGCTGGACTGTTACTTTGAGTTCTTGCTGGGAGGATGCAGCACAGATGAGCGTTTAGTCATCTGCATATTGAACTATGGTGGCTAGTTGGGTAGCAGTGTGAAGCTTATTAGCAAAAATACTGAAAAGAAGAGGACCTAAGATCAAGCCTTGAGGGACTCTCGTGGAAACAGGTAACAGAGAAGACAGATCTTGCTGCTATTTGACAGCTTGTTAGCGATTTGTTAGATAATTTTGAAACCAAGCTACAGATGTATGACTAAGTTTAAGGGAATTAATCTCTAAGGAGTTTTTGGTGGCAGACAGTGTTGGATGCTTTAGAGAGGTCTAAGAAGGTGGAGGAAACTATTTGCCTTCATTTCTGTATTGGCTGATATTGTTGGTAAAGCTTAGAAGAACAGTTGTGGTACTGTGGTTGAGACGGAAACCATGTTGTATATCAGATAGGAGGTTGTTGGACAGTAGAGAGTTCCAGAGCTGGGTATGAATGCATTTTTCCAAAATTTTTGCTAGGGGAGATAAGATTGCTATGGGTTTATAATTATAGAGTTCCCTCCTTTATGTAGTGGGATGATGTATGATACTTTCCAGAGGAGTGGGATGTAGTTTTCTGAGATGGAGTGGTTGATCAGAATAGAGATGGGATAGGAAATGGCATCTGCTGCTAATTTAAGGAATTCAGGAGGTAGATTATCAGCTGAAAGATTGATAGTTTTAAGTTTGTTGAGGTTTTTATGGTGCTAGTTTGAATAGGATTATAATGGAAGGTATCATTGGTTTCCATGGATGCTGTTGGGGTAGTCAGAGGGGATGTAGAGAAGTTCTTTGAGAGTGTAAGTATAGCGTTAGTAAAAAAAGAATTAAATTGGTGACGTATTTTTTATAATTTGACAATTTATTCTATAATTATAACCTAAACTGCACTGATATGCAATGTGAGGTTATTACTACTGCATAAAGTACGTGTTTTTGTATATCTGTGTTGCCCAGTTTGCAGTTATCAGACTATTCATTATTCCACAGCGCACGTGTCACACTGTACCTGAGGCAGTAGCCCAGAATAGAGTCTAATGGTTCACCACTGACAACCCCTATCAGAAAAAGACAGATAATCCCATAATACCATACTCTGACTTGTCATCTTCTTCCACTTAATCTGTCTTAGCCATTGAGTTGTATGTAGGCTGATATTTAATGCATTTTAATGTGCCACTTACTTCTTCATGCTGAATACTATTCAATGCCTTAGTAACGTCACGATAATCAGCCTATATTGTTTGCACTTCTAGAAATACTGCTATTACCTCTTCAAGAATGTCCCAAGAATCAAAAGGCAAGCTGCCCCTATAACTAATCTATACTGCAGGCTAGTTTAAGAGCAGGTGGGGTCCAGGGCAGAGGTTGAGAATGGATCCCCTACCTATAGGGCATAGGTTAAATTCCCTTTATAGAGGTGTGGAGCTAGGGTCTGCCAGGCCCCAAAAGCTCTTGAGTATCTAGATGTTCTACAATGTATTTTACGTCTAATTTTTAAAGAGAATTGCTGCCTAACTGTTCTTTTTCCTGTCATCCAAAATGTTTGTTAGTCTGCCTCCCCAAATATGTTGTTTATTTTAGTCATATATATTTTTAACTGAGTAAACATATTATAGAGGTTTCCATTTTCAGGAGTAACCTAGGAGTACTTGCACAGAGTCATACAATAAGTAGGTGGAGATGGAAGAAATTAAACCCTGCATCCTGGACTACAAATGGCAACTTGCTAATGTACATGTGTGTGTGTGTGTGTGTGTGTGTGTGTGTGTGTGTGTGTGTGTGTGTGTGTGTCTGGATACATGCTAAAAAGATGTTGATGATCTCTCTTTTTCTCACACAAATGCTCATACATGCATACATGCACAAACACATTGGCACTACCACTTACATGCCAGGTCATGTCCTAGGTAAGGTGTGAGTTTATCATGTGATACAAAAACACTCATTCAGCTTCATAGTGCTCATACAGATAGGGACACATTACATAAATGAGGAGGAATGCCAATTTATCAGCACCTCATTTGTGGGGCATTACCCACAAAGATAAAGAGGGTATTTGAACAATCCACTCAGGAGTACCAGCCATGAACCCAATCAGTGAAAAAAGGGGTGTGAAATGATAAAACTTCTCATGGTGCATCGTGCAATGATGGGTTGCTTTCCCATGCATCCTACTTATACTGCCAAAGATGAGTCTATTCATTTGACCTAAAACTCATTTGACTGACACCTATTTAACCGACACCCAGTTGACCTAAATTTCATTTGACTGACAACTCATTTGACTGACTCCCATTTCACTGACAGCTTACAATGCTGAATTTAAACATACTAAACCTTAAACCATAGATAAGCACACTTAGAACACCAATAACTAACTCTTTCTAGAACTTAAAAACTACTTAATAACCCTCTTAACAGAAACGGGACAATGTACAACCAAACTAGGTGGGGGGCTATGCCACCCACACCCCGAATGTGGGGGGCTGGGTCCCCCCAATTATATATACTAACTCTAGGATTGCACTACAGTAGGGAAAAGGGCATATATCTTTAACTTGCCTTACAGTACTCTACACGCTGCCACTACTGCTGGGAATGTGCAAAACATTCATCAAATTACTTTAGATACTTCCCATAAAAATGTAAATAGAAAAACCCACATTTAGAAACACTACAATACTGCTATCTACATGACATTTAGAATTCTAACAGTCAGCAATATAAGTTACAGTAATTCTTTTTATCACAAACAAGTCACAGGTCAAGGACAACCCACAAGAAGTCTGTCTTACATGTCGGTGAAATGGGAGTCAGTCAAATGAGTTTTAGGTCAACTGAAGTAGATCCCCACAGATATATATTCATTGCCTACAAGATTGGATATTGAATGTGATAACAAGAATAAATTATGGACACATTCATATATATTTCAACAACTTGTTGTTTTCAAGATATAGTGTATCATCACCCCCACATACACAAAAGAAATATCAATGATACACTGTTTTTTGCAGTCTCCTTTCACACACAGTCTGAATACACAATCCGCAACACAGAAATTGTCTGCTAATACTGATGAAGTTTAAATGTGATGAAATCTGCAAGACATTCTGGCTACAGTAATGATTTTCAATACGTTGCTGTTAGAAATACATCCTGATTTGCATAGCATGTTTCAGATTTTACTACAGCCAGCAGCGGGCAGTGGCCTTAGGTCAGCTGGTGCCCTAGGCAAAAGGGCTCTACGATGCCCCCCCACCACCCAGGTGCCCCCATCCTGGTCTACCTACAACAAATAAATACTGGAAAAGCAGCCCTGCTACAGTGGCACCCTAGGTGGCCGCCAAGTTTGGCCTATGCCTAAGGTCGGCTATGACTACGGCACAGTTCTGAATCTGCTTATATTACTTTAGTTGCTTGAAAGCATAGCACCATAGCCATATAAGATGTTGCAGATGTATAAAAACAAAACAAAAAAAAAAACTGCTGGACTATATAGAATGTTTAATTTTGATGTGATGAGAAGTCAATGTATGTCTGGACATTAGTTTTACCCTGCTTTTTGAACAGCCGTGAAACTGCCCCTCCTCTCATCAGAAACTCAGTAATGCCTTCCATGATGATAAAAGTCCTTTGAAATACTACATTTGTTAGCTTTACAAAAGAGAAATTGTTTCAGTTGCCCTAATGCAGTGGATGATGAAATATTCAGGCAATTCTAATAAGGTACTTGGGAACAAAACACAATAATGGTGTTCTATCTTGAGATTTCATTCCATCGCAATTATGATTTATGTGGCAGCACTATCCTTTTCTTTAGCCATTGCATTGAATTTAGGTTTCAATGTGTACGCAGTAACAGAAATGGTGCCTTCCCTGGTATAAAATAAGTGACATTTTACAATTAATGCAATGACAGCACATACACAACAAAGAAAGAAAGAAAGAAATCTGGATACGTGCTGCATTTTGAAAATCTTAGCAGTAGGAAGGGAATAGCTCCTCACATTGACATGAGGGTAGGAGAGAGTACCTGGCTTTCTTCTTTACAAGAGAAGGGAAGAGTGCCAGATTGAAGAATTATTTATTTATTGATTTATTTTTATTCAAGATGATGTAAGGGTTGGACAAAGAGCCTGGTGCTCTGCCTCAGATTATTTGATTTGTAACAGTATGCAATACATTTTTTTCACCACAAATATGTATACCCTTAGATATACCCTTGCCTTGCAGCAAGAGCATAAAATCTGCAGGAGTATATGCTGCACAACAGTTATTTTATTTTTTAGTCATAGTAATTAGTACACAGACAACATCAGCTCCGATAAATAGTCTAAGGATGAAAATCAAAAAGACTATCACATACTGGTTTGAATAAGTATGACTTATCTGCCTGTTTTGCAATCAAAGTTCAGTCTGCTGGATGTGGAAGCAGCCTGGGAGAGTAAATGCATGCAGTATGTTGTTAAAGGAGCACACCATATTTCTCAGGTGAATTTTAAATGCAGTTTCTTTTGAAGAAACCTCAAAGTGGAGTTGAAGATGAGATGCAACAACTTGTGGTACAGGGACCTGGTCAGGAAGAGAGGGAGTGAGAACAGATGCAGCTGGAAGTTACAGATGGGGAGCAGAAGAATGAAACAGTGCAAGAGGGAAAACAGCCTGAAGCCACTGAGAAGTGAGCAGTAGTATGAAGAAAGAGAAAAGCTGCATAAGCATAACAGGAAACATGTTACACATCAGCAAGCACGTGTGCCAGATGTGAAAACCCATGCCTAGAATTCATGGTCCTTACTAAATTATTTCCTCAATATAGAGAGCAAGATGACATTGACAGCTTTATATTGGCAAGTGAAGGGGTGCATTATCAGAAACAGATTGATCAGGGGCAGTGGCAGGGCCAGACTTTGGTCAACTAGTGGCCTAGGCAAAAGAACTCCACAGCACCCCCCCCACACACACACACCACTTGGTGCCCCCATATTGGTCTACCTACACCATCCATATTACTGGAAAAGACCCCTGCTTGAGTGGCACCCTAAATGACCACCTAGTTGGCCTATGCCTCAGACTGGCTATAGGCAGTGGCTTAGGTTTTAACAACTTTGCTCAATGGTACAGCTATATAGCCCATTAATAAGATATCTGATTTTGACAGTGCTGGCTGTGATAAAGTAAAAAAATGGCCTTTTTGACTGATTTAAACTTTTACCTGAAAATTACAGGAAAAATAAAAACTAGAAGACAGTCGCAGTGATGTTGCTGCAGAAATAAGTTCTTACTTTCATAGGTGGGTGAGTGGGTGTTAGTTTAGTAAGTTTAAAAGAAAGCAAGCACTTAGTATTTCCATGAGGATGTGAGGATCAGATGTATACCTTTGCTTGAGAGAGATGGGTAGAAAAGATAACTGCTGTTTAGCGAGCCGAGAATAAGTGCACAATAGGGGTTCAACTACCACTAAATATGGGTACAGGGGAAGACATGGGGCTGTACGAGTCACAACAAGTTTCACAGGCAAAGGGGGAATCACTAGTTCTGGTACATGCCATGGTCCTGGGGTTTGATGTTTCTGATGTATCTAGGTTGGGTGTGTATGGGCCAAATGTCTACAGAAACAAGGCACAGAGCAAAGGCCACATGAGGGTTTAACAGAGGTAGTACCATGGTAGTGGTGGGTTGTTTCAAAATTGTAGTTGCTACATATTGTAACAAGGGCCTCCACCCAGTCATGATAGAGAGTAAAGAAATTATTGCTGAGAGAGATACAGCATGACTTAGCTATTGTTAAGCTTGTAGTTGTTAGCTAGGAGGATTGTTTATCTGAGTAGTGCATTCCAGTCAGAGTAATGGGAAAAACACCTTTTCAAGTCACATTGGCCAGGGTTCATTCATAATTAGAGGCAGGAGACAAGTAAGATGCAAGTAACTTTAGTGTTACAACCCCTTGTTGGCACAGAGTTACAAGGAACCACTGATGGAGATGAGCATGTAGGGAAAATATCATGGTGAGACCCAGCTGTCACCCATACCTCCAATAAAGGTTGCTGAAATGGTTTCATTACAAGAAGAGCTGTGTAATAGCAGGAAGCCTGAATCAGAGCCACAGTTTTCATCATGTACTGGAGATCTGTTGAAAGTGGCTACTACAAAAAGGGATAGTTGATAGCTGTAGTGAGACACGGTTGTCAAAAGATACCAGTTTTCTTTTGGAAAGGGGATTTTTGGAGAAACACAAGAGATTTGAAAGAAGCACAGCTTTCATATCCCATGGAACAAAACATGATGGGGATAGCCACGTATGCTTCTGACTTTCAAAGGGATAGACTGTGTGTATATAGTGGAAAAAGAGACTGTTGTAGAGAGAATGGATTCCTGAATGGGGGGGGGGGGGTCAGCTAAAGAGAGACAGAGAGAAAAGTGATGCAAGAGTTCATAGTCCCAAAGCAATACAACTGGGTGCTTCTGTCCATAGCCCATTATTTTCCTGACACAGCAATCTTTTCTGCCCACTGTCTTAAGGGAAGATAAGAGGTTAGGGACATGAAATTAGTTAAGAGTTACATGGGTAAACGCTAGAGATATGTGAGCTTCTATATGCTCTGCCAAATATGTACTGAGGCAGAACTTCAAACTTTCATCAAACATGGTGTTAACAGGGTGATTAGTGAAATAAACATGGGCATAACCCTCAAACGGGACACAGGCTGTAGAGAACAGACTGGGTGTACTCTGGTTTAGGCTCTGTAAACAAAACAAGTTTTGTTGATTAAGTCATAAAGCTATAAAATGCTGCAAAACAAATGTTAGAATGTTGGTGTATATTAACTAACTAACTAACTAACTAACTAACTAACTAACTAACTAACTAACTAACTAACTAACTAACTAACTAACCACAACTATGAAGATTACAAAGTTTTAAGTATTTACTTCCATCCGCTGTTCAACTGTGTGTCTCTAGCAGGCTTAAGTATATTTCTTTGTACTCATATAATATCCAGGCTCTTTGTAATTTATTACTTTGTTGTAAACAACATATGAACAATAGAAAGCAAGCATATATTACAATTAAGCCTTTCAGAAGGCAATAAAAATGGAATCTTTATATATTACTGTTTAAGTATCAACAAAGTTATAGTAATTTGCAACAGATCAGTACATAAAAAGATTTTAAAATGTATCAACCACGTAATTTCAATTCTTCAGCACTTTTGCACATAAATCTTTGTTGTACATTCATAAGTTATATTTATCCATGAATGTATGTATTTTTGATTACGTTAGCAAATCTGAATGTAAATTTCCATGGTTTTAAAGTCTTCATAATAATGTTTTCCATGTTATAGAACTTGCTGACTTGTCAACCCCGTGCTTTACCTCACAGAATTTGATGCATGTTGAAATTATACAAACCATCACATTAATTTCTGTGTCCACATTATCTATGGTAATATTTAAGATCTAGATGAACCTGCTACAACCTTGCATTAACAGACTCTTATTTTTGAGAGTAATACTTAGCAAAGGCCAATTAAGGCTTAACTTGGAGCATTGACAAAATATATGAACAACATCATTTGTTTGATGTAGAGATGATAGGGATTTCAAAATAATTTTACTTGTAAGCAATAACATGTACATTGTACCATATCATCAAATGCTGATAGGTACACTTTGAAAAGAGTTCTCCTTTTTTATCTATTATTTTTTTCTCCCACAGATGTAATCCTCATCTAACCTGAGTGCTTTTCCTTGAACTTGGAATCCATATACCCCTCCTGAATTCCCGTGGATTTATTCTAAATAAGGACTGGTGAGGAGGTTGAGACATCCTGGGACAACATCATACCGCTGGCTTTAAAATACATACTATATTTATCGCCTGTCTTGCACATGTCCAATAACACGTTTAGGGTGGGACATGAATAGGGTGTCACAGCTTCAATGCCTATCACTTCTGAAGTGTGGCTGACATCCGCAGGGTGACCTGTCCACCCTCAGCCACCACCATGCAGTCGTTTCCTTAGTCTTCACTAGGGAGATGGCACCACTACATGTGCCCCTTCCTGCATCCCAGGTTGGGCATGCTCATCCCTTCTTGCCTGCCCAACACATGCCCAAGGCACTAACAGAACTCAGGTTGCCTTGACGATAGTCAGGGTTTTATCCTACTACATCAAGGAACAGGCAGTTTTCACACATTTTATGAGTATGAATGTTATTCAAGAGTTTGTCATTCTTAGAATGACATTACAGAACTTGTACTTTCAGAATGGACAAGACTGAGGCCATCATTCTGGAGGACTTATCTTTAAAATCTTTTCCAAGACTTTGTTATGAAATTGCTGTGAAGCAAATCTTGACAAAGGGTAGAAAATGAGTTTACCGGCAACGTTGATGCTAATACTGCTGCACCATAACTTGATTGAGTAGTATTTAGTCCATCAACTTTTAGAGAAGCAGACAATCTCTTCTCATAGTTCAGGAAGTCATAAGAAAAGGATGATCTTCCAGGATGTACAAGTACTGAATCTCAAGCAAGGATGGAAGGACTGCACAATTATTTGAATTGTGTATATCATTTTATTTCTTACAGTTTTTGTACTTAAAGTCCAATTTTGTTCATGTCATTTTGATATTATTATTACTATTTGATAACTGGGCAAAAGTTTGTTCAGCATACTTCATAGCTTTGCAAATAATGACATTTGTAATAAGGCTGCTGATGCAGAGTGAAAGTTCCCCTTTGTAACATTTATGGCTTTTGTTTGAGCAGCAAGCATTTCACCTCCATCACTACTACTGCTATAAAGTAACCAGCCAACAAATCTTAAATAGTTTTGAATCAGGCTTTTCTGCATTAGTTAAAGTTTCATCTGTGAATTATACTTGCAGTCAAGCTCTTTCAACATTTTAGACCTTGTTGCTTATGAAAGAAATCAGTATGGATATGTGAATTGTAGCCATTATCCCAAATAGCATGTAATTAATGGAAGCTTTTGCACTTTACATCCCAGCAAAGGAAACACTGTGATGAAACACTGAAAGAAGTCTGAGCCTTCCATTTATAATAGTAAAACATGATAATCTTTCAGTGTTGTTATTTCAAGTAATAAATATGTATATTAATTTGGTATGGCTCTTTAATAGTAAGTGAATGTACAATGAATGGATTCAAGAGACAAAATTACATATTAAAGAAACGTTATATTTATGGTAGTTACCTATTTAATTATTTGCTTGCTTACTTTTGTTTAATGGGGAAGTCCAACTGGATGAAAAACCACTTTGGGGAGAAATGCTCCACATAATTAAATTACTGTATTACTAGTAGAAAAGAGGACATATGCAAAATCTCAGACAGAGTGCAATACATAATATACACATGTAAAATTACAGAAAAAGTACACTGCAGAAACAGTGCAATAAACAACATAAAGTGTCAGTGGTGCAACAGGTAGCATATTTAATGCAGAAGGCTGTGGGTTCTGTTCTCATACTTGATAAATCGATTTCTGACATTGCAGTGCAAAATAGGGGGCTACTGGACTCCTGACTATTGTCCTTCAAATAAGATGTTAAAACTTGGGGCCATCTGCCTGACTAGGGGTTAGTTAGTTCAGATGGAATGTTAAAGATCCCACGGCACCTATCTAAAAGAGAAGGGTGATCCTTCTGTATACGATTCCTCCTGACAGTCATCTAATCTATGACTGTTTGTACTATGCACAGTTTAATTTTTGACTTCTTTCAGACGTCCAAATTATTTTCCTTTTTAGTATTTCACCATTTCCAACAAATGCTCACACTGCTCCTCCACCACCATGATCTCATTACTCCCAGACACCACCAAGCCAGACAAAGCAGCAGGAAGTGCTACGGCAGCCATCCCCTCCCTTGGACAATGAGTAGAGGAAGTTCCCTGATACCCTGGCAAAATTTCCCTAGTAGGTTAAATACCATCTCGGGTCTCCATTGAAAAGACACTACTAGCTTAGTGGGACTAATTTGGTAACAAAGGATACATAAACTAACTAACTAACTAACTAACTAACTAACTAACTAACTAACTAACTAACTAACTAAATAAATAAATCAATAAAAGCTGCATATGCATAATACATGAACTATGTACTATAAACATAGTACATAAACTCAGATTGGGTTGTCAGTGATGACAGCGTGTATTGAAAACTTTTTACATTAACATTTAGCTTTAGCAATATGGATAATGGAAGGTATAAGAGGGCAGTAGAAGGGGAAGCCATTTTTTAAACATAGAAATGTGTCATGAATATATTATTTATTTATTTTTTGCTTTTGTTTACTGGGCAAATCTGACTGTGCACAAGTCTCATTTTCATTAGAGGCCTGGGGAGAAATGCCCATTTTGTAGAATGAGTACAAGGCAGTTATTCAAGATTTACATAATAAATCTACATATCTATGTATACTAGTAATAATACAACAGTTAATCAAAAGCAATAATAAATATGCATACATAGAATAGTAAATGAACATACAGAGAATTGTAAGGGTATGACAGTTAATGAAAACATGACAGTTAAATGAAGAATACATTCAAATATCAGTTAATATCAAGCTTATAATAGTCTAGTTAGTTTCAAATGGAATCATCTGAAAATAGATATTCAGTATGAGACAGTGAAGTAATTATAGGATGAAGATGGTTACCAATTATGAGGAAGTATTGAGGAGGGTCAGGTAAAAGG
This sequence comes from Protopterus annectens, assembly GCF_019279795.1. Taxonomy (NCBI): domain Eukaryota; kingdom Metazoa; phylum Chordata; order Ceratodontiformes; family Protopteridae; genus Protopterus; species Protopterus annectens. The sequence continues at coordinate 951,909,034 of NC_056739.1, read as the reverse complement.
GAAGTAGAGATAGAGGTAGAGAGGGGTAGATGATAGTCAGATAGTTGGAGATTGTGAAGAAGTAGCTGGATTACCTAAAAGAGTGGTGACAGTAAGGATTTGAGATTATCCAGAAACATCACATGCTGAGAGCTGGCAACTGACCAGGTAGTACTTTAGATGAGTTTAAATTATTTTATGCAGTTTGTTTTGTCATATTGGTAATGGTATGGAGTTCTAGGATTTAGTAAGGTGATGGGAGAGTAGTGATTTGCCAGTAGAATTGTTGGTTTTGGATACATGTAATAGATATTTGTCTGATGAACACAATGACTTGGAAGGGTTATATATTTGTGTGAGGTTGGAAATGGATGGACAGTTATTAGGTTTATACACAACGGTATGAATCTGTGGCAGTTGCAAGTGGGTTAGATAATGAAGTAATTCCAGCTGCTGTAATTCCCTTAGATCAACACAGCAGTGGGTTCTACTTGGAAGGCTGGGTCTCAGGCTTGATCCTTGTAAGACACCGACTGGGACAGGGTGAAAGGATGAGATGTCTTTTTGCCACTTGACAGTTTGAGCTCTATTTTGGAGGTAGCTATGAAACCATGCTATAGCATTGGGATTGAGTCCTAGGTTATGAAGTTTGTGTAGAAGAATAGACTGAGAGACTCTATTGAAGGTCTTGGATAAATTATGGAAGGTTTCCGTTATACCTATTTGTGTTTACTGTATTGGTGAAACTAAGGAAAGGGTAGAGGTACTGTGGTGGGGACAGAAGCTATGCTGAGTTGAAGAGAAGAGGTTAGTTTGTGTGATGTAATGTAAGAGTTGTGACTGGATGATTTTTGAGTATTTTTGATAAAGGGGAGAGGATGGCAAAGGATCTGTAGTTGGAGAGTTCAGTTAAATGCTCCCCTTTGTGGAGGGGAAGAATGTGGCTGTTTTCCAGAGGGGGTAGAGGCATATGTTTTACTGATGGAGCTATTTATTAGAATTGAGATGGGGTATTGTGCTGCTTCTGAAGGCATCTTAAGTTATTCACCAGGTAGGTTACTGGGGGCTAAGTAGGTAAGTTTCAATTTAAGTAATAGTCTTTTTTATGTAAGTAGTGAGGACTGGTTGGAAGGAAAAGTTATGAAGAGGAATGGTTGGTGGCACTGTTGTTTGGTTGTTGTTATTAGGAGAGTTCTTTTTTAAGGATGTTTTTATCAATTTAACATATTTACTATATATATATACAGAAATGAAGAAATTCAATATCACATACTGTTATATGATGCTAGGAATGCATTGAATCATCAAGGTAGTCTTATACAAGTAACACATTAAGAGTCTTGGTATTGCAATAGCAACATTTCAAGGCTTTCCCAACAGCTAAAAGTGTTAACATGATTTATAGATCTTATTCTGACCAGTTTCTCAGTTTTACGTAGTATTGTTACTAAATTTAAACATTTTTTGAATGTAGGAACTGAGTTTGATTTTCATTTTTTTATAATATTTTCTAGCTATTTCCAATAAACTCCATATGATAAAGGAAGAGTAACATGCATTAGTATTATTGATCTAGTAAAAGAACAATTATCAGACCATAACCCCAATTTTCACAATCTATAAACATGTGCACCCAATCAGTTTTTACAACTTTACTACATCTCCAACAAACTGAAGAAGTCTCTTAACTAAACTTACAGATTTTACAGGGAATAACAAATATTCTGTATGTATGTTTCCACATAAAAACTTTGGAGTATAAACTTAAAGACGTTTGACTAACTTATTTAAGTAACAAAGTTTTTATTCTTGCTATCTATTGAATCATTCACCCTCTACTATCTAAAACGTTACAGAATTTTGCATCAAAATTATTATTATTTATAATTAATTTGTAAAACTTGGAAAAACTTCCTTTGCAGACCAATTTACCATCAATGATAGCATTAATATACTGACAGAAGAGTGTGCTGTTCCTCTTCATTTATATTGTCTACAAATTTGTTTAATTTCTTACTGATGGATAATATCAACTGGTTATCAGATTCAATCAACGTATAATCTTTCATTAAATATTCTGGCAACTTAGCTTTTCCTTTTTCAAAGCAATCGGACCATAATACTAATCCATTCTTTTTAATAAATTAATTTTAACATTGTTCTGAGTTTCCTTAAATCTACAGGTGTGTGCAATGGGAAAGCACAAAAATTTCCATTTTGATATTAATGGAATTTTAAAAACATACTTCTTGACTATTTTAAGAATTGATATCACATATGCAGAGTTTAAAGACTGAAATGAATTTACTTCTAAGGTAAATTTTATTAACCAGATGAAAGGTTTGTCACATATTTCTAATTTATTATATTTGATAAACTTATAAGAATTTAGTATAATCTGCTCCTGAATGGTTTTCCATCACCTAGTGTAGGTTGTGTCTATCCAGAGTATAAGAGAGTTAAAATTTGCAGCAACGTAATAATATTCTATATCTGAGAAGCTAATACCACCATACTTCCATATTCCTATATGGTTTCTGCAAGCAATTCTCGGCTTTTTAGGATATCGTAAGAATGAAGTTAACATTTTTCACATTTTTCTTAAATTTTTTTCACATATTAAAGCTATTGAATGCAATGTGTGTGTGTGTGTGTGTGTGTGTGTGTGTGTGTGTGTGTGTGTGTGTGTGTATATATATATATATATATATATATATATGTATATATCATATTTCTGAAATTATACTTTCCCAAAATTTAAAACCATAACTTATTTTAACAAAGCTGTCAGTTCACTGGAATTTTACTTCTGAAAAGGAACCTGTTGCACAACATGGGGAAATGTGCCCTTTTCCAAACTGTAGTGTGATCTCAGAGTTGGTATATTTACTTTGGGGGGGGGGTTCCCCTCTCTTGTGTGGGTTTGATATGCTTCGGTTTGTTTATTTTGTAGTGTTGGGGAAATGGTTCTTTTCCCGAAGTAAAATTCTGATAATATGATTGTTTGTTAAAGGAGGTTTTCGGTGAAGTTGTCCCATGTTTTAAATAATGGAGAAGTGTAATTTTCATAATGTAAAGTACACCCATATTTATGTGTGTGTGTGTGTGTGTGTGTGTGTGTGTGTGTGTGTGTGTGTGTGTGTGTGTGTGTGTGTGTGTGTGTGTGTGCATATAATTTGTGAAATATCATCTGCAAAAGGTGTATTTTAGACTGACAATCCTTTTTAAATTGAGAATCCATCATTGTTGTGTTGCTTTTTATACTATTAGCTAAGGGTTTGATAAATAATGCAGATAGTAGAGGGGACAAGGGACACTCTAACTTTGTGCTTTTGTTTAAAATTAATCCTTAAAAAATGTAAGGCCCAATTTTCACATATGCTTTGGAGTCTCTATACAGGTTTTTAATATTAAAATAAATTGTTCTGGAAATGCAAATGCTTCTAAAATTTAAAAAAAAGTAGTTACAATCTACAGAATCAAGATCTGTCTCAGTATTTAATTTAATTCTGGCTATTTTTTTCCTTCTTTTTGCTAAATCTAAGATACTTACCACCATTTTTATATTATCATAAGTTAATCTATTGTCTATAACTCATGTTTGATCTTTATCAAATAATTTATCTACTGTATCTCTTAATCTTGTAATGAATATGGAAGTAAATATTTTATAGTATATACTGCATTTAATAATGAAATAGGTCTGTACAAGGAAACTAGCTTATTATCCTTTCATTGTTTAAGTATAGGTGAGATTGGTATTAGGGGAATTCTGAAGTAGTGATGAGACTGACTGAATGAAATAAAAGTTGAAAGCATCAGCACAGTTGGCAGAGTTGTTGTTTTTACAGTTAAGCGTACGTGATAGTTGAGTTGTGTGGCTGCTCATTTAGAGAGATTGCTCTGTGTGGTATGCTTTTTATATAACTTAATTTGAGTTTTAGTTTGGTTTCTGAGTTCTCTGAATTTTAGAAGATGTGTTAGTGCTTTATTGGATAGCTATGTATTCTGGACTCTAAGTTTCATAAGGTATTTTGTATTTCAAGATAACCAGGGGTAAGGCCTGGACCTTATATTTTTTTCTGAGTGGAGCAGGTTCATTTAGAATGTTCAAGGAAATAGAATTAAAAAGAGCAACTGTGTCATCTAGTGGAATGTATTATAGAGCAATTCAGTTATATAGTTTAGACAGGAGACAAAGAAATCTTTATTGAGATGTGTGAGGTTATGTGCTGTGCTAAAATGTGCCTGCTTTTGAATGTTAGTTAGCTTTATTACGTAGGTAGAGAGATGATTAATTAAAGTATCCGGAAGGGTACCTGAGGTAAAGATTTTATGAGATGTACAGGTAAAAATCCAGTCAATTAATGTCCCCTTAGTGTTGTTTTTATAGAGTAGGAGTGATGACTAGCTGTGAGAGATCAAAGGGATTTATTAATTGTTAGGTGAGCTGGAAGAGAAAAGAGTGACCACCAGTCAATATTAAAATCATCCATTATGTACTTTTCTTAGCAGATGTTGGATGAAACCCACCAGTAGTCTTCTGCAATAGAGAAACTACTACCATGTGGCAAATAAGCACCTATGATGGATAATATCTTCTTTTAGTTGAGCTTGAGGGTAGATATGAAAACTTCTGCCTTACAAAATTGTGGAGTATTCAGTGATGAAGGGGTAAGCTACTGAGAATTTTTGTACAGTATTGCAACTCCACCCGGCCTTTTATTTTTGTCTGTCTGCTCTTAGTATATTATAGATTGAGGGTCAAATTTCATTATCTTTTGTTTCTTTTTTCAGCCAGGTTTCAGTTAGTACTACTATATCTGGAACATGTAGGTTAAGCCCAGCATGGAACTATGGTATTTTATTGTAGATACTTCTAATGTTTATGTGTATAATGTTAAGGGAAGAACAAGTGATGTTATCTTATATTGGAGGAGTGTGATTTGTGGGAGTTGTAGAGTTTTGTTGGGATGTAGCTGGTCCAGGTTTTGGATGGATGTCACCACAAAGTTTTATTATGTGTAGATCAATGCAGTGTTTATCTATCAGAACAACATGAGTTTAGCAATGAGCCATTAAGGGATTGTTTCAAGTGATATTTAAAGGCTTTGTGTTTGTACAGTTGCTTCACAGAATCTAGAAGTGCATTCCATACTTTGACAACACGTGAAAAGTAGAGTGAGTCATCTCACCTGCAATGCTATTGGACTTGGTAGTAAAAGTACTCAGTGGAGCAAAATGTTCATTGTAAGGACTTTGGTTTAATGATATTACTGAAAGAGGCACATTTTCCAGAATAGTGTATTAAAGTGTTTATAGTGGTTAAGTGGGTCATAGTTAAGAAGTGTGGGAGTTCTACCAGTCCAGATATTTCATAGTGGAGCACTAATGGGATCTGTAGGGCATATTTGTGAATTTGGCTACCTTGTTATAACCTTTTTCAAGTGTGTCTAGTTGTGTCATTTGAAAGTCTGAAGCAACCTATAGGAGGATTGTAGAGACAGTGACATTCCTAGCTGGGTCACTCAGGTAAGGTTTAGCATGATAGATGGTACCTAGTTTTGTGTGCTTTATTAATAACTTGTTTTATGTGGAGGTTGAATTTCAGGTCATTGTCTATGATGAGGCAAGAGTGCAATCTGGTTTATAATCTCAGTTTTGTTGTGGTTAGAACAGAGTAGTGTTTTTTTTCCTGATTATTGATTAGGGGTAAAGAACATTAGTTTAGTTTTATTGGGATTTAGTAGGGGTTGAGAGTTAGCTAGCCAGTATCTGATAATGCAGAAAATTAAGATCAGGTTTACAATCATAATTGGCATATTATGTGTTTGAGACATGGATGACAAGAAATTCTCCTAGAGGGCAAAGCTTGAGAAATGAATCTTGGCATGAATGTGAAGAGCACATAATAAAAGGCTATGACTGATGATCCACTTGCAATTCATTGTAGTGCACGGAGCTTTATCTGTTCCATTTGGTATCATAGGTTTATATGTGTATACTAGGCTAATGCCTACTGAGATATTTATAAGCCTAGCCAAGCATCCCAAATATATCCTGCAAGTTTATGTGCTGGCCTTTGTAAGCCTAGCCAGGCTTCTCAAATGTATAATGCAAGTTTATGTGCCTTAGGGGTTACTTTAAGAGGTATATGTACGTTAGGATAAAATGTACAGTCTGCCTCTATCCGTTAGAGACATAGTCAGAGAAAAAAGTGCAGGACTGCAAAGTGTTGTACTGGCTTTGAAAGTTGGTAAAGTACTTCTCACTGTCAAATACTCTGCAGCATTATCTCTCAGATTGTTTGCTGAAGAATTTCAGACAACTCCAAAAGTAATGCAGGAGAAAATGATCAAAATTAGGGACAGTTTTTAAATACTGTTCAATTTTACTTAAACGGTTAATGGAACAACAGGTTTTGCATTAATATGCATTTTCTGAACAATAAGGGTTATAAAATTCTAATGTCTGGTATTATTGGCTGCCTCTAATTGACACTGATTTACAAGATAATCAAAAATTTATGAGGGGCAGAGCAAAAATGTGTGACAAACTCAGGGACATTTGAGAAGCATGGACAGCAAACAAAATCTAAGCTGTTTTATCTTTTGCTGCTGTTCTTTGCCTGTTGGCACTGTCTGCGATTAATCCTAAGTGTAAGACCCAGATATAACATGCTAGGGAAGCAGGTAACATGTTTATCTTTTTTTCCAATATTGGAACATAATCTACAAACACTAAAAATATTTATTGGTTTCTAAATATCAACTTAGTAATAAAATATTCATTAAATGTATTATGTATATAATAACAGTGAACAAGTATTTTCAGAGGTTGCTGGTGTTACTCTTTTAACCTTTTGCTTAAGCAGTCTTATTTTTTTTATTAATATGATGAAAAATCAGTGCACATGTATATATCAAAATAATGGAGCTTGTAGCAAAATTTCGGGCTCATTTGTGCCTCTTCAAGTTCAGAGCTGTAGTACACAGACTGGCCGTATGTAAAATCATCAAGCTGTAGTAGGTGCCACTAACTCAGATGGCTTCCTTTTCCTGAACTGTGAAAGAAAAGATTATACAGATGGTGTGTACTCACTGTGCATAGCATAGTGATAGCTCTAGAATCCGCATTTAGCTTGCACTATTCATAGTGAAAAAAGTCACAAGTTTGCAAATACCAAAATAACGAAATAACATAAGTTAAAGTCTAGTTTCCATTCAACACAATGATTTAATTGTAATTTTTGTGGTTTATACAAGCAGATCCAAAGTAGTTACTGTATTTTATATGGCAAATTATTTTTTTAATAAAGTACAATTTGCAGAAATTCAGGTTAAGTTGGATGAGTGACCTAATATAAAATTATTAATTCTATGAATCCTCCTGATTTTATAAATAGTTAGTACCAAATGTAGAATTGTACAGGAGTTTATTGAGGAAAATGAAAATCAGTGGCCCTGAGTTTGAATTCACAAAACTAAGGAAATGCCAAAATCAACAGTCTAGCTTAATTTACAGTGGGTTGGCTGATTACTGTATTTGGTAAAATTGTATTAAAGTCTGGTTATTACTAAGAAAAATGAGCAGAACAAGATATGATATATGTAATATCTCAAGTTGCCACTCATTCAAACAGAAAGAAAGTATTGTCAAAGGACAAATGATTAGAGCAGCCAGAATCACCTCCACTTTCGAAGACATGGTTAAGGAGATGGATGTTATTGGTAATATGTTTCACAAAGGGGGTATCCAGATTCCCTTATAGAGGAAATTAAGGGACTGGTTACCTCACAGTGGGGTTTTCGTTATAAACCATGACTAGGTTGCTCATTAAATAATCAGAATGAAACTGTGGATAATAGTAAATTGGAAATGGTTGTTATTTTACAGTATGGAAAACATTTAAGGAAGGTCAAGGAAGTTTTTAATAAGAATTGGAACATACTAAGGGTGAACCCTGACATACTTGGGGTTGTGAGTTCATGTACCAAATGTGTTCATAAAACAGGACTCAACTTTAAGGTTAGGTTTGAAGGTTGCACCAATAATAAATCTGTGGACGACAGTAAGGGAAGAAAAACTAGTAAATGTGGGTTCTGTAAACAATGTTCCTATATATATTAGAAGTGGAATCCTTAACTTTGGAAAATATAACTAAATATAAGATACTCTTTAAAGGTGGTAACTCTTTGATTAAAAGGGTAGTCTATTTAGCAAAGTGTTGTGATTGTCAGGCATACTACGTCGGTAAAACTGATAGGGCTTTAAGATGTTGTATCTACGAACATATGTACATCAATAAAAATGTGAGAATAATGCTTTGTACAGACACCTGAATTCTAGTCCTACTTGTTCAGGATTTCAATTTGGTATTCTAGAACAAGTCAATATTAACCTGAGGGGTAGTGATATAAAGATTTTACTAGAGAACAAAGAAACCAGGTGGCAACTAAGGTTAAATGCGTCTAAAACCCCTGGGATCAATGATCACATCTCTATCTTGCCTATTTTAAAACATAAGGCTCTATCAGTAACTTAAGGGCAGTTTTAAATAAACATATATAAAAATATGTCAGCCATAGTGAGAATTCAAATAAGGTTATTAATATATAAATATTAGTATAAAGATATGTAATTTATGATTTTTTATAGTACTTTTGCAATGTTATAATATATCCTATAGTTTGAGAAGATGTTTTTTAGGAAAAAGTTTTTTGCTATTCAGCATGAGTAGCAAGTTTTAAATTAGACCCATTGTGCTTTAAGAAGAAATGTTTTAATTAGTTAATTGGTTGATAATGTGTACTATTTATATCAGGGGATTGTTATGTTGAATTCTTCTAAATAAGTTCACTATCTAGTGGACAAAAGTGCTAAACAAATAAAGATTTTGTTATTTTTTTATGTGGCTGTCTGTTTTTTCCAGCAAAAATATGGTGCTTTGTTGTTTTTGTATATGTGTAAAACCCCTAGACAGTTGGTAGAGCAACAGGTTTGAATTTTGAGGCTTACCTTGCAGAATTACACACACCGCGCGCACGCACACACACACACACACACACACACACACACACACACACACACACACACACACACACACACGTAAATATGGGTCGGTCTGTCTATCGCTCTATCTATATTACATTCACTTAAATCTTAAGTATGGTCAGGGAAAGTCTGTGGGAAAATATCAGCTGCTTTATAATGTGACAGATAACATACCAGACTGCCTACTGACCAGCCTGAAACATGACTTGCTTGATCTCCAATACCAGTCTTAAAACTGGCTTTATGCTGGATGAATGGAGTATAGTAATAGTCATTCATTTTCACAAAATTGGGGCTTCAACAGACCTGGGTAATTATAGACCCATTAGCCTGACCAGTATCATCTGTAAGACTATAGAAATGATCAACATGGAATTAATATATAAAGATATAGGTAAATTGCAGACTTTTCACTCAGCCCAGTTAGATTCATCAAGAACAGGTCCTGCCTACTTAGCTTGGATGACTTCTTTGAAATAGTTACTGAAGCAATGGATAAGAGCAGAATAATGCACACTGCATATCTAGATCTTACAAAGACATTCATCTTTACCCCTCACTCAGATATTGTAGACTTTGCAAAGACATTCATCATTACCCTTCACTTAGGTATTGTAGATAAAATCTCCCAGTCAAATGTCAGTCCCAGTGTAACTCATGAAATAGTAACTGGTCTAAAAATATAAGCCAAGAAGTTAGAGTGGGTGGCTATACCTCATCCAAAAGACCTGTCACTTGCAGTGCACCTTAGGTTTAGGGCTTTAGCCACTCCTCTTTGGCATTTATTTCCAAGAGATCAGAGCTAATATTAAGTGTTTGTGTCTGACCATGTTTGCATATGACTGCTAACTTGGTGCCATCATAAACTCCCCAGAGGACACCAAGATCCTCCATGAAGTAATGTGTTATACAAATAGCTGGGGTTAAAACCATGAACTAAAATGAAATGCCAAGAATTGTCTAACTGTATTATTTGGCAAGCATAACTCCCCTTGTTTCTATCATATTGAAATCACACCAGTGAGGATATCAGATATTATCTGTGCTAGCATGACTGGCTGAAGTTTTGTAAATAATTGTAAATTACCTTGTGCTATATATGCCAGCCTGTCTAGCTTTAATTTTGTAAATACGTTTATGTCTTTTGATTATCACTTTGATTTCAGCATGATGTTTGAATGTCAAACAGTGTTCTTCTGGCTGACCAAATGTACATGTTTTTTTTTTTTTTTTTTTTTTTTTAAAGAGAATTATGAATGTATGTTATGCCAGAGTCAGCTGACCTACATGTGATTTTATTTTGTGCCAGGGCTGGGAGAATAGAATCTTCACTGGAGATGTTTGTTTACTTTTCGAGGTCTGATATGACAGAGTCGAATTCTCATAGCAGCTTCCTATTAGTTTAAAAAAATCTGCTATAAAAGCAGGTTCTGAGTCAGTATTTCATTCAGTTGTTTTCCAAGCTATTCAGCAGTAGTAGTCCAGTTTTTCCAGAGTAGTTGTTCCAGTCGTTGAGGACAGACAGCAGCCTGGAGTGTGGACATAATTCCTCATCTTGTCTTGCAAAATAATAGAATAATCTTGCCTTGCAGACAATCAGGGAACTATATCTAGTTAGATAGAGGTTTGCTAAAATCAATGTGAGATCTATCCTACAATATTATTTTTGTATTTCCTGTGTATGAAACTGTATTGTTTATTGGAATCAGTTATTCAGTATTTACATGTTTTAAATCCTTTTATTTATTATTAAATGTTTTTCTACTAATCATTGGAGCTGGTTATTTAGGGAACATTTTTAATAACTCTAAACTGTTTATGCTTATTGTGCTAACACCAGGGCCACTCTGAAAAGCCTTACTGCTTGGGATACATGCTACTACACTGATTCATTTATCTGATCATTTTTTGTATTCTTTATATTAGACTTCATACACCAAGCCTTTTTGCCATTTGTCCTTACTACCTAACCGCATCATTCTTTTCTGATTTATATACCGCCACCATAAAGTCTGCATTCCTTATCAAAGCTGAAAAAAACATTAGCTATCTTATGTTTGCTACCACAGACAGCCTTCTATGAATTTTAGAGAAGGGGTTATGGTTCCTGTAAACTGTAACCTTCTCCCTGAATACACTTTAGGCTATTCTCTGTGTTGTGTAAAGTATATTAGTGACTTTCAAAACTAAGACTAAGCATAGCTAACAAACCTCTGAAGTTGGAAATAATCTCCTTACCAAATACAATACCAGCTTATTCAGTTTTGATGTAAAAATTATGTGGTTTTGCATTTTATTTTGTTGATAAGGATGGTCTCCTGAATTTTTTCTTGGAGTTAAAACCCTGTAATGACATTATAAAAGACTAAACCCACAATGCCTCACTACCTACAGTAATGTATAGGCTACTGTATTTCTAAGATAAATGCATAAGTAGGTGTTTCTTATTTTGCAGAATGACAAATTGTCAAGTAGATCTTAAAGGTGTACCGTTTACATTGCACAATAACATGTGGTGACATAGTAGTGAAACCACAATGTAAGCAAGAATGCTTTTCAGTTCTATGTAAATCACTACCCAATACATGCAATGGCATTATTTTGTATGTGTGATGAAATTCAAAAACTTAATAAACAGTAAAATTAAGAATGTCAAACAATGCACTATAAAATTCAATCTGTCATTATTTTAACTCATAAGTATTTAGCCACAAAAGGGCTTTTACCACAGAAAATCACCATCACATATGCTCCTCTTTCAGTGTCTATTTTTTGTTAGCTATTTTGACCCTGAACTTCATCCTTCCAGTTTGTTTGTTGTATGTAACTAAAGTATTGCTTATAAGTATTACAGTAACTGAATAAATATCTATACTTGTTATACTATCTCAATGTATATTCCAAAGTCAAGACTTTATGTAGACTTGCTATGTATGAAAACAAGTATTGAATCTCTTTGACCTCGGAACATATGGTCTGGTTTGTCAAAATTCAGTGCACCATCAAACCCTGAGAAAACAGCAGTCTATGCTGAACAACCATGTCAATGGCTGCATAGAACTTGTTGTACCTACCAAAAGTAAGCCCAGAACTAGCCACAGAAACAAACCTGGTGGCATCCCAAATTAAAAAGGATATACACCAAAAGAAACAAAATGGCAAAAATCCATAAGATAAAAACTCTCTCATCAAACTAAACAGACAACTAAGAGTGTCAATTAGGTTGATAAAAGCCTACTTTATGGTTAAGATAGCATTCCAGGTGAAAGAAAACCATAAGGCCTTCTTCATCTATGTCAGAAACCTCAAGGGCAGCATGCAGCATTGTGCTGAACTGATGATTAATGGTGTCACATTCATTGAACCTGGTGATATAGCGAACCTGCTAACAGACACATTCATTTCCAGGTTTATCCTTGCCTCACCCCCAATCATCCCCCAAGAAATACCCTCAAACATAACCCCTCCAATTATAACTATGGGGCATCTACTACTGGCTGAATTCACTAAAGCCAAGAACACAGCCTCAATGGGCCAAGATAACATCTCAAGTTGCCTCCTGAACAGTCTAAAACATGACTTATCAGAACCCCTGAGTCACTATTTAACTATAGTCTTAGAGCAGACTTTATGCCAAGAGAATGAAAGACTGTGAGGGAGGACCATCAGCAGGTTCTGGAAACTACAGACCCATTAGTCTGGCTAGTCTTATTTGCAAAGCCATGGAAAAAATTATCATAAAAGTTATCAACAAGTACATAGGAGACCTCCGGACACTGGATCCATCCCAGTTTGGCTTTGTCAAAGGAAAGTCAGGCTTACTGAACCTAGTGGATTTTTTAAAAGAGTCAGTAAGGCAATGGGTGAAGAGAAAGCAGTGAATTCTGTCTACCTTCATCTGGCTAATGCATTTGATACAATATATGCCACTTGGGCACTGCCAACAAACTTATGAAACTAGGCATGAACCCCCTTTATAACATGCTTGAAATCTAGCGGGCTCACAGACAAGATCCAAGAGGTTAGAACTAGTGAGATCCACCTCCATTAACAAGCTGGTCACCAGTGGAGTTCCTCAGGGATCTGCGCTGGGCCTGTTCCTCTTTGGTATCTACTTCTTGGAGGTCAAAGCCAATGTCACACTCGCTGACCATTCACTGAATCCCTCCAAGATGAGAACACTCTTTAAGAAGTTTTAACACAGATAAATGCATAGTGCCAAAGCCATGGCTTAAAACTCACTGCCAAGAAATGTATTATAGCACCTTTGAGAAGTTGGACACCCCAGGTAACTACGTCAGCAAAAAATCACCTCTAAAAGTGGATTCACTAGTCAAAAATCTGGGACTTAATGTAGACAGCAACCTAACCTTTGATCAACAAGTGTCCAAGGAAGTAAGAAAATCCTTCTATGCTGCTCAAATTATAGGTCAGAGGATGGTATCTAGGCCCAGAGAGGTCATTGTACCACTGTATTCAACCCTCATTAGACCCATCGTAGCATGCAATACCCCCTTCAGTACATACCTGAACAGACACATGCAATAACTGGAACATCCACAAAGGTTCCTTACAGGGAGTAAACACAATCCCCTATGCTAATTGATTCATAAATGTCTCCTTTCTTGGTATCATACAGAGTTCTGAGAGGTGATCTTTGCTTGCCATAAAGGCATCTCTGGACCCTGTTTTGATAAACCTTTTGCACATCCACAAAACAAATAGCATCGGAATGACTAAATTAAATTTTGATTTCAACATAAACAGGATGTGATGGAGAGACAGATATGCTTCTCATGAAATTACCAGTCTCTGGAACAGGCTCCCCATCACTGTGAAGCAGTATTCCTCCCTAACCCTATTTAAGCTCATCTTGAACTAATGGATGGGTAATCAGAAATTTCCCCTTGGTCTGGTGCCTATGTCTCTGATTGACAGAAGCAGTCAGTAAATCACCCCTTATATAAATCAAATTTGTGGGTCACACATCTGGGCTTATACAGGCCCTAGTGGTAGTTAGCCTGTTATACACCTATGAACCTATGAACTGATGCATAATTATGTGCCACCATTCTCATCTAACTGACACTGTGTAATGGCTTGAGTTTCACTGGAAGAATTTATGTGCTGTAGCTTCTACCTCAGTTAAAATGGTATTTCAAAGTTGAACATTATGTAGCACTGAGCCATCTATTATGGCAAACTAGGCCTCTTTTCAGTCATCCTGCCAAACTATTAAATTATGGTGTCCAACTGATAATTCATATTGACAATGAAGCTAAATAAAAGATTATAGTATAATTGGCAATTTGATTTCCTTTCTAAACCACTGGATAAACAAAGGCTCTCAATAAAAATCTACCCAAGCAACAGGGACCTCCAAAGCAGAAACGCAAGCAACCTCTACCCCCCCAACACAACCCAAATGACACATAGCCCACAAACTCAGTGTGCCACTTAACCACAGACCATAAGGCATAACAACGTAACAAACACTCTAGTCATAGGTGACTCTATATTCAGGCACACTGATGTCCCACACACCAGGCTAAACAAGGAGAAAGTTACTGTCAGCTGCCTGTCAAATGCCAGGATCCGCCACATAATGCACATACTCAGGTCACTCCACAACAAGTACAAATATGACTGTCTTTGTCCATGTTGCTGTGAATCACCTGAGATGTACCTCCCTGGACTACTTGAAAAGAGACATGGAGGAGCTGTCCGATCTTGTAGCCCAGGCAAGTATGACCCTAGCCCTGAGTAGCATCCTGCCATCATCCAGAAAGATACCACAGTACAAGGACAAAATGATTGACTTCAACAATTGGCTAAGCTTCTGGTGTCATTCTTAGGGGATCCAGTATCTGTCTGCCTGGGATGACATGATCAACAAACCACGATACTTTGCCAGAGATTGCCTGCACCTGTCGCCGTTGGGATTCTGGATACTGGCTAAGGCTCTTGCCACCCCTATAGAGCCTTTTTTAGGCAAGGTTCAAATGACAATTTTACCACTGTAACAGGTACAAGCAAACAAAATCTGAGGGTAATGCTACTCAATACTAGAAGTCTAAACCTCAAAATGCACTCACTCGAGGCACTCCTTAAAATGGAGAACATCAACATCTGTGCAGTGACAGAGACCTGGTTCAAGGCTTCAGAGAGCACCCCTGCATTACCAGGCTATAATTTATACCACACCTTTCGGCCACCTAATCTGGACTGAAACACTAAAGGAGGAGGCATGTCCATATTCATTAAGGATATCCACACCTCCGGGTTAATTGCTCCGCATAATGCATCCAAGATTATCCAAGTGCAACTAACTCTGGGTAAGACCGCAATCCAAATTGTAGCTTGCTACAGATCCCCCACCATGCCCCAGGATTCCCAGTCCTCATTTTTTGATACACTGCAAAATATTAGGGTACAACCTAACACCCTAATAATGGGTGATTTCAACTACCCCACCATTAACTGGGAAAACTACTCATGTGCCAACTCTTGTGCTCAACGTTTTCTGGAATTCATAACTTCCAATGCCTTGGATCAACTTATCCACACCCCCACCAGAGGCAGCAATATCCTAGACCTGATCATTACCAACATGGGTAATTGGTGTTCCACACCAGAGGTCAATTCCTCACTGGTCAGATCCAACCACAAGCTAATCACACTAGACATCCACATCCCCCCAACCCCCACCCCCCATTAGAGAAACCACCATAAAAAATTTCTCCAAAGCCAACTTCACGCTTCTTAAGACAGAAGTGGCAAACTTCATGACACCCATGCTGACGGACAATAGAGGTACGACTGCTGAATCCTACACAAATGCACTTTATAAGCACTTACACTGGTGCATGGATCGTGCAATCCCTAACAGAACCAAGATGCTATCCTCCAAAAAAGGAAGCCAATCTGGTGGTCCTCTGCCATAAACAAACTCTACAACAGAAGAAAGAAACTGTTGCAAAAAAGAGTAAAATCTCATGATTGGAGGAACTCCATGGTCAGCCTCAGTAAGAAGCTGAGATCCCTTTATAAAATCCTCCAAAGCTAGTTACAAAAACAAAATCACCACTGATTCTAAAGATAACCACAAAGCATTCTATAGCAATGTCAAGAATCTCAATGGCAACAGCCAGATCTGCTCTGAGTTACAGCACAATGGCACTAAATATACAGAACCAACTGATATTGTCAACATCCTGGCAGATAGGTTCAGTGCCACTGCTAACTTTACCCCCTCTCATCCCCAAAAGGGCCCATCTCTATACTGGAAGAATGCAAAGTTCCTGTAATCACAGCTGCACAGGTAAAAAACACACTCACCAAAGCCAAGAACATAGCATCCATGGGACCTGACAACATCCCAGGCTGCGTTCTACATGAACTACAGAACAAACTGGAACCCCACCTAAGTATCATGTTCAGTCATAGCCTCACCTCAGGTTTTGTGCCCACTGAATGGAGCACAGCAATGGTTATCCCGCTCCAGAAAGAGGGAGCCACCACGGACCCTGGGAACTACCACCCCATTAGCCTGATGAGCCTGGTCGGCAAGGCTATGGAACGCATCATCATGGAACTTATAAACAATGACACTAGTAATCTCCAAACTCTGGACCCTACCCAGTTCGGATTTGTAAAAGGCAGATCATGTCTCCTAAACCTGATAGACTTCTTTGAAGTGGTCACCAAAGCCGTAGATGAGGGTAAGGTGGTTCACACAGCCTGTCGAGATCTCTCCAAGGCTTTCTACATCATCCCCCACTCTGGAATTATAGATAAACTCAATAAACTAGGTATAAATCCCTATGTCACAAGATGGGTTGCCAAATGGCTCACTGACAGAACCCACACTGTGAAAGTAGCAGACTCCAAATCCAACTTCAGACCAGTGACAAGTGGAGTACCATAGGGTTCAGTCCTGGGTCCTCTCCTGTTTTGTATCTACTTCTCTGAAGTACACAGTAGGTCTTTGACTAATGAAGTTCACAGATGACTACAAACTAGGAGCCATAATTAAAACTCCTAACGATGCGGACATCCTACAAAAGGACCTCACTGAGACAGATGCCTGGTGTCAAAGTCATGGCCTCAAGCTCAATGCTAAAAAGTGCATTGTCATCCCTTTTGGTAAAAACTCTGTACCCACAAACTACCACATAGTCGGTAGTCTACTTAATACTGAAAGTGTGATAAGAGACCTTGGGACACAGGTGGACAGTAGTCCCTCCTTTGATAATCACATCACCACAGTAGTCAGGAAATCCTTTTACGTGGCACACCTCATCACAAAAAGTTTCTCATCCAGGAAAAAAGAGGTCATTGTTCCCCTCTACTCGTCACTCATTAGTCACATTATAGAGTGCAATGCCCCTTTTGGTATGTACCTCACAAGACATCTACAACAACTGGAAAGGCCGCAGAAATACCTCACAAAGAGGATTACCGGTCTCAAACAAATGCCCTACGCAGACCGTCTCAAACAACTCCAGCTTTACTCCGTCACATATCGCCTACTCAGAGGCAATCTCTGCCTAACATACAAAGCTATGTCAAACCCAAAACTATTGGACATGCTCCACTTAAAGAAATCCCAATCTCTCCAAGCTACACACTCTATGGACCAAACATAGTCACCACAATAAACACAACATGCTGGAGGGATAGATTCCTGCCCCAGAGACTTCCCATACTCCAGAACAAACTATCTATCTATATCAAACAAAGCTCCTCATTAGCACTCTTCAAGTAAAGTCTTGCTGATTGGATGGGAGATTGGAAATCCATCCCGGGGATCACTTCTGTGGCTCTGCTCGACAGGGGCACAGGAAAATAATTTTCTTGTGCTGCAGAAGCCAGGGTACTGTTTGGCTAGACTTATGTAGGCCCTAGGTCCAATAGCCTAGTACCTACCTATGAACCTATAAACATAGACAAAAGTGAAATGAAGGGTTTACTATTATGTCTCTGAAGACAGGATATTGATGCCCACTGTCCTTAGACAAACATATTGAAAGACTAAAATGTTGAAACCCACAATATTTAACTCCCTGACCAGGCCTTCCCTGCAGGAACTATGTTAGCAATTGTTCCTGTCTCTACAGTGGTATGGAGTGTTAATATTTAGTGTTTTTTCAGCCTTGTCATTTCCAACATTTTAGTCTTTTGGTATGTTCATCTCAGGATTCCGGTCATCAATTTTCTGGTCTTTAGTAACATGATAGTAGACCACATCGCCCCAGTACACTTTCTCTTCTGGTCATTCCTCTCAGATACTTCCAGGACAGTAAAAACAAAAGACTTCCTCCTATCTCAATTGGAATAAGGCCTTCCATTAATAAGACATGCCTCAGAGAAGAACTCAATGGTTACATATACAGATATATATATATATATATATATATATATATATATATATATATATATATATATATATAAATATATATAATATATATATATATATACCCACACACACACACACACACACACACACACACACACACACACACACACACACACACACACACACACACACATATATATATTTTATATATATATATTGTTTTTTTCAGGGCATTTTTTCCATATAGTCTTACACTAACACATCCTCTGTTGAAAGATGAATATTTTTCTATAATATCTCTTCCCAAATCTAAGCCGTGGTGGTGCAGTGGTAGCATTGTCGCCTCACAGCAACAGGTTCTCCTGTTCGATTTTTGGCTGGACCGCCTTCTGTGTGGAGTCTGCATGTCTTCCCCACTGTCAAGTGGCGTTCAAAAGACATGCGTAAATGGGCATGCCTTTGTTGAAGGTTGGGCATCGAGCTGGCACCTCGGCACCGTAAAAATCTACTGCCAATCATTAGCAGATCGGAGTTCCACTGTGGCGGCCCCTAACTGGGAAAAGCCAAAAGAAGAACACCAATATTATATATATATATATATATATATATATATATATATATATATATATATATATATATATATGGATTCCTATTACAAGAACGAAAGTTCACAACTTCGAACTTGTAATAGGAAGCCTCACTTACGCGAAACAAAAGTGAACTTCGTGGAGGACATCAAAAAACATGCTATGTCCTCCACAATGGTGCGATACTCATGGACCTTAGGGTTAGGGCACGGGTTAGGGTAAGGGGATAGTTAGTAAAGCTATCCCCTTACCCTAACCCATACCCTAACCCTAAGGTTCGTGACTATCGCACCATAGTGGAGGACATTGCTATGTCCTTCACTGCACTGCAGTCATCATGGAACTTAGGGTTAGGGCACGGGTCTTGGTAAGGGGATAGCCCTTTGGGCTATCCCCTTACCATGACCCATGCCCTAACCCTAAGGTCTGGGAGTACTGCACAGAAGTTCACTACAATGCCCATTCGTTGTACTGAACTTCGCGTAAGTGCACTTTCGATTAAGTGCACTTTCACTGCAGTGTGCATTCCCTACACTATTTCGAAGTAGTGAACCTTCGATATAGTGTATGGAATCCATATATAAATATATATATATATATATATATATATATATATATATATATATATATATATATATATAAATATATGATTTACCATCAAAATGTGGAAATGCAGTTTGACAAAAATGGGTTGGTCAAACATGTTTCTTTCAAAGCCACAAGATCAAACTGACAATATAGAACTACATATTAGCAACAGTGAGTATACATCTGGCCCCGATATGCAGTCGATGTGTTGAATTGAGATCGCTGTACAGTGCGGATTGGGAAATGTTGCCTTTTCCTCACTGTAGTGTGATCTCAGAGTTGTTATATATAATATGCAGGGGGTGTGGGGGTGTAGGGGGGATTGACTCCCTGCAAAAATGTTGCCAGTAGCACAGACTTTCAACATTGGAACTTCTGGTGTACAAATGTCAATTCTGTGGTTAGCATTTCCGACATTTTGGTAATTTGATATTACCAAATTTGGATAAAGAAGTCAATAATTTTGTGGAATTATATATGTTTGTGTGTGCGTGCGCGCACGTGCGTGTGTGTGTGTGTGTGTGTGTGTGTGTGTGTGTGTGTGTGTGTGTGTGTGTGTGTGTGTGTGTGTGTGTGTGTGTGTGTGTATCTGTAGATATACATGTATATGTATACATCTACCAAACAGACAAAGAGAACACATCACCTGCAGAGATGATACTAAAAACAAAGCCACACGTTAGGGACTGGTTTTTAATGCTTGCCTATGACCTTTAAGACTATCCAAAATAATGTCCAATGTTAGTGGGAACAGAGCAGACATTATAGACCAAATTAAAGGTGTCTACCAAATGCTGTAAATAAATTTTGATAAGGTGAATGGGGCACGGAAGTAAGGGAAGTAAGAGAAAGGTAAGAGGATTAGGGAAAGGAGCAGGGGCACACAAACAAACAAGCATATTAGACAGACAAGACTGACAATGAAGGTGTTGAGACAATAAGGGAGGGGGGTGTACAGCTCTGTAAATACCATTACATTAGATGTTCAAATGATCACAGCTGCAGTAGCCTTAGCTATATAGGTTGTATCCTAAATGTTATAACAGCTGGCCAGCTTTCAAAGCTTCAGGGCACATTCCACATGCCCAAACAGCTAATCAGCTTTGACTGAGCTGACTAAAAAGACAGATTTGGATGCCAAGCCCAGAGCTTTCATGCCAACAGAGAGAGGGATGCTGAGGTCTAAAAGAACAATGCTAGGAACAAAAGAAAATAAAAGTCCACACCCTGGAAACAAAACACCAAGAAACAAGAGGGAGGGAGGGAAGGAGGGAGCAGTTACTGTAGCAGTGATCTTTTGGACATCTACTGTTATGGTGTGTTTACTTACACAACTGTACTGTGTTCTTCATATTGATCACTACTTCAGTAGTCTATGCTATATGAGTAGATTACCATAACAAACTACATTTGGGAGGAGGAAAAACTGGATCTTGGAGAATGGTCCTAGCAACGCCTGATCTAGACCTAGAGAAGGAATCAATCGTATAGTGCTTTGTAAACATGTGTACAGAGGATCAATTTACTGCTTCTAGTAAACTTCTAGAACCCATCCCTTTCCAAAAAGCCATAGATGAAGCCAAGGCCCTGGTAGAGTGGGCCTTGACCCTGCCTGGAATAGTTTTATTGTGTAGAGTATAGAAAATATAATAGCCTTACACATACATTTGGAAATATTTTGGTTTGACATAAATTATCCCTACTTCTTACTTTCACAAGAAATAAATGCTTGATCTAAAGTTCTGAAAGATTTAGTTTTGGCAAGATAATACCTCAGTTGTCTGTGGCCATCCAAAGTATGAAGTATCACCCCTTTTTCCTTCATTTTTAAGTTCAGGATGAAAACGGGGAGATGGATAGTTTGGCTTAAAGTAAACTCAGATAACACTTTAGGCATTAAAGAAGGATTAGTTCTCAAAGAAAACCTGTCCCTGTGGAAAATGAGGTAGGGTTGACCCACTGTAAGAGCTTGCAACTCAGAAACCCTCCTTGTAGAGGTCAGAGTAATCAAACTGTTTTCCTTATTAAGAACCTGAAGTCAGCCAAGTTAGCTAATGCAAACGGAGCAAGTATTAACTTTTCTAACACAAAAGTAAGCTCCCAAGGAAGCACCACCAGTTTCATTGAAGGTCTCTTATGCAAAACCTCTTTCTTAATAATTTTGATATGAGAAAGAATTGAAAGAGGAGGATCCATGGGCAGACATGTTGAAATGGACAATAAAAGAATCTTGATAGATGAGTAAGAAATGCCATAGGATAGTAATTTTCACAAATATTGTAAAGGGAAAACTGCTAGCCCTGAATGGGTGCTGGTTATGTTGTTGGCATCAAATAAAAAACTTTTTTCCATTTGTTAGTGCATGATTTTCTAGGAGCAGACTTTCTTACCTCCAGTTGCCTTAATGGAATTATGACTCTGTAATCCAGGCAGTTAGTTGAAGTTGACTGTGGTTGAGATATATCAAACACACTAATCTTGTGTGAGTAGATCCAGTCTGTGAGAAAGTGTCTGGTAATTGCCCCTGGCCAATTCAAAACATGGGAGAACCACTGTTGCCTGGTCCAGAAGGGTGTCACTACAATGATTTTGGGAGATTCCTTCTGAATCTTCAGAAGTACCCTGGATATCAGTTTAAAGGGTGGAAAAGCATACAAGAACATTCCTGACCAAGGAAAAGAAAAGACATTTGTCTTCCAGTCTTTCTTGCCTGGAGTTCTAAAGCAGAATCTTGCCAGCTGATTGCACACAGAAGAGGCAAATAGGTCTGCTTGAGGAACTCTCCACAGATGAATAAAATCTTGGAAGACACCTTGATCTAATTTCCATTGTGACGGTCTGCCCTTGTCCTCTTCAGCTTGTCTGCCACACAGTTTTGCTCTGACCTAATGTAGTTACCCGTAGAGTGAGACTGTATCATGAAGCTATATCCCAAGATAACATGACTAGTCTGGAAATGGGGTACAACCTGGTTCCCCCTTGCTTATTGATGTACCACATAACTGTTATATTGTATGTAAGGACCAAAGATGATTCAAAGAATGCTGAGTGCCTTGATCAGGGCAAGCATGTTTTTTTTATATTTATCTGCCTGCATCTGGTTTCGATCTCCAACACACCTTGCACTTTTATCCTTCCTGGACTGCTCCCCAAGAAAGTCTGAGGCATCTCTGATGACTACACCTGCAGCTTGCAATGAGTTATAACTGGAGTTAGACACTTTCTGAATACTCATGGTGCAGTAGATAGCACTAAGGGTAAGACAGAGAATTGATCATGTGATCCAGATGCACAAAACCTTAAGAAATGTCAATGTAGCATTACTAGGAAACTTGACTGAGGAAGAAGACTCAACAGGTTGTGAACTTGGGCAGTTTGAACTTGGGCATCATAAACAGGTTGAAGAAATAAAGGTCCAAACTGCCTGGATGACAGGCTCTTAATTCCCTTTAGGCTTTGGTCTCCAAGAATTTACTTTCTTTGGCACTAAAAAACATCCTTGAAAAAAAGTGCTTTTCACCTGGGAAGGAGAAACTGGTTCTATCATTCCCTGGAACTGCATGTGATGAAGGACAGATGGAAATAACAGTCTAATGTGGTGGATGAGGGATTAGCCCTGGAAAAGAGGAATTTCCTCCCATTACCATCTGTAATCTTGGTGAATGATCTTCAGAACACATTTGTTTGAAACTGTTGCCAAAGAGTAAAATTTAGAACGAGACTTTCTGGAAGGAAAAAGGGACTGCCAGAGTGTGTATCTGTGTGTGTGTGGTGTGTGTTGTGTGCGTGTGTGTGTGTGTGGGGGGGGTTGGTTGGGGTTGTAGGGCAAGGTACCTTAAACAGTTATTCTGACTTGTTGAACTGCCATTGCTCTGGGGTGTTTCTGGATTCTTTTTGGAACCTTATTGCCATTTCTTCATAAACATAGGTTTACCTACATTTTGTTGAGACTGTTTATGTAATTTTTTAACAAAATTGGATGTGTGGATAGAGAATCCCTTAGAAACTTTGGGAAAGGAGGGCTGAAAAATATTAGATGTTCACTGTATCAATTTATCCCTCTCATTACACTTTTTGATTACCCTTGTGGGGAGGGGGATTCATAAACATATGTTCTGAGGAAGCAGCCTAGCAAAACCACTTCATTACAGTACCAGTGACCAAAGCCCTTAAAGAAGTATCAACTAAATCATAAACACTGGGAACAATGAGCAGTGACTTGTACAATAGAAGAAACTTAATGACTGAAAGCAGATTTTTCGTCACAAGAAGAAACTGCAGACAAAACATTCCTTACACTTTCACAATAAGTCAGAACAAACTTTAACACATGAGCCTGACAATTCAAAATTCTGAAAGTGAAATTTGCTGAAGAATTGACCTTTTCCTATACTTGTGAGTATTTTTCCAACTTTATCAGAAAGTGTAGAACTGGAATTAACTAAGTGTTTAACAGCAGCAGAATAAATTAAAGCTGCAGTAGTTAGGTCAGGCTTGTGATGACTGAATAAAAACTTAAAGATTGAGGAACTTTATACATTCTATCTGCTTTTTAGGGGCAGGTGGCTGACTATCAAGAAACCTACAAGCAGTAGCACACACACACCCTCAAAGCTAAAAGGATTTGGGGAAAATGTGAAGGTTCTGGAAATTCCTTCTGTATCATATTATTTTCTGACAGAATGAGAAATATTTGTGTTCTTCCATTGAAAACATCGGGCTATTCTGGAAATAGTATCAGGGAAAGATACCCCCCCTCACAGGAAGAATCAGAAACTGAGCTCTCTTTCTGAGTCTGAATCAGAAATCTGAGGAGAAAACCCTGTATCCTTCTCTATCTCCCAAACGTCTTCAGGAAAAGAGGTATCCCTCTTTCACCAGAAATTATTTTATAAGCAGGATCCATTAAATCCTGAGCTAGAGCAAGTAAATTGCTCCTGACTAAGGAAATTTGAGGAGGAGTAGATACATGTTTAGTTTTCTGTTTCTATTTGATAGGAACAATGGAGCCAACAGTGTTATAAATTTCAGCAGCAGCTTCCTGACGGATGGGCACAACATTCTGACAAAACAGAGAAGCCTACCCTGTTCCCTCTCCCAAGACCAACAAGAGTGACTCTCCCTTGCCCACTGAGGGGACCACTATAGCCTCAGAAGATGTGGCTAGTCCCAGTCCATAGTGGCTGAAAGTGCTGCACCAGAGGGGGCTGGAGTAAATGATGAGTCATCTGAGGTACAACTAATGACCACAGTAGAGCTGCCCACCTGCTGATGAGGCAAAATGCCAGCCTTTTCTGATGGCAAAGGCTGTTTGCTTATTTTTTTTTCTTTTTGTGGCTGGAAGAAGGACTGACTGTGTTACCAATAGTTTGTTCCATGGTCAAGTTGAAAATGGTGCCTCTTCCCTGGAGAAAACAAGTAGCAAAAGTAGGTAAAATTTAATGTCTTTAAAATTCACTTTTTTCACAGAAAAATAGAGTAAAAAGCACTTTAAAACACTCTGCCAACCCCCAAAAGTAAAACAAACGCAATTTCTTCACAGAAAGATATGTTTTTAAATACTTTACACAACTTTTAAACTGACAGGAAAAGAGAGCGCTCCCACTTAAAAGCACAGTATAGTCTTGTGACGCTCCATTAAAACACAAGCTCATAGCTTTAAAATAACATTCCTGAACAGGAAAATGTTGCCAAACAAACTTTTTTTTTTAATAGGAAGGTTTTTCCTCAAAAGGAAGTTATCTGCACCGCAAAGGAACAGCACAAGTTGACTATCAATCCCCAAAAGGCTCAGAGCATACTCTTCAGCAAAAGGAAAGCTCTGAAGGGCTTGGTGTCAAAATTTGATTTTTTAGAAAGCTCAGTTCAAGCTGACTAATGGTTTGCCTACTTAGAGGGTGTCCTGATGCTTTGGAAGCTGGCCATCTGTTATATGCTTGCAGGATGTAACCCATATAGCTTCGGGTACAACAGCATTGATCAATATCAAGATAATTACAATGCAGAATGAGACCTCAGACAAACATAGAGTGTTGAATGCTGTCTGGGAGGACTGGACATAGATCCTAACCACCACCCTAGGCTCTCACACTAGAGGGCTCTGGACCAGACAAAGGAGCCAGTGCAGGCCATGGAGGTGACAATAGATGAGGTTCTTCAAATGGCTAATCCAGGCATCTAGCAATCTTTCAAATCAACTCTTCCACAATGCCAAACAGCAGCTGATGGCTCAAAGAGGTGTTACCCCCCACTGCGCCTGGGACCATTGGAGACAATCCCCCAACCTCCAATACAGCGCTGGCTGGTGTGTCCCCTGCAGCAGATGTATGAGGTATGTAGGTGACCCTGACAAAGTGACTTGCAGATGTAGTGGATAGTCGTGCTACATGTTGGGGTTTGACTGCCTTTGCTGTAATGATGATGGAGGTCTAGAGGCTCTTCTTACAATTGTAACATAAATGGAGAAAAACAAAAGGAAAAAAGCACATGCTCACACACACACACACACACACACACACACACACACACACACACACACACACACACACACACACACACACACACACACACACACACACACACACACACACACATACACACACACATACACACAAAACAAATGTATTTAATGCAAAGGATAGTGAGTCAGAGGTTGGACGGGGAAGTACATATACAATGGAAAAATGCAGAACATATATGATTTTCTCTTACAGCATTAGATGTACTGTACTTAAAACTACAACACACAGCTCAAATTACCAATGGTGGCATGATATACAAATATAAGTGAGAATAAAACCTACATACATCAGCATATGCAATCCAAAAGGCAATGTCTTAATGTGTTGAGCTACTTATACAATGTCACTAAAGCCCACATTCAAACACGCAGTAATAGATATACTGCAACCTTTGGACTTTGAAACCCAGCACAGAATTGGCAGTACTGTTCTAAACTTAAATGCTAGCAAACTACAGGTATACCTTGAAAAGATCGCCACAAATCTCTCCGACAGAAGGATACCTCTTCGCATCTGTGTCATTTAAACTTGTAGTGTATAAATCAGGCGTGCTCATTTGTTAGGTGCTTTTGATTTTTTGGTCTTCCTTGGGACATCATTATTTTCTGGCTGAGTCCCCAGTGAGCTATGTCCACCAGCTTATCTCCTAACTCCCCAGACTTACTTCTGATGTCACTGGGGCTAGCAGTGGATCCTAATGATGTCCTGGGGGCATGGTCATCCTCACTTTCATCATTTATTTAAATACCCTACCCTCTTCCTGCTCCATCTTCTACACTCATTAGTTTACCTTAGGGTAACTCCCCTCATTGGACAACTCCTCCCCTAAGGAAGCATCATCATCCACTCCAGGTTTACCAGCTTGTCTCCTACCCCACTGATTTATTTCTGATGTTGCTTTGTTAGCTGTGGATCCTAAGGGCATCCTAAGGGATTGGCTATCTCTGCTTCTATCCTTTATTTTTTCTTTAAATATCCCACCCAGTCCCTGATGCACCTACTATGCTAATTGGTTCATCTGAGAGCAACTCTTCTCAATGGACCAATTCTCTCCTAAGAGAGCATCTTCAAAGAATGACCTCCCCTGGAATGGACACACCCATCACTCCCTGTCCCTCTGTCAGCCACCTGAGCCTCTAATCAAACCTGGGTCAACTGGGAAGCAGGTAGGGATGTATCCCTGTACTCCACAGGAGTGGTCTTCTTGTTAGATGATTTATTGTCCTTTTGTGCAGATGTTCATTCTCTGCAATAGCTTCTAGAGCTATGAAGAGAGAGAAAAAGATGTGTGAAGGGTCTGTGAATGCCACACACTGACAGTGTGTATGTGTAGGTAAAACAGAGGTCACTCATCTCACATCTCTTGATCTTCAGGTTTAACCTCAGCCTCCCACCAACCAAAGTGTTTGGGATGGCATTGTGCTATGTTACTATAGGGAAGGCAACATTGCCCACCTGTGTCTAGGATGTTCATCATACCTGTGGCAGCCCATACCACAGTATTCCAGGCCTCATTTCAATATTGTGAGCCCTCATAACCCAACTCTAGTAGCCATTGGCTGTGGTCAAGGTGGATGAGGTAGAAGAAACTTAACAGGAGAGTTCCTGCTTCTATGATATGAATACAGTATGCACTACAGGGACTCCATTTCCAATAGGTAAGGTCTGGGCTTACATGTAGCTCCTGAACTGTAGGGTGGATATGCTTGTGCAATGCTGCCCACAGGTGCCTAGGCATGTGCACAACATCTTGTAGAACTGAATGTGAAGTTTGGCCAGTAAACATGACTTGCGAATTGAGCGGTTTGGAGAGAGAGAGAGTAATTAATTAGCTCTCAGTTACATAATCACCATATCCAGACACCCAAATTTGCATGAGATAAGCATGAGAGAAAGCAGTAAACTGCATCATCCTGTGGAAGAATTGGCAAGAGCTGGAAGGTGTAAATCAGCAACAGGTATATCTACTACTAATTGCTTAAAGGTGCTGTATTCTAGCTTCTATACAGTAATGGATTGTTTTTCAAATTCATTTTCTCAAATGTAACTATTGTTTACCTAACTACATAGCAAATTAAATCTGACATTACTTTTAACTCACTCAAGCCTAAAATGCCTATTTTGTATGCTTCCCGTTTATAGAGTTTTCCTCTTTAACAGTAAGTTTAATTGTCTTTGGCTCATTAATTAATGGCCAGCTTTGTAAAGCTGTCTACTTTGTGTTACTCAAGAACAATAAGGATTGACTTTGCATGCCTAGCTGCATGATGTACAGTACTTCAATCTGTGGTTTGTAAAACTAAGATAAAAAATCTTATTCTTATGTATGCTTCTAGTGCTGGGTTAAACTTACATGGTGTATTGCACTTTGCTGTGTGTTCACATTTAAATATGTACCCAGCACCACCAGTATAGAATTGATACTGCCTGATATGGGGAAGGTGTTTACTAGGTCCCCTATACAGACCATAGACACACCCCGGGATTCATAAAGCTTGCGCCAGGTGCAGCGTAGCGTCGACGTTCTAACACCAAATATGGCCACCGAGCCAGGTACGAGCTGTTCCCACATGCACTACCTGCATACGCTACATCCGCACAACTGCCAGGCCCTGTATGCTAATTACCCCATATGCAGCAGTGTAGCATGCAAATGAAGGTATGTAGCAATCCAGGAAGTGGTGCAGGCATAGTGTAAGCATGCAAAAATGTAAACCGTAGAAAACGGTTTACATTTTTCCAAACATAAAATCTGAGCCATGATAGCTGACCAAACACATGTATTATATTGTTAATGTAAGGTAAGGGCTAAATATATAGCCATTGGCATAAAAACATGTACAAAATATAAAATTAACATTTAATATATATAGTCGCACTATCGCGATGTGGAAGCACAGGGCAGCGGCGCGCAAAGGGGATCGCAAGGAAAATATAAAAATATAGACTAAAACTGTAATGTAACACATATCATGATTTCCCCATAATAGTCAATGGCAGGCATGCTACACCATACTATGGTGCAAGGGTTGCTAAGGGGCTGTGACAGTGTTATGCACGGTAGCTAGGAATTAGTAGGCAATGCCATGCAAATGGGAGGAGTAATAGTGAATCACAGATTCCCCGCTGGTGTAAGGATGCACCTCATAGTGTAGCATTATAACACTGAGGTGTGCTCTTGAGAAGAGATAAAGATGACATCAAGAGAGGGGTATGTCACCATTGCTGTAAGCACATTGGAGCATTGCTAAACCAGTTTGCCCCTAGCTAGGCAAAGCTGCAGGAAAGGGGTGTGTTGAACTGGCCATAGCTTTACTTAGCTGAGAGTACACAAGGTAACTGAGTATGCATGTGAACGGAGATGAAAACACTCATAAACCTGGTAAATGGGTTTGACCAGCGCGCACTGCAGCTGAAACAGGAAGGATATAGGAAAGAAATAAGGAAATGCTGTAGCAGGGGAATTGGAATACAAATGACTAATTAACACCTAGGAGCCTACAGTGGGCCATTGACAACAGCTAACAAGGCTGCAAGCAGCTACCTGCAGAACAGGAAAGGGGAGGGGCTGTACTGCAAAGAAAACAGTAAAGTGTCAAAGCAGAACAAAACTGATTTGCAGTATATCAGCTACAAGACACATTTTGCCATGACTGGGTAGGGAAAGTACAAAACAAGAAAGACGGCAGGTGGATGCATGCTTGATAATGGGAGGGGATTCAGGTTTAAAAGTGAATTAAAGGGCAACAGATTATTCAAGGCAGGCAAGCATAACTCCACATTAAAGGCCCCACACTTGCAGTACTCATTGTAAAACCCATAATTAAGACACTCTGCAGCTGGAATAGCTCACCCAATGACATCAGCAGCATCCATAGCACAATAGTATAAAGTGTGAAAGCAACTCACACACATTTGTGTATTCCCATGCACTCTGCACCAGTGGTGTATACAGATGTGGAACTTTTATTATGTACATGTTAGGGGCTGCCATAGCTTTGATCCACCAGCATGTGTTGCAGACTGAAGGTGGTGTGGAGGATGCTGCACACAACCACCTCAGGCACCAGAGGAGGAGGAGAGTGTTCAGACCCAGGGTAACCTACCAGGGGCTACATGATCTGGAGATAGTAGAGCATTAGAGGGTGGACAGGGGCATCCTACCACAACTTGTGGAGCTGTGCCGGCCACGCCTCAGAACCAGAACAAACAGAGGGGAACCCATCCCAGTGGAAGGTATGTGTAAGCCTGAGAATACTAGCTACAGGTACCTTTCAAAGACCAACTGGGGATATCATGGGGATCTTACAGGCATCAGCATCCAGGGTACTGCACCAGTTCCTGGATGCCATGTTACCACATGCCAATGAGCACATATACTTCCCCCCAAATGCAGGAGTAGTTGGCCAGCAATATGCGTCTCTTCCACCATGTGGCAGAATACCCGGAGGTACTGGGTGCAATAGACTGCACGCACATACACATCAAGTCACCACCCGGTGAGCAGGGTAGGCACTACATAAACCACAAGAGATACCCCTCCATCAACTGCCAGGTCATGTGCAATGCCCAGGGCATTATCATGGATGTGTGTGCTGGCAGCCATGGAAGCTATCACAACTCCCACATCTGTCTTGCTTCGCAGCAATATCAGTTATTTGCCAGGGACAACATTCCAAATGGCCACCTGGTGGGGGATGCTGGCTATGCACTGGAACAATGGATGATGGCTCCCATCAGAAATGCACACACACACATGCAGGAATGCCATAATGAGGCACACGCACAAACCAAAATCATCATAGAGTGTGTGTTTGGGATGATGAAATTATAGTTCCATTGCTTGGACATATCTGGTGGAGCCTTGCAGTACTCTCCAGGCATGTTTGCCGACATCTTCATAGTATGTGCCATGCTACACAATATGATCCTGCGGAAACAGCTGCAGCAGGGACAGAATGGTGAAGGCCCTCACAGCCACCACAATTGCCAAGGGCCCCACAGGCACAGAGGTACTCAGACCATGAACACCCTGAGCCAACCCCAGTAGGCAGACGGATGCGTGCCCAGTATGCCCAGTATGCCCATGCCTTGGCAAGGTGGGAATGTATAGCACACACACTGACAGTGTAGGAACCTAGGGACTGACACCTTTCTCCACCTGCACACACAGTAAAAATGGATGGCACACACACAAGACCACCTGTCATGTATCGGCAGTCTACTGTGTGCATCCAACATAGGCAGCCCTCAACTATTGCACACACAACTGCCATTGACACAAGGTAAGTCAACACCTGAACACTAAGATATCAGCATGTGCTGATACTGTATGTATAGGTTCATAGGTAGGTACTTGGCCAACTGCCAGAGGCCATTCATAAGCCAAAATGTGTCAGCTTTTGACACCCCATTGATTCATTAACTGTCCCTCTGTGGAGCAGAGCTAAAGGCAGAATCCCTAGGGTGCATCTACTGTTCCCCATCCACTCTTCAAGGTTTCTCTTGCAGAGTGTTAGTGAGGGACTCTGTATAATGTAGTTAGGGATGTTGCTTCAAAGTATGGGGAGTGTCTGTAATAGGAATCCATCCCTCCAGCATCTACCAATTATTGTTGTGGCAAGGTTCAGCTCACTACAGTGTGTGGCTCATTGTGACATGGGTTCCCATAGGTGGAGTATATACATTAAGCCTGAGTTCGACATGGCTGTGTTGGCCAGCAGAGATCATCTCTGGGTGAACGAGATGCCACTGAGTAAAGCAGGAGTTTATTCAGGCTGGCTGCATAGGCCATATGTTTGAGGCCAGTAATCCCCTTGGCTTGGTACATTCGTGGACCTTCCAGCTGTTGGAAGTGTCTTCTGAGGAACATCCCAAATGGGTTATTATACCCTATGATGGGATTGATGAGTGATGAGAAAAGGGGCACTATAACCCCAGTATGTCTAGATGGGAACCCTTTAGTAATCAGATGGTCTACATAGAAGGATGTCCTAACTACTTTGGAGAGATGATTGTCAAAGGGGAGATCACTATCTACCTTAGTCCCCAGATACCCCATTACCTCGTCTGTATTAAAGTGGCTGCTACTTATGTGTTAATTATATGGGTGCTTAATATTCCACAATGGAATGACCATGCAGTTAATGGCACTAGGGTGGAGGCCATGACATTGACACCCTGTGTATCTGCGAGGCCCCTTGAGGGATGTCTGTGTCAGCTGGACTATCAATCATGGCTCCCATTTTGCAGTCATTGACAAACATGGTCTACCATAGTCCACCTGTGTTTGCCTGTACCTCTGAGAAGTATATGCCAAACAGTAGGGCTCCCAGGACTGAGTTCTATGGGACACCAGTCGTGACTGTTCAAGAGTTGGACCTGGAGACTGCTAGTTGTACCATGTGGGTTCTGTGTGTAAGCCCATTGGCAACCCAACCTGTGATGTACGGGTGTATGTAGAGGCTGGTGTGTTTATCAATAACACCTGAGTGGGGCATGGTGTCAAAGGCCTTGGCAAGGTCCAGGAAGTATGTGTGATCCACCTCTCCCGTCATCTAATGTCTTGGTGACTGTATGTAAGACGTCAAACAGGTTCAGTAGGCATGAACTGCACTTAACCAAGCTGACCTGGGTTGGGTCACGTGTTTGGAGGTTACCAATGCCTTTGCTAATGAGTGCCATGAGGATGAGATCCATACCATTGAAGACCAGGCTAGTCAGGCTTATGGGGTGGTAGTTACCATGGTCAGTTGGATTCCACCTTGATGGAATGGAATAACTGTTGCCACGCGCCATTGTATGGGCATGTAGCCTGCGGAGAGGCTGAGGTTGAAAAGCTTAATTAGGTGGGGGGGTCAGGTTGTCTTGTACAGTTTGCAAGATGCAGTCTGGGACAACATCTGCCTCCACTGACATTGCATTCTGCTGTTAGAGTGGGTCATTTCCACTTTTGTGTCTCTGATGTGTGGGATACTGTACCTTTTGGGTAGTGTTGTGGGCTCTTTAGTGGGTGAAATTTGCACTGAATGTATCTGCAAGGATGTTGACGATATCAGTAGGGTCAGCATATTTTTTGCTATATTTCACTGGCGCAGTACAAATCTGTGTGTCACCACTTAGATCCTTGACATAGCCAAAGAAGGCTTTGTCGTTATCTTTCGAATCCTTGCGTATTTTCCTGCTGATGTTAGCCTCGGATGATGTCATGAGGGACCTACGTATCATACTAATAGTGGTCATGGATGTCTGCCCTTCATGGGATTTGCTGTTTGTCTGGAACACTGTCCTGCTTATGTAGTATAGCCTGTTTATTGCAGGGGTCCACCAAACTGGTGTCCTTCTCTAGGAGAAGTGAGTCTTGGTTTACCAGTGATGGCACGATCCATACATCATTGTAGGTGCTTATAGATTGCATTTGTAAATCTGTTTGTATCTTGAGCAGTGTTTCCCCTTAGCGTGGGGGCTGTGAAACACCGTACCCCTTTCACTAATAGTGTAAATTTAGCTGTAGGAAAGGTATACACTGTGGTTTCCGTGGGTGGGGGAGATGTTTGGGTGTGGAAACAGTGAATAGTTCATGGTCAGATCTAACCATTGACCGGTTAACCTCTGCTGTGGTGCACCTGTTGCCCTTGTTGTTGACGACCACTTCTAGTATGTTTCCACCCCTCGTTAAGGAGGTTACCACTTGATACACAGCATATGAGGTGATAAATTCCAGAAAGCGCTGGGCTTGGAAGTACTTGAGTAAGTTTCCCAGTTAATTGTAGGGTAGTTAACATCAACCAATGCCAGGGTGTGCGTTATGATGGTCATGTTCTCCACTGTCTCCAGGTAGGTGGAGTGGTGGTCCTGGATCATGGATGGTGATCTGTAGCAGGCCACAGTTTACATTGCAGTTGTGGCTGATGTTAGCTGCACATGGGTGATCTCAGAGGTATCATGCTGCCGCAATAACCTGGAGGTGTAGGTATCCCTAATGAATATGGATACATCCCCTGCATGTCTGTGTCAGTCCATGTTCTGTGGCTGAAATGTGTGGTATGGGTTGTAGTCTGGTAGTGCTGGTGTGCTCTCAGGAGCCTTATGACAGGTCTCAGTTACTATTGGTTACCTTGGTTAATTCCCGTGGTTCTATTACATATGCTAGTGCAAAATACATTGATTCAGTCTTAAAGAAGTATGTGGCAAATGAAAAGCAAGTGTGTTGAGACTCATGGGCATTTTTGACTTCTATTAACAACCTTGAATATGATGAGGATGTAATGTTTTTAACAGTAGACGTTGTTGATTTGTATTTCTCTAGCCCCCATGAGGGAGGTATTGAGGGGGTAGTAGAGAGATTACTGGCACATTGGGCCAGTAACAAAGAAATCAGACTATTCCAGCAAATAATGTAAGTCATTTTGACTAACAACTTTGTAATGTTTGACAACATGATATTCAAACAGTTGGTGGGGGTTGCATTGGGTTCAACATGTGAGGGGAGCTATGCTAACTTGCTTCTAGCTAATTAGGAGCAAGAGACCATCTTTATGGGTAGAGAATGGGCCGAAAAAATTAAGATGTATACAAGGTTTTTGGACAATATTTTTATTTTGTTTAAAGGCACTGAACCCGAATCCCAGAAATTTGTAGAACATCTTAACAACAGTACCAGGTTTTTCAAGTTCACCCACACATTTCATGAAACTACCATCACTTACTTAGACATTGAGTTAAAGAAAAACATTGAGGAACAGCATTATGTTGCTAGAATATTCCGAAAACCCACCTATTCAAACTCTATATTACACTATATGAGTTGCCACCCATTTCACCAGAAGAGATACGTGCTAAAAAGACAACTTGTCCTAGTAGCACGGATGGTTACAGATGACATAACCTTCCTTGAATGTGAGACACTCAGACAAATGCTTTTTGAGGAGAGGTTACCCAAACACATTAGTCCTTGACTTGTTAGAAGAAGTTAAATACAAAAGGAGAGAAGGGTTTTATAATCTACTACTCAGATCCACTAGTAGATTACTATCTACAGAGGAGGGTAAGAGATCGGAAGAAACTATTAACACAAACCAGGTTGGTACACAAGAGGTAGGAGTTACTACAAGGAAATTTCCTAGTAGTTTTGTAACCCCTTTTTGTTTAGAAGTAAAAGAAATTGAGGTTATTTTGAGAAGAAACTGGAACATTTTTATGATGGAACCAGAGGTAATGGAGAAGCTAGGAAGTTCACCATCTTTTGTGTATAGAAAGAACAAGAATTTAAAACAAATTCTGGAAACTGAATCTCAGAAACAATAGAACTGGAGGCACGTTCAAGTGTGAGTGTTGCAATTATTGTAAGTATATTGCAACAGGGACAGAATTTGGAATAGGATCCTATAAGGTAAAAATAAAAGGTAGATTTAATTGTAATTCAAAATCTGTGGTCTACCTGGCTAGCTGTGCAGTCTGCCCAGCATATTATGTCGGGAAGACTGAAAACTTAAAGAGAGTATTTATGAGCACGTCTACCACATTGGGAAAAAGACACCCTCTAATGCCTTACTTAGACATTGCTCTGAACACCCAGCTCACCATTTTCTTTTTAGAGTGATTTCTCAAGTAGCAGTGAGTACAAACGGAAGTCCTTACCATTTAATATTGGAAAAACAAGAGCTG
The DNA here is from genome assembly GCF_019279795.1 of Protopterus annectens. NCBI lineage: Eukaryota > Metazoa > Chordata > Ceratodontiformes > Protopteridae > Protopterus > Protopterus annectens. The sequence continues at coordinate 951,873,281 of NC_056739.1, read as the reverse complement.
ATTTGGCAGTGAAGGTTGAACTCTTACAATCATCCTGGGTTGAATAAGTTCACCTCTATTGCATGTATATTAAAATTGAAGAACTTAATTTGTTAAAGGAATTACTTGTTCACTGCAACTTTATGGTATTACACCCATTTGTTTTAAATAAATGTTTGTGAAAAATGCAGTGTTAAGTTACTCCATCCTTGAGAACTAATTACAATTATGACAGTGATACATAGTTTACATATACATATACATTTATTTACATGGGTTAGTATTTTAACTGTAAAAACAAGGAATAGGAGAAACCTTATTTTAGCGAAATGACAACTAATTAGTGAATTTATTAATGAATTCATTTGTGAATTTATAAATGTATTCATTATTTGTTTTATTCATTTTATTTTATTTAATTCACTTCTTGATTTTATGTGTTTTTTTGCTGATGTCACTTAGTGACAAATTAAGTTAAAATACCATTCGTAAAAGGATCTTAAACAATCACGTGATATGTATTTAAACAGAGACTTTGGTTTTGCAAATGATCTGAAGAAGTCTGCTATGTTAGAGATGAAAAGCGCTTTACCATTTTGTATCTGTGTGCTTTGTGAACTATATTAAATTTCTGTTCTACATGTTGGAGTGTCAGTGTCAGTGTCAACGTTCTTCATTAGGTCTCAGTTACTGCACAGATGTTGACGCTGTCCATCCTGAGGAGTGCTGTGAGCGCATGCATGTTGTGATCACAGCCCCTGGTGTTGAGTAGCATAATCCTCATTGATTCTGCTATTGTGCTGTTTATGGAGCTGGTATTCACCTTTGAGACTCTCCTAAAAAAGGCACTATGGGGGCACCAATAGCTTTGGCCAGTATTCCAAAGCCTTGGCTGACACATAAGCCGGTATGGTATTGTTGCATGCATGTTTCCCACTTGTGCTTGTTTCTCATCTTTCCTGTAGGTAACCTACTCGTAAGCAATAGAACGCCTTAAACTTATACAAGTCTTCCAGCTTCCAAGATAGGCTTTTGGAGTGACTATCATTGTTCTGTATGTTCTTGCTGTACTTAACTGTTTCCTGACTACATGGTGATTTCTCACTGTATATTGTGATCTGAAAGTCTGTTTATTCACATATTATGGCTGTGATGGCCTGCACTTTAGAGGTTCACAGATAGCCTACTACCTATCTGCCCAAGGGTAATTAGATGCATAGCTACAGTGTGTTGGCTTTCTCCGCACCATTGATGAAGTAACTGAGCCTCTGTCAAGCATAGCCAGTGAAGCAATTCCAGGCACGGTTGCCAGAAGCTATTGAAAACTGGGGTGGTGGAGGGTGATAGGGGCACTTAGTGATCTAAAGAGGGCATGTTAATGTGACAATTCAAAACCATTCAATTTCCCCAACAGGTCTCGCAGCTATCAAACTGGACAGGCTCTCATACCCCCTGGTTGTATGGTTCTGAGACACATGATCCCAGAGGTGTATATTCTGTTACCCATTCACACAACAAGGTTTCCCTTGAAGTGTGTCAGTGAGGGGCTATGCCTAATGTAGTTAGGAATGTAATGTATTGTCTCACATTACATTTGTCATATGTTGTTATTTCAAGAGTAAGTGAAGCTCAGTGGGTTTGGGGGCCACCGCCCTTTGCTTAGTCTAACTTACACATAGAAATCATCTAAATAGGAAATAGGCGGAAGCAACATTAATGTCAATAGTGTAATTGTTACAGCATCTGCATAGTATCTGTGCATTTGAGGTCCCAATCCCAATAAAGTCAGGGATGCTTATCATGTTAAAAATATACCTTAACCACAGCTTGCATATATAGGTAGTAATCGTCTGTATAATAAACATTCAAAACACCCATATATACCCATATGTGCTGGAGAGTAAGGTCAACAGAGAATGTAATGTTATGTAAGCACATAGTGAGTTGTTACTTCACTGAAATGTATATATCCTGAGTAGTTAGCGGATGTGGCCGTGTTTGCGTGCACAGGTTATACGTTGCAAAGCTTGTTTAACTGTGTTTTTACCACTGCTTTAATGTCAAACAAATACTTTTAAATATGCTTACAACTGCTTAAATGAGCCTTATTCTGGAGTAAAAAATATAATATAAAGCATCACAGGTGCTGAACCCTGGACCATGCACACTATAGTCATGGAACTTACCACTAAGCCATCAGAGGTGTATGTGTGTTTGATGGTCATTAGACTACACCTTATACCATATGCATTCCACTGTAATGACCACAAATGGGACAGGCACTTTGTGTACATATGTACAGTACATTTTAATGTACTGTAGTTTGTGAACCAACACATACAAGTCTACATATGTATTACTGTTACAAATTAATACGAAATATATATATATATATATATATATATATATATATATATATATATATATATATATATATATATATATATATATATATATATATATATATATATATATATAACTCAAAATACTGAAAAAATACTGAAACACATATTATTATAAACTCAGCTTAAACAACATAAATCATAACAATTTCTACCAAATATATGCAGGGGCAAGCCCCTGCATCCCCCCATGTGGGACTGCACCCCACCCCTGCTAATTAAATATATCAACTCCAAGATTGCACATAGTGTAGTTAAGTGCAATCTTGGAGTAGATATATATAATTAGCAGGGTGGGGGGTGCAGGGCTTTCCCCTGCATATATTTGGTAGAAATTGCTATGATTTATGTTGTTTAAGCTGCGTTTACACATAATATGTGTTTTCAGTATTTTGAGTATTCAGTATTTTGAGCTTTCAGTATTTTGGTCTTCAGTATTATGAAGTTTTGTCATTTTCAGTATTTTGAAGTTTCAGTGTTATGAAGTGAATCCATATATATATATATATATATATATATATATATATATATATATATATATATATATACATGCCAGTGATGTCTACACACATATATATATAAATAATAAGATGCAGGTGGATTAAAGGACTTTTAAACAGTTGTAAGCGGGTTTCCACGGGTTTGCGAGACTATAAGCGGCACTTAAACATGGTAAACGGAGAACCGCTTCACAGGTTTAACCTTCGCTTAACGTCGCTCAGACCATTGGCAAACCTGCTTACAACTGCTTAAATGTGCATTATTTATACTTTCCCTACCAGTGCCTACACTGAGAGGTAAAATGATAACACCTTCCAGGATTAGAACCTGCAGCCATGTACTCCATCCTCAGAATAACCTAGCACTAAGCTACCTGAGATGTTCCTATTACAGGTGTGTATGCAGACAGGTTAAAACACAAAAGGTAGGAATGTGTTGAAATAGGACAACCCGCCATGTACCCAATGAAAGGTGTATGCTCATATATATAGATATATAGATATATACACACACACACATATATATATATATATATATATATATATATATATATATATATATAGAGAGAGAGAGTGAGAGAGAGATACATAGAGACATGTCAATATATTCAGATCTACATATATATATATATATATATATATATATATATATATATATATATATATAAAAGGTTAAAAACATCTACACATCTATGGAGGTACAGATAAACATATGCAATAATATATATTATATATTATATCTATATACATATACACACACACACACACACACACACACACACACACACACACACACACATATATCTATATATATATATATATATATATATATATATATATATATATATACACACACACACACACACACACACACACACACACATACATACATGTGTGTAGACAGCATCCATAGTGTTCATATCTGAGTATAACATGGACCATAGCAATCACACATTCCTTGCCCCCCCAAACAATATGAAAATAATATATGAAGTGTATATGCCAATACACTATTACAAATATGTTCTATGGACACAGTCACTAACACAACTGCAATGACTGCAAATATCCATGACAGAAATACACAGACAGCTTTCATTTTGCAAAACTTTATTACATACCGATGTATTGCCAAAAGAATTCAAGGACTAACAGTGCCTGCATGCTATACAAGAAGCATTTAACAGTGCCTTAATGAATCAGCCTGCAATTACCATAGCATTAGCCAACTAAGGGATAGGTGTTCACATAGAGAAAGAACACTCACACACATATAGAAGTTGTATAAATGGGGTTCCTACACACCTGCATGTGCTATATACACTCACCAACATCTACCCCACAACCAAAATAATTACTTCAATACATACTGTCATACCATAACCAATTATTCAACTACTGTACAACATCTGTTGAAGCCTTAACATACCTGGACACAGACACACTAACATGGTCCTATGTGAAATAGTTGCTGTTATACAATTGAACAGCTGATGATGTTATAGGGTTTTTATGAACTAATCCCGTTTCAGAGGGTTGAAAGGTTCGCACACCAGGATGTGTTACCAAGTACTGATTATCAGCACAGAATGATACACATTAACACCAAACTAAATATGTCTGGTAAGCACACTGTAAACCCCCTAGCATTATATGCATAGCTATGCAGCCTTGAGCTAGTCAAACATCCTGGCCAGACAGAAACATATGCAGAAGTATTAGGTACAGACAAATCCTGCACAAGTAGCAACGTTCAGAAATATAACAGCAGTACTCACATTTAGACCAAATCCTCTAGGCATTACACACAATATAATACTGTTTGTTTCCATACAGCTGTTGCAATAGATTTCAAACAACACTTCCAGGCTGTATTCCTCACAAGTAAGGCAAAGAGAGAATGCCCAAGTGGAGTACTCATTTATACTCCACTGTTGCCATGGTATTGGCTAAGGCAGTAGCAGCGCAGCTGATGTGCATGTAATTAGCTACTTAGGAACACCAATTGGTTATCAGGTATAGCACATGTTACTGAACTGTAACTATAAAAGGTTGCCTTGTCACACATTCAAACCATCTGTATCTACCTGTAGGACAGTACAAAACACTGAAAGACAAACCGAAAATAAGTATTACACTAGTTAATAACACCTCCGATTACTACGACGGTATGTATAACATGTAGTATGTCTGTGTATGTAGAATCTGTACTATAAGAATTATAGTGTAATCAATGCATATAGTGGAAATAGCTATCTTGTAGCAATGTATAGTTGAGCAGTAGTAATGGTTGTACTATTCTATGTGTGTACTGCTGTAGGTCACAAGGCAAACTCCTCATACACCACAAGGGATGATAAGGGCTTGGAACTCACCTATTCACTTCCAGCCACTGTCAGTGTCAGGACTGGTCCAACACGTAAGTGCTATAAGAGGGGATAGTATATGTCGAAATATTGTAACAGTCGATATATGTATGGGTGTATAAGTAAGATGAACATGTCAAAAGTGGGCTTACTGTGCAAAAATGGTTTGCATTGTGGGATATTGTGCCAATAACTGTGTAATGTACAGTATTTTAGGCAGATCTGTATTCCATTCTACATAGCATTTCTGTTATGTTATGCAAACAGCAGTTATGTCTATTGGCAATTGCAATACTCAATAACAGGATACATATCACTTGTATTCATCTGACAGTTTAGCAGCATAATAGTAAAGACAACTGGAAGAGCTAGGTAACTATCCATGCACATAACACATGTAATATCCACCTCTCTAGTATTGTTTGCAAGCAATAACAGCTGTGCATGTGTACATGTTATGCAAATGTGTAGTGACCCTTGTTACAGGGCTGGACCTCTCTAGTATCATTTGCAAGCAATAACAGCTGTGCGTGTATACATGTTATGCAAATGTGTAGTGACCCTTGTTACAGGGCTGGGCCAAATGGCTATGTGCACACCTACAAAGAATGGCTATTGAGAGTAGAGACACACTAGTTGAACTACCAGGTTTGTGTAGCCTAACCTCTCATTGCCAACCTAACAGCCGCTTGCACATACTGTATGTAAGGTAGTGCACAGTACTGGTAATGAAGCAGGTTGCATAGCATCTTTAACTCGAGTGTAACATGTGCAGTAGGAGTGTAAGATGTAGGAGACTGATGCCCATGTGTAATAGCCGCTTCATAGGTGATGGCTTACACTATCTGATTATATCCTGATCATGTTGATAGTGGCATCAGAGTCTATTGATACATGACTCTGTTTGGAGAGTGGGTGTCTGTGCCCAACAAAGCTCATGGTCCTAGTGGATATGTGAGTATATACCCAGAGAAGGAAACAGACTTGTAGACACTTGCATCATCTGTAACCAACTATCAGGATTTGATATGCTCCTTACAGGAGGATTGCTGCTAAAGGTAGATATGTTTCCGTAATAGCCAGTGTTATCACGTCCATAACACAAATATTTACATGTGAGCATCACTGTCTAAAACATCTTCATAAGCAATAAGTAAACTAAATACAGTACTTGGTACTTGTAGTACTGAATGCTCATACAGGCATGTCCACTAGTCAGCTACTGGTGTTTACTAATGTCATCTTTGGTATGTGGCCATACTGGGGGAATGTAATCTCTATGCCATTTACACTGCCAAACCCACCTAACACCACACCCCACAAATTGTCTGGGATGCAGCTACAGGGGTAAGCTGGAAGGCAGTCCAGTCTACAGCCATGACTGGACTGGACAGTCATGCGGTGTAGGTTAACACATGCATCTCATAATCACAACCAACACATACCCTTACCAGAACACAGTAAGGACAACTACACACACTACCAGAAATCACACACATTCACAGATGCTTCTAAGTATCTGGCCAAACAAGTGACCTCCCAAGCTGGAAGGGACAGACAATGAAATACACAAACTGTATGACATAGTTTGCATAATTGTGCCACACCTCAGAACACGTGGCCGGAAACATGACCAACAGTACTCATTTGTGAATGCAAACTCTAGCACTAAGTTACACACCAACCTATATGAGGGCATACATACTGTCAGCTGCCTGTCTGCCATGATTAGCCACATACCTATGCATTCAGACCACCTTTTGAACTATACACGTGGCTCTGGTATATTCCATGTTGTTGTGCAGGACCTGTGATGCAGTAGCCTGGACTACATGGAAACACATGTAGGAACTGTCAGGCCTTGTAGCCCATGCAGGTATGTCCAAAGGCCTGGGTAGCATTCTGCCATTGGCCAGAATGATACTGCAGTACAGGGACAAAAGGATTGTATTCCACAATTGTCTAATGTAGTGGTGCAAGTCAAAGGGGATCCAGTATCTGCCTGCCTGGGATAACATGGTTGACAGACCATGATGCTTTGCCAGACAAGGCCTGCACCTGTCACCCCTGGAAATCAGGATACTGCCTAGGGCTCATGCTTCCCCTATAGTGCCTTCATCAAGCACAGTTCAAGTGAAGGTCCATTGCTGTTACAGGGACAGCCAAGCAATAACCTGCGGGTCTCACTATGCAATGATGCATGTCAGAAACACTATATGGACACACATACATCAATCCCTAACATGGAGAACATACCTGCATGACCATGTTATAACACATACCTCACCTCTTGCTCATTATCCTTTATTGGAACACACAGGCTACAGGTGTGTCCATATTCCTGAAGGATATGTACACCCCCACGCTAATTGCACTTGCATAACTTCAGATGCATTATGCTGAGCAACTACTTTTGTGCCAAAGTGGAATTCAAATTGCACCTTGCGACAGATCACCCACCATGCCACAGATTTCCCAACTGTCATAATGTGCTGTAATGGGGAAGATTAGGTTTGAGACAGAAAACCATAATAATGGCTACTCTCAACTATTCCATTATGAACTGAGAAGACTCCTCGTGTACCGACTCCTGCGCTCAATGCGTGTTGGATTCCATCAACTCCAATGACCTGGATCACAATAGTCACACAAACAGGGCTAACAGTATGCTACACATAGTCAGTCTCCAAAGCCAGTGTTATGCTTCCTAAGAGCAAAGTGGTGATTGTCATGGCACCCCTGCAGATGGACAATTCATGTGCAAATGCTGAATCCTATACAAATGAACTTTAACACTCACATACCTGCAGTGATTGTGTCATTGAAACAGAACCAAGATTTAACCAAACACAAACAAGAAGGCAAACTGGTGGTACCATGCTTTAAACTGTACTACAGAAGGTAGCAATTGTTGCAAGAGTGAAAACACATGAGTGTAGGTAATCCCTGGTCAGCATCAGTAAGATGCAGATACACCATATAAAACCACACAAAGCTACTGTGAACTTAATTAGCCACATATTATGAGGCCAACCTCAGAGCATTCTATAGCTGTGTCATTAATCGTAATGGCATCAACAAGACCTGCCATGCTGCACAGCACTATGGCATGGGAAGTACTGTACCTACAGCAATAGCACATGTTCATACAGATAGGGTCTTGGAGAACTTAAACCCACTCCCACCCCCCCCAACAGGTACATGTAGTTATATATCCATGTACACTACAGAGTCCCTGTAATAACTATGCAGGTACAAGCTGCACTCTCTAAAGCCATACATACAGCTTTCATGGGACCTGTCAACATCTCACGGTGTATCCTACACAAATGCAAGAACAATCTCCACATACACATCATGTTCAATCATAGCTCCATGTCAGGCTGTGTACACACTGAAGAATGATGCACAGCAACAGTTATCACACCCCACAAAGGGGGAGACACCATTGATAATGGGAAATAGTGCACTACAACCCTGCTGAGTCTGGTCTGTAAGGCCATGAACTGTGATCAACGTATTTGATGTACTCAGTGCAGATGTAGATGACAGTAAGGTTGATTCACACGGCATATCTACCTTGCCAGGTCTTAGGACACCATCACCCATACTGAGTTCCAGCTATACTCAGTAAACTAGATGTATATTCCTATGTCACAGGAGTGGTTGGCAACTGGACTGCTGGCAGAACCAACACTACAGAAGGTGTCTGACTAATACAGGCACATCAAACCAGTGCCAGCCACAGTAATGCAGGGTTCATTCCTGGTACTCCCCATCTTTGTTATCTATAACACACAGACTAACACAAAAGGCAACTGCCTATTGATGTTTGCAAATAACTATGAACTAGGAGCAATAGTTGACTCAATGTGTGCTGCGTTTAACATACAGAAGGGCCTTTGTGTGTCAGATGTGTGGTGTGTGATGTATGGCCACAATCAGACAGCTAAGTATTGCATTGTCATCCCCTGTGTTAAAAACCCTGTACCCATGAACTACCACCTAGGCAGCGGTCAATGTAATGACAACTGTGTGTGTATGGGATGCGGCTGGACAGCAGTCTTTCCTTTGATAGTTACTTCACCACACCAGTCAGGTAGTCGTATGTGGCACCCCTAATCATGACAGGGTGCCATCCATGAATATAAAGATAATTGTTCAGCCATACTCAACACTCATGTGACCCATAATAGATCATATATTTCCTTTAAGGGTTATTCCCATGTGTAGATGGCCTACACTGCCCTTTCCAATCCCTAGCTCCATTATGTAGCATGCAGCCTACCCTGAATAAAGCCATGTCCAACCCAGAGATGTTGAACATGCTACACTTAACACATACTGATCCCAAATAAATACATACTTCATAGACATCTACCTTTCTAGTACAAGGATCACAACATTCCTGACAGATCTCTGTCCCATACACTTAACATACTCTTGCCATACTTTGCATCCCTGCCCAGCAAAGCTGCACATCGCCCCTCTCTGTGACATGGTGTGATGACCACATGCCAAATAAATGAGTAACCCTGTGGATCAGTTCTGTGGCACTGCTTGAGCTGGCCACTGAAACTTACCTGTCTGTTGCCTACAGCTATGTCACCTGTCTGCCTAGGCTCATAAATGGCCCAGGGCATATAGCCTACTAGTTCACTATGACCATACATGCTATAGTTGATATCCAACCCTGCAAATGCCATCAGGCTAGCTATTGTCCCATGTGTTTCACATGTGCAACACAGGCAATACATGGCAAGATGCTACACAGCTATACAGTGCCATGTAGATGTATATGGCAAAACACATACATGTAAAATATTCTGTGAGCAAATCTGCAGGGTCACAGGTCATGTCCCTAAAAGCTATGTATAACTATATATGTGACATATACACAGCATTAAGGTTGACTGCATTAATGTGAACACATCCAAGTATGTGCTGATAGGTGAAGACACCAGTACAGGCAAACAGACATGCCCACGTCAAGACAACATCCACATGGAGTATGAGCAATGTCATCACATGACACACACATATATGGCGATAAAATCACATCACCAGTAAGTGTCAAATGTGTGTGACTTAAACATGTCAGTGGTGTTAGTGTCATGTAGCTTTGCAAAGACTTATTTGTAATCTTAATAAATGTGATACACATGTATGTCCAGCTGTACTTCTGTACTTCTCTGTGAGTTACTGTGACCTGTCTCCATCATTATGTCTTCCAGGTATGATGCATAGCAGGCTGCTAGCATACACCCACTTGGAGGATGAGGTTTTCATCCCATACCTCCTCGACAACCATTCAACACTCTTCAGCCATGTGCCACAGGATGCACAGCAGTGGGATGCCTTGTGTGAGGAACTCCGCAGGAGGGTAAATGATGTTGTTGGTCACAATCGCACCTATCAGCAGGTGCGCCGACACTGCACCAACCTCATAAGACAAGCAAAACAGCATACTAATGCATTCGCCATGGAACAAGGTGCAACAGGTGGGGGCCACTCACCCAGCCCCCATTCACATGTACTGAGGAGCTACTGGCCAGCCTGGGGACACCTGCAGACCTCCATCCATAAGCTTTAGTTGGTATTGTGGAGGTGGGTGTCTCTCAACCACCGAGCCTGGAGTTGTCTGGTAAGTCAGGAGTGCACATATAACACAACTATATTTCACATAGTTACATGTGATACTGTACAATACATCATATGCAAGGCATGTATGTACACATACCATATACTATAGTCTGCTACTCTATTTATGCACAGATGTGCATACTCCATAGTATAGTGTATTGTACTGGCTTATGTGCTAACATGGACATTGCACCCTGTAGCTATCACACAGGTGTGAATACTGATCTTACTGCTGTGTCACTCCTGTTTAGGTACCTCTGGCATTTTGCAGCACCAGCAGCCTGTGTCAGGTGAGATTTTTATTATTTACCAGGTTTGATAATGCACAGATCATATTAATTGCATGCTATCTGCCATAACACACGTACATATAATGTATGGTGGTCCTGTTAATAGACACTGGTCAGACCTGCAATGCATCACAGTGGTTACCGATGTGAAACAATTGAAGACTATATGAAACACCTACACTAAACCTTCTAAACTGTCATTGCCAGATGTGTGGACAACTATGAATACAATGGTGGAGGTGTGTTTCACTGTAGGGACAGGTACTACATATCAGCATTACACATGGGAATACAAACAGTACTGTACAGAGAGCATATGTGTGCACACACTCTAAATGTGCTGGAGCTGGAGTATGACCGGCCCACAGGATACATACTTGTGGATTATACCCTTGCTATGAATGTCACACAATGTCATGTGCTATCTGACATGTCCATGACATGTAGTGGGCTGGCTGCAACACTGCTCAACTATCATGCAAAGCATGATGTCTCACATCCCATACATACCCCCCTTTGTCTGCATAACCCTGCCTTCAGTGGAGCTTATGACATCTATGGGTGTATGTCATATGGGATAACACTGACATGTGAAATAGATGCCCATCACAACCATTGGACATAGAGAATGGCCAGAGACATGAAGCAACACACACAGTAAAAGTGATGTACATGTGTGTACACCCTGTTGTACATTGGCTCAACATAATACAACTATGGCCTTTGTGTAATGGTGATATTGCAAATGTGAAACACTAAACATCATACAGGCCTGTGTACAGCTTGTGTAGGCATAACATGAAACCACCACATAACATGTCTTGAACATCTTGAGTGTGTCACGACATGAAAGCATTCACCTATACAGTATCCAAATACATACATATGTTGCACAACATACACATACAACCACATCAGGCCACAGATACAGTACATTCACCTTGCTGTTGTCAGACATCACTGTCATGCCTGCTCCTCATGTGTGTGAGGTACACAGATGGCATGTGGGACATTAGCCATGTGTGGGCATAGATGACAGGCATCAGTAATATGGTTGCAGATGTGCAGGGGTATCATCCGTATACCCTTCTGTGACCTGTGTCACACATTCCACATTAGGGTTTAGTGTGTCACATTCCACATTAGATATATATTGTATGTGAACCCAGTCATGGTTTTGAGCTGTGTCAATAACTCACACAGTATAGCAATAGTGAAGCCGCATGATGCCCTGCAATGGCTATGCACATCAGCTCAATGTGCAGTATGTCACTGCATATTTGTAGGGCAGACAGACAACACTGTGTGAGCTGAAGGCCTATGTTGGTATAACACATCCCTGCATTGGGACACAATTACTGTACTGTAGATTGGAAAATGCACCATTGTGTTACACATGTATGCATGTCATTCAACACATCAGCAGAAGACATGTCATACTACATGTGATTGGCAAGGTCATATGCCACACATTAGGCCAGTGTACTGTAAACCTGTGCTGGTCTGCAGCACCATTGCAAAGTAGGGACAGCCATGTCAAACATGTGTGTACAGCCACATGCACAATGTCTGTAGCCTCAGCTCAGGGGTAGGCAGAATAATGTTGAATAGACATGCACTGCTTTGGGGGAGATATGCAAGCTAGGGTCAGGCAAACATAGTATTCAGTCGACATACCCTTCTGCTCATGTCCTCACACATAGGGGCAGTGGCCAACACAAAGCAACAGTGGCAGATGTACAAATCTCAGCGATGGTCTGTTAACATGTGGTGTATGTTGCACACACCATGGCAGTGTGGTGCAATGGTGCATAGTGCATGCATTGTGTTGCAGATAAGGGGCATAAGCTACTAACACAAATGATGCAATACAGGTATGTATGCTAACCACCACTATAATTGTGTAAGGTGCATGCCATCTGCCATAACACATGCATGCTGTTGTGTGCAACTCAGGGAAGTATGATAACTACCACTATAATTGTCTAAGCTGAATGCCATCTGCCATATCACCTGCATGCTGCATGCCAATGGGTGCCATAGCATGTGTCTGTGTGTGTCTGTGTGTGTCTGTGTGGTATAACTTGTAATGTACAGTTCTCTTCTTCCCCTCACAGGTGTTGATGTAGGTGCATTACCCTCCTGTGGTCCACCTGATATTAGTGTCCACTCAGACTCTAGCAGTGATGATGAAAGTATGATTGGGGCACAGGCAGGGTTATCAGGGGCTGAATCTGTGCCATTGGTTGCCATTCCACCTGTATCCCCCTCATCCTCATGCACAGTTCCCCTGCCTACACATACCCCATCACCACTGGCCATAGAGGAAGGACAGTTGGCGGGTGGTAGCTTGGAACAGGGAAGTGTGGAGACTATGGAAGGTGCGCCTGCACACCATGATCCCAGTCAACTGACTGGTGATGTACCACACAGGCATGTGTCCAGTGCTGCTCATAGGAGGACCACTGGTCAACATGCCCCTGCGAGACAAAGCACATCAGCTGGAGTCAGCAGATGCATGTATAGGGCTGTAATGGAGGCACAGGCACGTGCTGAATGGCACAACAGAGAAGGTCTGAGGCTTAAGAGATCTGCTGTCCATTCATTAACTGTCAACATCCAGGCAATAGCAAATACTCACCATCATCTTGCAGATGTTTTGGATAGATGATTGGGTGACATGTTGAGACTCCTTGACCATGGCATGTCAATCCTCGAGCATGGAATATCTGTACTGGAACATCTGGTGGGAGTGAGGCATCGGCACATGGACGTAGGTCAGCTGCATCACCTGTTGAAGGTCTACGTGAACATGCTACTGCACATGCCCACTCCCATAGTGGCAGTAGCAGCAGCAGTGCAGCTGGTGCTGTGCAGTCCACACCAGGACACAGCAGGCCACATGCACGTGGTCGTGGATGGCCCAACAAGGACATGATTCCAGTGGACATGTGTCATCAGACAGTATCCAATCTGGACCTCTGCCTGGTAGTGCCCATGCAATCCCTGGCAGGCGCAGGTCACATGGCCATGGCCGGATACTGTGAACTGAGAAACCTGCCTTGTACAGTCTGCAGCTGTCAATAATACCCCTGTCTAGGCCAGCCACATGTCAGACCTGTGTGCATTCATACACACAGACACACCGGAAGGAAATGCAGGGCACCTCAACACACACATGCATAACATCCACACAAGCCCAATGATATCACAGGCCCTAACACACACACATGATGTCATCGAATGGTGCAGCCTAGGCCTCTGGCAAACATTATAACCCTGAGCATATGATGATGCCTGTACTACATCCCTGTCATCCACACCATCGGTGCAGGGACATGCTCATATGGTCTGATGCACAGGGTGAACATACTAGGTAGACAATTGTAGATTAATATTGTTGAGTAGTGTTGACAGGCAGCAGACATACCATATATTACAGTTTTAGAATGCATTTTGTATGTTTGACAGTATGTATCATATGTAACTACACTAACAGCATGTTAATCTTGATGTTCTGCCTTCCTCTTTCAGGTGTAGTTGCATGTGCCGGGAGATGTCAGTGTTTGCAATTAGTGTCCCATATGTACATGTTGACTTCTCACAGGTCTGTATGACAATACCTGCATGCACTTTGTAGCTTCCGCATCACAGTTATAATCTCCCATGTTTCAATTATGTTTACTGTTCTAATGATCCAAGAGCATGATAGCTGTGTAGTAAGCTACTGTGTTCAGAGCCATCACATCCATAGTGGGTGACATCACAGGTATAGTTACCTGGAGTGGGGAGGAGATAAAAGACTGGTATAGCAGATGACAAGGGTAAAGGCCAGTGAAAATAGTGGCTTCTCATTGGGAAGCAGTAATACCTGCTGCCATGACAGGATGCAAATACAGACACACCCACACACTCAAGGATTCACAGACACAGTAACACACACACACAGTTGTCAATGTTCGGATGAGAACCCCTGCCTATGTGCAAATCATCATTATAGTACTACATAATTACAAGATGTGCCACAGAGATTACACATGTACAGGTAGTCGGAATGGCCTAAGATTGAGGATACCAACAGGAATGCTATAGTGCAGTGAGTGTATGTGAGGAGGGGGGTTCATCAGTAGGCTATGTAACAACAAGTCGCACCCCAGGGTGTACATGTTAACAGGCGGTTAGAATGCCCGTCTAAGATTGATGATATCAACAGGGATACTAGATTGCATTGAGTGGATGTGGGGAGGGGGCATTAACATTTCACTATGGTAAACTACAGCCTCACTGCAGGGACCGGACAGCCATACACATGGACAGCCATACACACACACACACACACACACACACACACACACACACACACACACACACACACACACACACACACACTGTGGCATTCACAAAGATATACACATATGTCACACACATACAGACACTTGACATGTGTGAGGTTCAACCACCTGCGTCTGCCTTTCTTTCTACATTTCACTCTGTACTGATGTCAACAACAGTGCTCAGGAGAGTGAAAAACATGTGGGATGTATTCCCAACCATACATGACATATATGGACAAACACACACACACACACACACATGTGAGTACTGTGAATCAAACACCTGCCTATCTCATGAGAGGTATTACAGAAGTACAGCACTATCACATTTGCTACAAAGCATACTGACTCTTTCCTTTGCCAACTGCACTGATATATGCACAATATATGCACAGGGGAGGTATTTCTGTTTCAGGTGTCAAGAGGTTTGCCTTCAGTGTCACCCTTACTGCATTCTACATTGTCTGAGCTGTCCTCAGTAATCATTCATCTGCAAAGTAGCCCCACCACTTAGTAGTCATGTCCAAACATCTGTCCATACCTCATGTACAGCTTACTGTACTTTGAGCTTATCACCATATACAGTTGTCAATGTTGAGGCTGTATTGCAACAGCATGATTTACTAAGACAACAGTCACCTTCAAATATCAGACACTGCACACGCATAGAATCTAAACAAACATTAATACATGTAGCCATATGCTGTCTACATCAGTAAGTGGACTAGCAGGTCGAGAAAATATATTCCACACCTTCCCCATGCCATGTGTGAAACATAGCTGAGCATTACACCATAATGGATGTTGTATTCATGTACTGGTAGGACACAACCTCCTTCACCGAGTAGCCAAGTGTACATATATGACAACAGCACATATAATGTAATGGTCAACAGTGAGCACATCATATTTGCCACACACACACCTCATGTTTACTGGAAGAGTGCCAGCAATGTGCTCTGTTAGAGCTAGGCAGTAAACTCATTCAAGCATGTGCGAGGTCTGTGTCTTGTAAACATCTCACGCCAGCACGTACTGGCTATTGTGGTACTAAGGCTATTGTCTGGACAGCACACAGCATGCATGGCTTGCAATTGTTGACATGGGGTATATGTAGGAGCTGTGGGCACACATGGCTGTACATGTCATGAACATATCACCTGTAACTACTCAGGAACATACAGAGCAGAGCTGGATTTCCCTGAGTCTGTCAATACAGGCCTTGTGTAGGTCCTATGATCCTGTTATTTGGGTATGTTTGTAGGCATTGCATTAGGTGGACAAGTCTAATGACATACATGCCACATGGGTTGTTGTATGATATGATAGGTGACATGGGTGACCAGTAGAGAGGGAATATTACCTCTGTTAACATAGATATCAAACCTTATGTACTGTTAGCATGCTATCTGCCATGTGTATGTGTGTAATGACTGTAGCCACCTGTATGTAGAAAGGATAATGAAAGCTATGGTAACATCATTTATGTTGTATGAGTGTGGGATGTACATATCCAGGGCAGGTACAGTTAGGTTACAGCTAACCATGAGGGTGTTGTTTACTGGTGTACAGCAACAGTCAACTGTGTTAATGCTGACATCTGAGGGACCCTGGTATGTGTACAACTGAGCTGGTTACAAACAGTGGTATTATTGCATTGCATAACACATTATGCAGCTGTGTCTGTATATGAGTACTTTGCACAATTGATGTAGGCCTAGGTACAGCCCACCAATCGAAGATTATCTGGTGGTCTACCATACTATGTCATACCACATATGGATGTGTGTTGGTAGTCTGGGGACAAGGCGATGAATGTATATGAGGATACAACCTAGAATGCAGCGTTTGCCACTGTCACCTGTACCTGACTCATCTGTGATGAGTTATGTCAGAGTAGTGGCCTTTACATGTGAGTAGCCTTTATGAATATGTGGACACCACCACCTGGAATGGTCCATACCAGTGTTATGGCCCACATGTCTGGATCTGAGTTATACGGTGGTAGTGCAATTGTGCACTACAGAGCCTTCAGTAGGTATTCCTCACCGTACAGATGTCAGTATTCCCCAATGTAGGTTCTACATTGAGCAAATTGATTACAAAAGCCACACATCTAGCACTGGTTAGCATAAGCATCCAATGCAATTGTCTTGTAGGTGTCAGGGTGTTACTTCTGTGTGTAGGACATTTGCCTTGGAATGCGACTATATGGGTAAATGTGACCTAGGTATTATCCACACTCACTTGAAACATGGATGCATGTGCTTTGTGTTGAAGGCATGTCATTCAAGTCATGACAGCCCGGATTGACAGACACTGGACAATCACATAATAACAGCAGGATATTAGCTCATTGTTTTGGTCTACGAGTTGCCACTCGTACCATGACATCACTGCGAGTAGCAGTAATATGTTTGGCAGCAAATTCCACATGTAAGGTGACAGACAGTAGCAGACATTGTGTATATAACCAATGTGAGATATACTTAGTGTACCAGTCCTGCTAATAATGATAACTACTAACACAGCTGGGAGAGGTCATCTTGACACCTGCACCTCAGTACCATTACACAATGGGGATCACACATTATGCTTGCACATGCCACTGTTCCACGTATAATGCCACTGTCCACAGCCTATCAATGTATGCCTTTCAGGGCAGCAAGGTGTGTGACACATGCTGTAGGTAGCATCCACCTGTGTGTCTCAGTTAACATATTGTCTGTCACGTCCACACATGCATGATTGTGTATACTTAACATATATATGTCAGTACTTCATGTACATGTATGCATGTGTATCACACAGCACAGACACAGCTATATAATTTACGGGCCACATACAAGTATCTGGTAGTAAACCAGTATGATATGCATATATACTGACAGGTAAGATGCACATAGCTG